>NC_091295.1:35082799-35162799 GCF_038502225.1 Cherax quadricarinatus | reverse complement strand
AGACTATCGGGAAATTGGCCATATTTCCGGGACTAACCGACCTGACCCCAAACTTCCACGCCAGAGAGGCGCTGAGAGAGAGAGAGAGAGAGAGAGAGAGAGAGAGAGAGAGAGAGAGAGAGAGAGAGAGAGAGAGAGAGAGAGAGAGAGAGAGAGAGAGAGAGAGTCTTAAAAGACTCCGATGTGTATTTTTCTATATCAATTTCTGTGGTCAGGATCACTTGGCAAGAATATAAAGTTTGTATGCTGAACTTCGAGGAGAACAAGTGTCTAACGAGACAAGTGAAGAAACAAAGGGGAAGGGAAGTAGAGATGGGAATAGTGAAGTTGGAGAAATAGTGAATTTAGACAAAATTTATACGAAAGCGGAAATATCCCCATGCGTTATTCAGGCATGCATCCTATGAGAAAGTGGCACCCCTCTCACAATGACCTCAAACCCCTAAAAATAAAAACTGGGAAAAATCTATATTGAATGCTGTGAACTATATTCACAAGAACAATTACAAACAGATTGTTTTATTTTGTATATCCTTTCCTTACAAAATAAACTTGTAAGGAATGTAAATATTATCAAAGACACGTAGAGAAAAACTATTACAATAACGTATCGCTCAGTGAGCGCTTTATCAAGTTGCACTGGGCGAGACGTGCTGGGATTTACTTGCTGTCGTCTTACTGGGTTTCAATACCTATCTTCTTCAGAGACCAAAAAAAAAAAACCGAGATTCTTCCCAAACATCATTTTGTATAATAAAATGGTGTACATTTTGAGGGCTGTCATGAGGAGGAAAGATTGAGGAGTGAGATTATATGATTGACATTGCAGGAGAACCAGCCTCCACAGATCAATAGTCGATGTTTGAGTTAGGTCTTATGTGGCTGGACACTACAGCTTCCTTTGTTTGTTGTCTGGTGGTGGTGGTGGTGGGGGGGCTATGGTAGTGTGTGTATTGTGGTGGGGGCTGTGGTGGTGGGAGGGTGAGGGTTTGGGGGTTGAGGGTGTGGATGTGTGGGTGTAGGGGTGTGTCCCTTCTTTAACCTGTTCCATAGATTTTCTCTTCCACTTTATTGCCAGACATATGTATATATATATATATATATATATTTATAATATTCTGTTAAACTTATGTGATATGTCAAAGTATTTTATTAACAGATACATTAAGCGAATATTAATGTAGGCTTACAACAGATAAGACAATTGTAGATATATATATGTGTATCTGTACACTACAAGATGTATACAAGGTACACAATAAACTAGATCAGGAAGAAGTGACGGTCCCTGTCAAGTGTACCAGTAATTATCGGGAATTAATATTAAGGTGGATCGGAGCTGTTTCCTCATCTAATTCACTCCATTTTTCTCCCCTATTGTTAAAGCGGTATTTCCAATCATTCCCATGGTTCATGAATACTTATACACGTGTCTCCTTTTCCCCTGGTCTTTTTAAATTTATATAGTTTATTCATAAGTGTCCTATCCTTCATAAAATTTCTTACGTCTTAAATTATATGTACCTGTAGATGTCACCGCCACCACTGAAGTGCTTTTACCTCTTCTCGTAGAACATCTCTCGGTCCTCGGACTAGTCTCACAGCAAATCTTTTAGAGCTTCTGCAGTTGCTTGACCAGATGGGACTTCCACTCGAAGATCACATACTCGATGTCTGGTCCAACACTTGTCGTGTATAAAATTCTGAATTATTATTTCTTCAAGTTTCTAAATCCAATAAAGTTGCAAAGTTTGTGATGTATATGGTGTGCTGTGAACCCCAGATCCTTTGCAACTTCTCACTTTCTTATACGTACTTTTCTCAAGTCTATGGTTTTCTCTCTTCACCAACCGCATGATATCGCATTTGTTGTATTTAACCCAGAAGCTGCTTGTTTAATTACATCTGCACCCTTTCCAAGTCTCCTGGAGCCATCTCAGTTCTCTTCTTGCCCTTCTCATATATTTCACAATGTCAGAAAACAAAAACACAAATACACACGCACAAGAAAAAAGAAGAGGGAAGGAGGCAAATGTCTATCTGCAAGTGCCTTTAACAACTAATACCTACATACACACAAACACAGAGTCGTACTACTGATCCTTGTGGGATCCAGCTCACTACTCTTATTCCGTCCTCCGTCTTTTAGGTAATCAGTGATCCAAAGTTAACGATTTACTCTTTATTCTTGTCTGTTTCTTTTTTAGTTCCTGAATTAGTCTTTTGTGAGGAACCATGTCAAATATTGTCTCGTTTTATTTCTGTGACTGTCATACAGCTTCAGCAAGTTCGAAAAGACGTATTTCTTTCCATGGGTTTTTCTCTGATAAATCGTGCCTTCTCCAGTCTCCTTACAATCTTTTCAAAACTTTTGATAATATGCATGTCAAGATACTGGCCTCCTGTCTGACCCCTATTTTTATTTTTATGGGAACACATAATTTTTTAGTTTTTTAGTAGCTGACTGTCTAGAATAACTAGTTAAAGATCACTGCAAAGGGGCGAAACAGTGGTTCTGGTTCTTCTCTCAGTACTCATGGGAAGAGGTTGCCCGCTCCCATTGGTTTGGTAATATCAACGTTCCTTTGTGGTACCATCACTTCACTTACTTTTTGCCTGTCCTGACTCTCAAGCTTTCAGATAGCTATGATATTCTTTCTAAAAAGTCGTACCAGTCTTTATTTAGTTCCTCTAAAACGTCGTTGTCAACCTCAATGCTTCAATTTTACTGATTATTTATACTCATTTTTTATTCGACTATGGTAACTATGCTTACGTTGTGACGTTTCATTTTCCAACTCTATTTTAACTTCCCTCCGTATACTTGCTTACTTGTTCCCGAACTTTGCTGCTTATTTTCTGTGGTTTTCAGTACATACTTTTTCCATGCCCTCTTGAATATCCTCTTGACTTCCATGCATTTCTGGTTGAGTCATGAGACAAAAGAAAGATTCCTAAGAATCTTTCTTTTGTCTCCTGATATTTTATATCCATCACCGCTATCACCTCTTGTATTGCCTCACCATCATGTTCCTTTTCCCCACTGCACGTCCTCAAAACAATAAAAAATCCAATACTTTCATAGACCCATAGCCCCGCTTCTCTCCTCCTATCTCTATAGAACCCCACTTCCATCAGGTAGTCAAAACTTGGTAATGCATGATCGCTGCCACGTAGTGGTCCATTATAATAGATTTCTCCAATATTACTTTTGCTTAAGGTTAAGCCTCTCCGGCTTGTCTACTCGAATTTTTGTATTTTCCTATACTCATTAGTTTTGGTTTGCACTTCATGCACGGAGAACGAACTAGAGCGCAGGTGAGACAGATATATCATAATCTACACCTGGAAGATTCTGGAGGGACTGGTCGCTAATCTGCACACAGAAATCACTCCCTACAAAAGCAAAAGACTTGGCAGGCGGTGCAACATACCCCCAGTGAAAAGTAGGGGCGTCACTGGTACACTAAGAGAAAACGCAATAAGTGTCCGGGGCCTAAGACTGTTCAACAGCCTTTCACCAGCCATAAGTGGCATTACCAGTAGACCCCTGGTTGTCTTCAAGAGGGAGCTGGACAGATACCTAAAGTTGGTGCCGGATCAGCCGAGCTGCGGTTCGTACGTTGGATTGCGTGCGGCCAGCAGTAACAGCCTTGTTGATCAGGCCCTGATCCACCGGGAGGTCTGGTCGTGGACCGGGCCGCGGGGGCGCTGATCCCCGGAATACCCTCCACGCAGACTCCAGGTAGGTGAGAAGGCTGTGGAAGCACTCACCATGCATGGGATGTCAAGTAAGGTAAACAAATCATGAGACCAGGAATCACCTGCGTCAGTCGCTCGACTGAAGGCTAATCCAGGGCCAGGAGGTAGGGCTCTTCCCTGCAAGCACAAGTATGATCTACTTCTCTCTCTCTCTCTCCCACCTTATACGCAGAACACGAGAGTCATGAGAATCACAGAAAGACAGACAAACCCAGAGACAGGAAGACTGAAAGACACACTCCAAGTGGGGAAAAAACAGGGGAACAGAGAATTGTGTATAAAGCGTGCAAGAATGAGGTAGGGCAAGCGACACACCTCGCACACAACAATATTGTTCACTCGGTGGTCATGGCTCCCTGGTGACCCGCCCACCAGCACTGTCCACAAAACCACAACGTCTCTAAGGGTCGCTGGCCCAGGGGGTCATACATCTTTAAGGAATGGTCCAGGTCCTAAGCCAGGCATTGAGGTGGTCATTGACTAGAATAGTGGAGTCCTACTAGGGTCCTGTGTAGTCCAAGAGGGATGCTATTGTATCCTGAGGATCAATACGAGAGGTAAAATGATCTTTAGGTCCTTCGACTGTCTCTAGCTGTCAACACTTACGAGAATATGATAGAAGAACCCCAATGGAAATAAGTCACTCTGTCTGACTTCTTTGGGTTATCCTAGGTTCTCTACACATATGCTGCTATGTATGATAATTCTATGTAACTGTATTTGTGATGAATGGTTTGGAAAACCGACAAGTTGAAGATTGAGACACTTATGCAACATATGGGAATCTTTATTCAGGAAACGTTACGCCACACAGTGGCTTCATCAGTCCAATACAAAGCAGAAGGTGTAAGGAGAGGAGGAGTATGAGGTAATCAGTCCCTCAGCCTGGAGTCGATGTGTTCAGTCCATCAATCTTGTAGAATGTACAGCATAGGGCCGTAGACGTGGCTTATATACTGTAGTCAGGTAAGGCGAAGCAGGATGAGGCGGGGTCATAGTGGTACCATCCACTAGTGGATGGTACCACTATGACCCCGCCTCATCCTACTTCGATTAGTGGATGATACCACTATGACCCCGCCTCATCCTGCTTCGCCTCACCTGACTACAGTAAATAAGCCACGTCTACGGCCCTATTCTGTACATTCTACAAGATTGATGGACTGAACACATCGACTCCAGGCTGAGGGACTGATTACCTCATACTCCTCCTCTCCTTACACCTTCTGCTTTGTATTGGACTGATGAAGCCACTGTGTGGCGAAACGTTTCCTGAATAAAGATTCCCATATGCTGCATAAGTGTCTCAATCTTCAACTGTATTTGTGTATACCTGAATAAACTTACTTATTACTTACTTGAAGGACAGTACTGAGCAAATCTTCATTAGACGTTTCACTTCAAGAAGAGCTGGATAAATCTCTGTATAGAGCGAAACGTGTTTACATTCGTCAGTAATTCCTACTAGCCTGCAGGAGAGGGTAGTATGACAGACTACGCAGGCTAAAAATAGCAGAAAACAAGGTTACCTTGATGGTCCTGGGAAGTCAAGGAGGAGGAGGAGTGAGAGAGGTTACAGTGGTGATTGTGGGAGAGTCGTGCCCACACACTTAAGGAGAGAAACACTGGGACGACCCAGGGCTGGCATCTGAGACACTACCAAGTGCCACTGTGGGGCCTCCCACCTCCTGGAGGGCCAATTCTCCCAGCTGTTTGTTCTCCTTGCTCGTCGGACCTTCCTTACTCTTTAACAAAACCCTTCTATTCTTACCTCTAGACCTTTTACTCACCTCTCCAGTATATTTTTCATCTGCCTCTACTATTATCTCTCTCATCTGCCTCTCCGTAAATCTCCCTTATCCATCTTTTCTATCTCTCATCCATATTTTTATATCTCTCATTTGCTTCTTCTTTATCTATTTTTATCTACCTTGCCTTTATTTCTCTCATCCACCTCTCCTATATCTTTCTCTCACCCACTTCTCGAAATTCTCTCAAACACTTTTATTATGCCTCTCTTATCTCTCTCTCCCCTATCTACCTCCCTAATAGTTTTTATCCACCTTCCCTATAGCTCTTATCCATTTCCCTTGTAACTCTTATCGACCTCCCCTACAGCTCTCATCTACCTCTCCTACAGTTCTTATCTAGCTCTCATATAAACTCTTTTACATCATTGTACCTCTTGTCTCTTCTATAGCTCTCTTTGGTTTAGCGCTTCTTTTATTATAATAATAATTCTATAGCTATCATCTCTCTCTTATAGCTCTCTCATCCATCACTCTTATAGTTCTTCTATCCATCTCTCCTATAGTTCTCTCATTCACCTCTCCTACAACTCTTACCCACCTCTCCTAAAGATCTTAATGCCACAATTCGAAGCACAACGCCAAAATCCTCAGGCGGCCACTTAGTGGTATTTACCAAGTGGAGTACCTGGTCAAACCTGCTAATTATCTTTCCCAAGAGTAATGGGGTCACTTGTTCATTAGCTAGTATGGTAAAAGTAACACTACTCCACAAAGTATTTCCTCATACTTTCATTGTGAGTACAACAGATTTTTTTATTTGTTTTTTAACACACCGGCCATCTCCCATCGAGGTGATTAGAAAAACAAGGCAACACATTCATCATTCATTTAACAGCTGTCCTGCCAGAAGTGCCAAACCTCCGAACTGCAACATTTTCACCCCCTCCTTCAGAGTGCAGGTACTGTACTGTACTTCATGTATTTATACATCAAGAAAAAATTATAAAGGAATTGTGTATTGTAATTGTGTGTTGTTCCTGTTACTGGAACAATACACAAATAACCTGCACATAAGAGACAAACTTTTGACGATGTTTCGGTCCGAACTGGACCATTAACTAGTCTCATTAACTGTGTGACTGGTCAGTGATCCAAGTCGGACCGAAACGCTGCCATAAGTTTGCCTCCTATGGGCGGGTTATTTGTGTATTTGTATATCGTTTTTTCCAGAGGGTAATTTCACCTTGGGGAGGTGAGGGAGACGCTTACACTCCCAAGTATGACAGACTCACTACACCACGAGGGCAATTAAGCTGCACTGTCACCTGTACACCACCAGTCAAGAACACTTTAATCCCTAAAACGGGGATTAAAGTGTATAGACGGAGAGATGCACACCTCTCAGTCTATATAACAATTCGCATTTGAATATTCTCAAAAGAAGAGCTTTAAGAAATAAAATCCCCTTTGGGATATGAAACAACTGGCTCACAGCTGACACCAACATAACCCTGTACCCTACATGCACATGTATCTAGCATTAAGTATATACTATATACAGTAGTTAAGTAACAAATATACTGCAGGTGGTAGAATCTGAAATGAAACAAGGTAAGATACCAGCTCTCAGCCCAACTTCAATAGAATCCAGAGAGAAAAAAAACGAGAGCACAGAGAGTAAAGTACTATTGCGTGGAGATGTACTTGTCTCCCGTCCCTCCCCTTTCCCCTCTCCCTTGCCCCTTCCATCGAATGCCCCCTTCCCTTCATCTCCTGGTGGCCACCCGGAGCACTGCTCAAGCCTGGCGTGTCACAATGATAAAAGACGGACAACGGGGAAACACATCGTCCTCGCGGCGACCCCGCTAACACGGAGTTCCAAAGTCAGGCATACCCTTTACTCCGACATTTCCTTAAGGGAACTTCACAGTCGTAACTGTATAGGCGCGAGGCATCAGTCAATCGTGGCGACCGGTACCGCTAGTGCCAGCTTCATGGTGAGCAGGGTAATGAAACTGTCCAAGACACAAGGCTGGTGTTCGTGTGGTTAATCCCTTGCTCATTTGTCGAGGGATCAAGAAGGGGTTTTACCGCAATAACCGGACATCCTGGGCCTGAGGACGGCTATGTGTACGCTTCCCCCCTCATGGGATATTTAGTCTGATAAATTAATGTTCAGTAATGCAGCTTAGCCCTGTCCAACTTATTTCGAGTCATCCTACACTAAGTGGTTGTTGTTTAGTATAAGTTGAGTTTGCTCATGTTGTTCAACCTCGAAGCTAATATAACGCAGGTTTGTATTATTAGGCATACGGTGACTTTACATTGTTATACTACTGATATATGTACGTAGTCAGATACATTATGTCATCCAAATTTCTCTCCCGTTCATTTCTCCTCCTTTTCCTTGGTCTTCATATAATACATGTTGCCCAGCTATGGGATTATGGTTACCTCTCAGTGCAGTTTTAACAAACATCTATTTAGAACACGTTAAAAAGGACCATTTTAAAGATATCATACGACACATCCTTTGGTTGGACATATGGATATTTTGGTCACTGTTCCCAGGTGTTTCAACATCACTCAATTCAGAGACTCACTTAAAAGTGGTTAAGCTCTCCATACCGCTCACAACAGAAGACACACTTCCTTACTCTTTCTGGATGTTCTGCTCAACAAGGATGGAGATACTCTTAGATGTAACGTATACAGAAAACCCAGTAATAAGGATGACCTAGTACAATACGTCTTTCATCATGACCTCAAAATGAAGAGGGAGGCTATCGTAGTTTTTTCCCCCGAGCACTCTGAATTTGATGTGATGAGTATCTTTTGGAAGAACCAAAGGCAGTCACTAACCTAAAGTTACCGACATACATTATCCACTCCTGCAAACAGAAAGCTTCCTCATACACAGCACATCCAAAGTGGATACGAACATAGATAAACGACTGATCTTCCCCACTCAGCATTGTCATCACCATCGCCCCGATTCTCCGAAAAGCCAATGTGCATGTAGCAATCTTTACTACAAAAGCTATCACAGAGATTACCAGAAGTCCTAGGCCCAGAACTACTTGTGCGGCCGAGATCTGCAGACACGTCTTCAGTAATATAAATATCCCTGCAGGAGGGATAAAGTCAATAATGCTTGCTTAGTCCACTGCAACCTTCGTTCTCACATCAAGAACCGAGGAAGAACATAAGTTATACCATGAGAACGACAGGGCCAGACCCAATTCTGGGAGCAGCAGTGATTCACTCATCAATACCAGTGAGCAACACAGTTGAATGTACATCTTGACAAGCCCTACTGCCCATATTGTCCGTGATTAAAATGATATAAAAGGATTCTCTGCTACCAGTAACTATTTCCTACACTTCCTCCAACTAAGAGAGACTCAAACGAAACACTTCTTCCAACTAAAAGACACTCCCACTACCTACACTTCAACAAGATATTCACTCACTCATTACGCTTCCTTTAAGAAAAAGACTCTCTCCCTCTAACAAGAAACATTCTTCCTCAAAGAACACTACCTCCAACAAGAGAGATTCACTCTCCAACACCAACAAAGCCGTCAGAGAAAACTAGCCGCTGCATATCTCTGGTAGAGATGTGTACCGGAACAACCCTGGGGCCCAACATGCCTGATATTAAACATTGAACTTTTATGTGCGTCTGGGACTGACAGACCAATGTCATGCTCGTGAGAGTAATGAAGTAGAGAAAAACAGACCCACGAGCATGCTACACTAAGGACGAGTGTTCTGGTCTACGTTGTAGACCCCCGCACACTACCAGCGTTATTTATTGAAGTAATTTTGATCGGAATAGATTTTGTAAACAATAAAACTTGCAAAAATCCTCAAATTTTAATATCTCCGATCAGTCAGATCTACAAATGAAAACAAACATTCAGGCATTTCTATTTTGTGTGTGTTGTTTGTAGTGCCAGTGTTTGTGGACACACTGTCTCCCCAACACGGCGAAAGCAACTTGTGCTGATTCGTTACAGTAACATTCTTTGCTAAACATTGCAAAATTATAGCGCCAGACTGACACTGAAACACTGCATCAGAGACGTTCGTGGAGAGGAGGGACAAGACGCGGTTCAAGGCCGTCAGTTCTCACAACAATGGTCCTTTGAAAACAGAGAACGACGGAGGCTTCAACTCTAAGTGGGTTCTTTACTGTACAACAACATGGTTACTCTCTAACCACACTGTTTCTCCATGCTGCACCACCTATGTCAGTGCTAAGTGTCAGGGTCAGCATCTACAAGACAACACCAGCACCTATGTCAGTGCTAAGTGTCAGGGTCAGCATCTACAAGACAACACCAGCACCTATGTCAGTGCTAAGTGTCAGGGTCAGCATCTACAAGACAACAGCACCACCTGTGTCAGTGCTAAGTGTCAGGGTCAGCATCTACAAGACAACAGCACCACCTATGTCAGTGCTAAGTGTCAGGGTCAGCATCTACAAGACAACACCAGCACCTATGTCAGTGCTAAGTGTCAGGGTCAGCATCTACAAGACAACAGCACCACCTATGTCAGTGCTAAGTGTCAGGGTCAGCATCTACAAGACAACAGCACCACCTGTGTCAGTGCTAAGTGTCAGGGTCAACATCTACAAGACAACAGCACCACCTGTGTCAGTGCTAAGTGTCAGGGTCAGCATCTACAAGACAACAGCACCACCTATGTCAGTGCTAAGTGTCAGGGTCAGCATCTACAAGACAACAGCACCACCTATGTCAGTGCTAAGTGTCAGGGTCAGCATCTACAAGACAACAGCACCACCTATGTCAGTGCTAAGTGTCAGGGTCAGCATCTACAAGACAACAGCACCACCTGTGTCAGTGCTAAGTGTCAGGGTCAGCATCTACAAGACAACAGCACCACCTGTGTCAGTGCTAAGTGTCAGGGTCAGCATCTACAAGACAACAGCACCACCTGTGTCAGTGCTAAGTGTCAGGGTCAGCATCTACAAGACAACAGCACCACCTGTGTCAGTGCTAAGTGTCAGGGTCAGCATCTACAAGACAACAGCACCACCTATGTCAGTGCTAAGTGTCAGGGTCAGCATCTACAAGACAACACCAGCACCTATGTCAGTGCTAAGTGTCAGGGTCAGCATCTACAAGACAACAGCACCACCTATGTCAGTGCTAAGTGTCAGGGTCAGCATCTACAAGACAACAGCACCACCTGTGTCAGTGCTAAGTGTCAGGGTCAACATCTACAAGACAATAGCACCACCTGTGTCAGTGCTAAGTGTCAGGGTCAGCATCTACAAGACAACAGCACCACCTATGTCAGTGCTAAGTGTCAGGGTCAGCATCTACAAGACAACAGCACCACCTATGTCAGTGCTAAGTGTCAGGGTCAGCATCTACAAGACAACAGCACCACCTATGTCAGTGCTAAGTGTCAGGGTCAGCATCTACAAGACAACAGCACCACCTATGTCAGTGCTAAGTGTCAGGGTCAGCATCTACAAGACAACAGCACCACCTATGTCAGTGCTAAGTGTCAGGGTCAGCATCTACAAGACAACAGCACCACCTGTGTCAGTGCTAAGTGTCAGGGGTCAGCATCTACAAGACAACAGCACCACCTGTGTCAGTGCTAAGTGTCAGGGTCAGCATCTACAAGACAACAGCACCACCTGTGTCAGTGCTAAGTGTCAGGGTCAGCATCTACAAGACAACAGCACCACCTGTGTCAGTGCTAAGTGTCAGGGTCAGCATCTACAAGACAACAGCACCACCTATGTCAGTGCTAAGTGTCAGGGTCAGCATCTACAAGACAACAGCACCACCTGTGTCAGTGCTAAGTGTCAGGGTCAGCATCTACAAGACAACAGCACCACCTGTGTCAGTGCTAAGTGTCAGGGTCAGCATCTACAAGACAACAGCACCACCTATGTCAGTGCTAAGTGTCAGGGTCAGCATCTACAAGACAACACCAGCACCTATGTCAGTGCTAAGTGTCAGGGTCAGCATCTACAAGACAACAGCACCACCTATGTCAGTGCTAAGTGTCAGGGTCAGCATCTACAAGACAACAGCACCACCTATGTCAGTGCTAAGTGTCAGGGTCAGCATCTACAAGACAACAGCACCACCTATGTCAGTGCTAAGTGTCAGGGTCAGCATCTACAAGACAACAGCACCACCTATGTCAGTGCTAAGTGTCAGGGTCAGCATCTACAAGACAACACCAGCACCTATGTCAGTGCTAAGTGTCAGGGTCAGCATCTACAAGACAACAGCACCACCTATGTCAGTGCTAAGTGTCAGGGTCAGCATCTACAAGACAACAGCACCACCTGTGTCAGTGCTAAGTGTCAGGGTCAGCATCTACAAGACAACAGCACCACCTGTGTCAGTGCTAAGTGTCAGGGTCAGCATCTACAAGACAACAGCACCACCTATGTCAGTGCTAAGTGTCAGGGTCAGCATCTACAAGACAACAGCACCACCTGTGTCAGTGCTAAGTGTCAGGGTCAGCATCTACAAGACAACAGCACCACCTATGTCAGTGCTAAGTGTCAGGGTCAGCATCTACAAGACAACACCAGCACCTATGTCAGTGCTAAGTGTCAGGGTCAGCATCTACAAGACAACAGCACCACCTATGTCAGTGCTAAGTGTCAGGGTCAGCATCTACAAGAAAACAGCACCACCTGTGTCAGTACTAAGTGTCAGGGTCAGCATCTACAAGACAACAGCACCACCTGTGTCAGTGCTAAGTGTCAGGGTCAGCATCTACAAGACAACAGCACCACCTGTGTCAGTGCTAAGTGTCAGGGTCAGCATCTACAAGACAACAGCACCACCTATGTCAGTGCTAAGTGTCAGGGTCAGCATCTACAAGACAACACCAGCACCTATGTCAGTGCTAAGTGTCAGGGTCAGCATCTACAAGACAACAGCACCACCTGTGTCAGTGCTAAGTGTCAGGGTCAGCATCTACAAGACAACAGCACCACCTATGTCAGTGCTAAGTGTCAGGGTCAGCATCTACAAGACAACAGCACCACCTGTGTCAGTGCTAAGTGTCAGGGTCAGCATCTACAAGACAACAGCACCACCTGTGTCAGTGCTAAGTGTCAGGGTCAGCATCTACAAGACAACAGCACCACCTATGTCAGTGCTAAGTGTCAGGGTCAGCATCTACAAGACAACAGCACCACCTGTGTCAGTGCTAAGTGTCAGGGTCAGCATCTACAAGACAACAGCACCACCTGTGTCAGTGCTAAGTGTCAGGGTCAGCATCTACAAGACAACAGCACCACCTATGTCAGTGCTAAGTGTCAGGGTCAGCATCTACAAGACAACAGCACCACCTGTGTCAGTGCTAAGTGTCAGGGTCAGCATCTACAAGACAACAGCACCACCTGTGTCAGTGCTAAGTGTCAGGGTCAGCATCTACAAGACAACAGCACCACCTATGTCAGTGCTAAGTGTCAGGGTCAGCATCTACAAGACAACACCAGCACCTATGTCAGTGCTAAGTGTCAGGGTCAGCATCTACAAGACAACAGCACCACCTATGTCAGTGCTAAGTGTCAGGGTCAGCATCTACAAGACAACAGCACCACCTGTGTCAGTGCTAAGTGTCAGGGTCAGCATCTACAAGACAACAGCACCACCTATGTCAGTGCTAAGTGTCAGGGTCAGCATCTACAAGACAACAGCACCACCTGTGTCAGTGCTAAGTGTCAGGGTCAGCATCTACAAGACAACAGCACCACCTATGTCAGTGCTAAGTGTCAGGGTCAGCATCTACAAGACAACAGCACCACCTGTGTCAGTGCTAAGTGTCAGGGTCAGCATCTACAAGACAACAGCACCACCTATGTCAGTGCTAAGTGTCAGGGTCAGCATCTACAAGACAACAGCACCACCTGTGTCAGTGCTAAGTGTCAGGGTCAGCATCTACAAGACAACAGCACCACCTGTGTCAGTGCTAAGTGTCAGGGTCAGCATCTACAAGACAACAGCACCACCTGTGTCAGTGCTAAGTGTCAGGGTCAGCATCTACAAGACAACAGCACCACCTGTGTCAGTGCTAAGTGTCAGGGTCAGCATCTACAAGACAACAGCACCACCTGTGTCAGTGCTAAGTGTCAGGGTCAGCATCTACAAGACAACAGCACCACCTGTGTCAGTGCTAAGTGTCAGGGTCAGCATCTACAAGACAACAGCACCACCTGTGTCAGTGCTAAGTGTCAGGGTCAACATCTACAAGACAACAGCACCACCTGTGTCAGTGCTAAGTGTCAGGGTCAGCATCTACAAGACAACACCAGCACCTGTGTCAGTGCTAAGTGTCAGGGTCAGCATCTACAAGACAACAGCACCACCTGTGTCAGTGCTAAGTGTCAGGGTCAGCATCTACAAGACAACAGCACCACCTGTGTCAGTGCTAAGTGTCAGGGTCAACATCTACAAGACAACAGCACCACCTGTGTCAGTGCTAAGTGTCAGGGTCAGCATCTACAAGACAACAGCACCACCTGTGTCAGTGCTAAGTGTCAGGGTCAGTGTCAGGGTCAACATCTACAAGACAACAGCACCACCTGTGTCAGTGCTAAGTGTCAGGGTCAGCATCTACAAGACAACAGCACCACCTGTGTCAGTGCTAAGTGTCAGGGTCAACATCTACAAGACAACAGCACCACCTGTGTCAGTGCTAAGTGTCAGGGTCAGTGTCAGGGTCAGCATCTACAAGACAACAGCACCACCTGTGTCAGTGCTAAGTGTCAGGGTCAGCATCTACAAGACAACAGCACCACCTGTGTCAGTGCTAAGTGTCAGGGTCAGCATCTACAAGACAACAGCACCACCTGTGTCAGTGCTAAGTGTCAGGGTCAGCATCTACAAGACAACAGCACCACCTGTGTCAGTGCTAAGTGTCAGGGTCAGCATCTACAAGACAACAGCACCACCTGTGTCAGTGCTAAGTGTCAGGGTCAACATCTACAAGACAACAGCACCACCTGTGTCAGTGGTAAGTGTCAGGGTCAGCATCTACAAGACAACAGCACCACCTGTGTCAGTGCTAAGTGTCAGGGTCAACATCTACAAGACAACAGCACCACCTGTGTCAGTGCTAAGTGTCAGGGTCAGCATCTACAAGACAACAGCACCACCTGTGTCAGTGCTAAGTGTCAGGGTCAACATCTACAAGACAACAGCACCACCTGTGTCAGTGCTAAGTGTCAGGGTCAGCATCTACAAGACAACACCAGCACCTGTGTCAGTGCTAAGTGTCAGGGTCAACATCTACAAGACAACAGCACCACCTGTGTCAGTGGTAAGTGTCAGGGTCAGCATCTACAAGACAACAGCACCACCTGTGTCAGTGCTAAGTGTCAGGGTCAACATCTACAAGACAACAGCACCACCTGTGTCAGTGGTAAGTGTCAGGGTCAGCATCTACAAGACAACAGCACCACCTGTGTCAGTGCTAAGTGTCAGGGTCAACATCTACAAGACAACAGCACCACCTGTGTCAGTGCTAAGTGTCAGGGTCAACATCTACAAGACAACAGCACCACCTGTGTCAGTGCTAAGTGTCAGGGTCAACATCTACAAGACAACAGCACCACCTGTGTCAGTGCTAAGTGTCAGGGTCAACATCTACAAGACAACAGCACCACCTGTGTCAGTGCTAAGTGTCAGGGTCAACATCTACAAGACAACAGCACCACCTGTGTCAGTGCTAAGTGTCAGGGTCAACATCTACAAGACAACTAAGAACGAAAGCACTAAGGGAGGATAATACAATAATACGAAGGGTATACATAAACATCGCAGCTATACCAATTGTACTGTAGCTCTACAGGGAGGCGGTGCCTTGATCCCGGTGAAGAGTTTCTGATCAAAGGAACTGGAGCTACTCACCCTTTCCCCTGCATCAAACTTGTTTATCACCCATTCCCAGGCGCTGTATATATGAACATTATCATTCTACCACTTGCGGACATCATCGTTCTACATACACACGCAAAACATCAAATACTGACACACTGCTGTTCGAGAAACTGATTATTATTGTGATTAATTATAAGAAAGCGCTTAACCCGTAAAGGTTAGACAACGCCTGGGAAGCGAGGCGGGTGGGAGGTAATCAGGTGTGACATCATTAAGAGGGGAGTAGCTCCAATTCTTTGGATCAAGAGCCATTCACCAGCACCAAAGCCCCCTCCCTTGACGGGTCGAGAAGCTGAAGAATACGGGGTTGGGTTCCCCACTTATACTCCCAGTTACGCTTATCGTCTAGTGGCCGCAATCCAAATTAAGATCTCTAACGACTTGCTAATTGATGGTTTCCTGAACTACCTCATTAAGACGCACCAGATAACACCCACACACACACAGTGTGACCTCTCGTATAAGCGTTAATTAAACAGAAGCCTGTTAAATGATTTGCACTCTGACAGGATTGCTTTTCTCATTTTTTTTTCTTTATCATATACGCAATAAGTAAATATTAAAAGCTCCTATTTACATGCATTATACACTTTACTTCCCTGTTTCTCAACTGTTCTAATGTCTTTAATATTTCTTTTCTAATTTGGTGGTGGGGGGGGGGCGATGTCCTTAACAGAGAGAGTTTCGATCATATTTGATTTTGGAAGACTTGTAACAATGTATTTTTAATAAGCACGAGGTGTGATCTTGAGGACCTTATACACCATAAAATGACCAGGCTCGATCTGACTCGACCACCAACATAACCTAACATAACCTCGACGACCTGACACACCATGAAGAAGCTAGGCTCGACCAGGCTCGACCTGGATCGACCCCAACACCAGCTTTAACACAGCAACTGGAGCGTGGCGTTGCCGCGACATCCGCAAGAGAATTGACCAAAGTTAGCGAGGTCTCCTCAGGACGGATATTAGCGGGTTTCACAGTCTCGCTTCCAACACTAATGAGCTTAAAGCAGATCAACTCACCAGAGAAACCTCAGTTTTTAACCTTGTGTGTGTGTGTGTGTGTGTGTGTGTGTGTGTGTGTGTGTGTATACTCGCCTAATTGTGGTTGCATGGATCGATTCATAGCTCCTGGCCCCCCCTCTTCACTGGTCGCTACCAGGTCCACTCTGTCCCTGCTCCATGAGCTTTATCATACCTCTTCTTAAAGCTATGTATGGATCCTGCCTCCACTACATCACTCTCCAGATTGTTCCACTTCCTGACAACTCTATGGCTGAAGAAATATTTCTAAACATCCCTGTGACTCATCTGAGTTTTCAACTTCTAGATGTGACCTCTTGTTGCTGTGTCACATCAATGAAACATTCTGTCCCTATCCAACCTGTCAATACTTCTCAGTATTTTATATGTTGTTATCATGTCTTCCCTATCCCTCTTGTCTTCCAGTGTTGTCAGGTTGAGTTCCCTTAACCTCTCATTGTAGAACAAACTCCTCAGCTCCTGGACTAGTCTTGTTGCAAACCTTTGTACTCTCTAATTTCTTGACGTGTTTGATCAGGTGTGGGTTCCATACTGGGCCTGACGTACACGGTATACAGTGTCGTGAAAATATAAATTGGTTATAATTATGACCATATTTTTTAAAGGGGTGGACCGGTAAGCTAGAGGAAGGTCTCTGTCAGATGACCTAAAGCTCCAACGGTGGGTCATCATAAAACTAAGACTAGCGTCAGGAATACTTGTCCTGTTTCCTGACGAACCTTACCTAACCTAACCTGGTGTCGTGAATGACTCCTTACTTAGATAACGAAACGCTGTTCTCAGGTTTGCCAGGCGCCCATATGCAGCAGCAGTTATTTGGTTGATGTGCATCTCAGGAGATGTGCTCGGTATGATCCTTACCCCAAGATCCTTTTCCTTGAGTGAGTTTTGCAGCCTTTGACCTCTAAGCCTGTACTCCGTCTGCGGTCTCGTTTATCCTTCCCAAATCTTCATAACTTTGCACTTGCTGGGGTGAAACTCCAGGAACCATCTGTCAGACGAGGTTTGCAGCCTGTCCAGATCTCCATCTAGGTTTACTTTATCTTCTTCAGCTTGTATTCTCCTCATTAGCTTTACATCATCTGCAAACAGGGACACCTCTGACTATCCCTTCCGTCATATTCATATATACAAGAAACAGCACCGAACCTGGGACTGACCTTTGTGGAACCCCACTCTGACATCTCGTCTCGGACCGATGCACGTGTATGCGTGCGCGTGCGTGTATGCGTGTATGCGTGTATGCGTGCGTGTGTGTGTGTGTGTGTGTGTGCGTGTACTCGCCTAGTTGTACTCACCTAGTTGAGGTTGCATGGGTCGAGTCCAAGCTCCTGGCCCCGCCTCTTCACTGGTCGCTACTAGGTCACTCTCAATGAACCGTGAGCTTTATCATACCTCTGCTTAAAGCTATGTATGGTTCTTGCCTCCACTACATCGCTTCCCAAGCTATTCCACTTCCTGACTACTCTGTGGCTGAAGAAATACTTCCTAACATCCCTGTGATTCATCTGTGTCTTCAACTTCCAACTGTGTGCCCTTGTTGCTGTATCCCATCTCTGGAACATCCTGTCTTTGTCCACCTTGTCAATTCCTCTCATTATTTTGTATGTCGTTATCATGTCCCCCCTATCTCTCCTGTCCTCCAGTGTCGTCAGGTCGATTTCCCTTAACCTCTCCTCGTAGGACATACCCCTTAGCTCTGGGACTAGTCTTGTTGCAAACCTTTGCACTTTCTCTAGTTTCTTTACGTGCTTGGCTAGGTGTGGGTTCCAAACTGGTGCCGCATACTCCAATATGGGCCTAACGTACACGGTGTACAGGGTCCTGAACGATTCCTTATTAAGATGTCGGAATGCTCTTCTGAGGTTTGCTAGGCGCCCATATGCTGCAGCAGTTATTTGGTTGATGTGCGCTTCAAGAGATGTGCCTGGTGTTATACTCACCCCAAGATCTTTTTCCTTGAGAGAGGTTTATAGTCTCTTGCCCCCTAGACTGTACTCCGTCTGCGGTCTTCTTTGCTCTTCCCCAATCTTCATGACTTTGCTCTTGGTGGGGTTGAACCCCAGTAGCCAATTGCTGGACCAGGTCTGCAGCCTGTCCAGATCCCTTTGTAGTTCTGCCTGGTCTTCGATCGAATGAATTCTTCTCATCAACTTCACGTCATCTGCAAACAGGGACACTTCGGAGTCTATTCCTTCCGTCATGTCGTTCACAAATACCAGAAACAGCACTGGTCCTAGGACTGACCCCTGTGGGACCCCGCTGGTCACAGGCGCCCACTCTGACACCACGCCACGTACCATGACTCGCTGCTGTCTTCCAGACAAGTATTCCCTGATCCATTGTAGTGCCTTCCCTGTTATCCCTGCTTGGTCCTCCAGTTTTTGCACTAATCTCTTGTGTGGAACTGTGTCAAACGCCTTCTTGCAGTCCAAGAAAATGCAATCCACTCACCTCTCTCTCTTGTCTTACCGCTGTCACCATGTCAAAGAACTCCAGTAGGTTTGTGACACGGGATTTCCCGTCCCTGAAACCATGTTGGGTGCTGTTGATGAGATCATTTCTTTCTAGGTGTTCCACCACTCTTCTCCTGATAATCTTCTCCATGACTCTGCATACTATACAAGTCAGTGACACTGGTCTGTAGTTTAGTGCTTTATGTCTGCCTCCTTTTTTAAAGATTGGGACTACATTTGCTGTCTTCCATGCCTCAGGCAATCTCCCTGTTTCGACAGATGTATTGAATACTGTTGTTAGGGGTGCACATAGCGCCTCTGCTCCCTCTCTCAGGACCCATTGAGAGATGTTATCCGGCCCCATTGCCTTTGAGGTATCTAGCTCACTCAAAAGCCTCTTCGCTTCTTCCTCGGTTGTGTGTACTGTGTCCAGCACTTGATGGTGTACCCCACCTCACCGTCTTTCTGGAGCCCCTTCTGTCTCCTCTGTGAACACTTCTTTGAATCTCTTGTTGAGTTCCTCACATACTTCACGGTCATTTCTTGCTGTCTCTCCTTCCTTCCTTAGCCTGATTACCTGGTCCTTGACTGTTGTTTTCCTCCTGATGTGGCTGTATAACAGCTTCGGGTCAGATTTGGCTTTCGCTGCTATGTCGTTTTCATATTGTCGTTGGGCCTCCCTTCTTATCTGTGCATATTCATTTCTGGCTCTACGACTGCTCTCCTTATTCTCCTGTGTCATTTGCCTTCTATATTTCTTCCATTCCCTAGCACACTTGGTTTTTGCCTCCCTGCACCTTTGGATTAACCATGGGCTCATCCTGGCTTTTTCATTATTCCTGTTACCCTTGGGTACAAACCTCTCCTCTGCCTCCTAGCACATTGCTGTTACATATTCCATCATCTCATTAACTGGCTTCCCTGCCAGTTCTCTGTCCCACTGAAACCCGTTCAGGAAGTTCCTCATTCCCGTGTAGTCCCCTTTCTTGTAGTTTGGCTTCATTCGCCCTGGCCTTCCTGCTTCTCCCTCCACTTGTAGCTCTACTGTGTATTTAAAGCTTAAAACCGCATGATCGCTGGCCCCAAGGGGTCTTTCATATGTGATGTCCTCAATATCTGCACTACTCAAGGTGAATACTAGGTCCAGTCTTGCTGGTTCATCCTCTCCTCTCTCTCTCTTGTAGTGTCCCTTACGTGTTGATACATGAAGTTTTCCAGTACCACCATCATCTTAGCCCTTAGCCATGTATCTTGGCCCCCATGTGGCTCCAAGTTCTCCCAATCGATTTCCTTGTGTTTAAAGTCACCCATGATCAGGAGCTTTGCTCTGCATGCATGAGCTATTCTGTATGTATATGTGTGTGTGTGTGTGTGTGTGTGTGTGTGTGTGTGTGTGTGTGTGTGTGTGTGTGTGTGTGTGTGTGTGTGTGTGTGTGTGTGTGTGTAGTGGTTGTGGTGGTGAAGCGTGGAAGGTGTGAGACTGTGTGGGGCTGAGGGAGGTATAGAATGTATACGTGTAGAAATATATATGTAGGATGTGAGTACTCACAGTACAAGATTACAACTGCAGGACATTAAGCTGAGTAACACCATATTCGTACGTTTTCTCAAAAGATTTTCAACTTAGTAGCCAGGTTCAGTCTACAGAGAACTTTCACTAGTGTGTGTATTTACACACACACACACACTACACAACTACACCCACTGAGTCATATACACTTACACTACACTTCAAGAGTCAGTTATCTAATGCCTGATTAGTTAAACCCTCAACACCTCCCTCCTACCACTACAATCCTTCCTGCTCTCCCTCGCTCCCTATTTCCTGCAACTTCCTTTTTCCTTAACTCCCTACGTCTTACCCTTGTCTTTCTCCTCCCTCCCTCGTTACCTAACAACCCTTTCTTCCTCCCTAGACCCTACTTACTCCCCTCCCCTCCTATTTTGCTATGCCCTCCCTATTTTCCTTTCCATCCTTCATTCTTTCCGCTCCTTTAAATCTTTCCTCCTCTCCTTTTTTTCCATCCTTCACTAACTTTTCTCTCCCTTTCTTTACTTCTACCTTCCTTCCTCCCTCCCTCACAACCTACGTTCTTTCCTTTTCTTTACTCCTACCTCGTCCTCCTCTCACATTTTTTCTACTTCGTTTTATCCTTTCTCCTCCTCCCTTAATTCCTCCATCCCACTTCCTCCCTCCATCTCTCACCCTCCATCTCTCCTCCTCCTCCCTCCCCTTTCTCCTCATACTCCTAGTTGGAAGGCAAAAGTTTTCCTGATGGAATTTTGTAACGAGAATTTCTTGATTTGGCGTCTTCGTCAGAATTATTGAATCCTGTGAGGAAGACGGACACGGAGGAGAGTGGAGAAAGCTGGGAGCAACAGTGGAAGGATCAAAATGTAACAAGGGGGGGGGGAGAAAATGGAGACAAAAAATGCTGATGGAGGAAGGGAGTATAAAGGAAGATAAAGAATAGCAAGGGGAGACAATGAAGGGGGAAAGAAAGAATGAAAGGTAAAGATTAAGGGTAGAGAGTTGGGAAAGAGAGAGAGAGGACGGAAAAAGTAAAAAGAGACAACGTGGGAAATAAAGAATAGTGGTAGTACGGGGAACGGAAAAGTGTAGCAAGGATAAAAGACAGTCAGATGAAATGGGGAAAACTGGGCGGAAAAAAAACCAAGTATAATAAAATAGCCAAAATAAGGGATGCAGAGGAATAAACTAGTAGAGAAGACTACTACATACTACCTTTTATTCCCTTACTGGTTTAGAGCGTCACATGAATAATAAAAATAACAGTAGCTATAATAATAATAATATTGTCATTATTAATAATCAAAAAATAACAATACATATAGGACGGACGCTTTGGCACATGTTAAACTAGTTACTTTCTGCCTAAACTGAAAGTCTACAAAAATCTGACGATTACTCCTCTTGGATAAGTCAGGTTAGGGTAGGTAGATTAATGAAGGTTAAGGTAGGTTAAGGTAGGTTAGGGTAGGGTAGAGTAGGGAAGGTTAGGTTGCATTACGGTAGATTAGGGCAGGGTACGTAAAGATAGGTTAGGTTAGGAGAGAGTACGCGAGATTATGTTAGGGTACAGCAGGGCAGGTTAGGTTAGAGTAAAGTAGGTTAAGTTAGGTTATGTTAGGGTAGACTAAGTACAGTTAGGCTGGGGTACAGTAGGTTACAGTAGGTTAGGTTACGTTCAGGTAGGTTACGTTACGACAGGTTAAGGCTAGGGTAGAAGAGTACGTTAGGTAATGTTAATTTAGGTTAAGACAGGTTGTGTTAGGATAACGTAGATTACTGTAGGTTAGGTTAAGGTTATCTTAGGTTAAGTTAAGCAGGTAAAGATTGTTTAGGTGTTAGGTTACGTTACCTAGCTAAGTTACACTAGGCTAGGTTAAGCTAGGTTAGGCAAGGAGAGCCAAAAACTATTAAATACCGATAACAGTGTTGCCAAATGAAAACAAAAAAATAGATCTCTTGAAGCAGTGTTGCCACAGTGGGAGGGTGAGAGGAAGAGGAAATTTATATAAACAGTGTTGCCAATGAAGTCGGGGAAAACAGCGTCCTTACACAGTGTTGCCAGTGCGAGAGAGAGCAAATGACTAACTTGGTTGTCACTGACTACGAATAGCTGATGTCATTAGACAGTGTACCAGTACGAGGAAGCACCTGCAAACAATGTCACCAGAAAGAGAATAAAAACAGTGATGCCAGTAAAAGAAAACAAAACATAAAAGAAAGTGATATCAGTAAAGAAAAGGAACGTCAGCGTTGATACTAAAACATACACTTAAAAAACAGTGAAACATGTACAAGTGTGTGCGTGCGCGTGTGTGTGTGTGTGTGTGTGTGTGTGTGTGTGTGTGTGTGTGTGTGTGTGTGTGTGTGTGTGTGTGTGTGTGTGTGTGTGTAACTATAACTAATGTATATATATATATATATATATATATATATATATATATATATATATATATATATATATATGTATGTATGTGTGCGCGCGCGCGCTCAATACAATCTGAATCAGGGCATCGAGAGGGAAATCTTCAGCTCAAGATTTCCCTCCCTAAGTGGCTTGTTATGCACACCCACACCCACCCACACACACACCCCCCACCCCCACAAACACACACCCCCACCCCCACAAACACACACCCCCAACCCCACAAACACACACCCCCACCCACACACACACTGCTCCTGTAGCTTCCAATGGTTACTTACACTCTGTGATATTATTACACCCAGTGATCATCAAACAATTTACTACTTATTCTTGTCAACTCATTACTGTATCAAATATCTTGGTGAGCGAAATCAACAACAACGTCTAACAACATATTTTCTTAACAGTAAAAAAAATAAGGTGGACCATCCCAGAGTACAACAACGTTCAATAATGTTACCCGTGAACCCAGTAATAACAACGAACAAGATCAATAACGTTACCCGTGGCCTCAGTAATAACGAGCAAGATCAATAACGTTACCCGTGGCCTCAGTAATAACGAGCAAGATCAATAACGTTACCCGTGGCCTCAGTAATAACAACGAGCAAGATCAATAACGTTACCCGTGGCCTCAGTAATAACAACGAGCAAGATCAATAACGTTACCCGTGGCCTCAGTAATAACGAGCAAGATCAATAACGTTACCCGTGGCCTCAGTAATAACAACGAGCAAGATCAATAACGTTACCCGTGGCCTCAGTAATAACGAGCAAGATCAATAACGTTACCCGTGGCCTCAGTAATAACAACGAGCAAGATCAATAACGTTACCCGTGGCCTCAGTAATAACAACGAGCAAGATCAATAACGTTACCCGTGGCCTCAGTAATAACAACGAGCAAGATCAATAACGTTACCCGTGGCCTCAGTAATAACAACGAGCAAGATCAATAACGTTACCCGTGGCCACAGTAATAACAACGAACAAGATCAATAACGTTACCCGTGGCCACAGTAATAACAAGGAACAAGATCAATAACGTTACCCGTGGCCACAGTAATAACAACGAGCAAGCAAAATCAATAACGTTACCCGTGGCCACAGTAATAACAACGAACAAGATCAATAACGTTACCCGTGGCCACAGTAATAACAACGAACAAGATCAATAACGTTACCCGTGGCCACAGTAATAACAACGAACAAGATCAATAACGTTACCCGTGGCCTCAGTAATAACGAGCAAGATCAATAACGTTACCCGTGGCCACAGTAATAACAACAAAAAAGATCAATAACGTTAGTGATGACCTCTATATCTCCCTAAAAGCCACTACTACAGAAGTCTTAACCTCATCATCAGCCCCCTCCCTCCCACCCCCCACAACAAGGACTATTAAACGCCCCCAACAGAAGGGGCTACAGTAAGTGCCTATACAATAACGACACCGTTCCCGTTTTACCCCCAACTCGTTGAAGGCCCCTTTCCTCCCCCTTTGCAACAGCGATGAGAACAACCCCTTATTGGGGGAAGAGAGAGTGGGGGGCTGAAGCTAAGGGGTATTAGGGGAAAATGATTTTAAAAGGAAGGGGGTCAAGGAAGATTGGTTAGGAATGTCAAGGGTGGGGGCTGGTTGGGGATGAGGCAGATGGGTGGCTGGATACGGAGGTGGCGAGCTGGTTGGGGAAGTAGCATGTGAGGGGGCTGACTATAGTAGTAGTGGACTAAAACGAGTGGTGGTGGGGGTGGTAAGGAGTGGGGGTCTTCAATGGGGAAGGAGGAACCTAAGGCGACTGGAGGCGGTGGTGGGAGGATCTTAGTTTTGGAAGGAGGGGTCTAAGGCGAGCTGAGGTAATGGTGAGGGGAACAAGGTTGGGGAAGAGGGGGAAGAGGGGGAGGGAGGGGGTATTGGGTATTGGCTACTTGAGGGTTGTGCATCTCATATCTCAAGCCGAGGCCGACGCTAATATCTAAATATCTGGCCATCTCCTGGGCTCATCCCGCCTCCCGACCCACGCACCGGCGTCGGCTTCCCACTCCTTTTTCATGCTGTTAAAGGCCTCTTGATTCCAGGAAATTCAGGTACTTTCATCTTCCTCGGATCAAATCTAATTACCTCCCATTGTCCAGGCTCTGCATGACCCCTACAGCTTTAGCAGTTCCCATCAATATAAGCACTGTGGTATTCACAACCATTCAGACTTCTGATATTTTTTTTAGTGCCAGGAAAGGAAAAAAAATGGCAAGAAATGATAAAAATATTCCACCACCTTCAGACCCTTGTTCGACTGGAACAAAACCAGCGGCTGCCTCATCATAGCCTCAGATATTAACGACAACAACAACAAAAACATAACATTACTTTGTAAATACATAAGCCAAGCAAGAATTAGAAAATACCATTTAACAGCAGACTCCTCACTGCCAAGTAATATGTACTGTCCGCAGCTTTCACAGAGACCCATAACAAACGCCAACTAGACAAAAAAATATGGACACTAGGGTACAAGCTACTTTGATATGACTGATTTTTTATCAAAATTGCATAAATTAGGAATGTGTTCATACAGTATTCTATAAGACACATAACAGGAACAAACGCTAGCTATGTTTTCCTTGTCACATTCCATCACACAGAATGGGCTACATAGCATTTAAATCTTCCAGTATGAGCTGAGACAACAGGTCACAAGGAGGGAAAGGAAAAATTTTTCTGCAAAAGTTATACATCTACACTAAATTACTTAACCCAACAAATGATGTTGAGGTTTTAGCAGTAAAACGTGAAATCAGAATCTAGTCATTGTACAGAATAAAAAAGGCACAATACCGTAACAGGAACAATACATAAATAACCCGCACATAGACAAACTTATCGCGACGTTTCGGTCTAACTGGAACCATTAACTAGTTACGCTAAAGTACGAAGGGAAAGGAGCAAGTATATATATACGAGAAGATGGCACGACAGGGAGTGGTAGAACAAGAGTGCCTAGTTAATGGTCCAAGTCGAACCGAAATGTTATAAATTTCAGTCTTCTATGTATGAGTTGTCTCTAGTTATTGTACATTTACATAAACCACCACATACAACTTCCCAGCAATTCAATAAAACAACTATACAAATTCGAATACTGTAGTGAAATTCTTTCAAAACCGGCCCTAAACATTCTGTTGCTTGGTGTTTTTAATTTATGATATCTAAAATCGAAGAATGTTGCAAATGCTGCAAAAAAGACGACTCAGATGAAGTCTCACACAAACGAGTTATTAAACCAGTAAATAGTGGAACCGACTAGATTAGAAAATACCACTCATGTTATATAAAAAAAAATAATGGGTATCTGATATGGAACAGAACTGTATCGAATACAGTAAACTCGATCCACATCTTAAGTGAAACTTACATCTGCACAAACACTTGTCTAGAGCAGCAAAACACAAACAGCCTTGAAGGTGTATACAACAATTTGAACTTCAACAATACGTATGTACATTAACCGGGATCAAATAAAGCTTGACCTTACTGAAACATGCTGGGAAGTATGAGTAACACAGATATGAACCAGTGTCTCGAGAGGATGAGCTCAGTGAGAAGAAGCAAGCTAGAAAAAGGAACTCGCTGTACAGGCCAAGATTAAGAATGGCCGAACTTCTCAAAGGCTGCCGACTTTCTAGAACAAAATGGACAGCATTTAGCTCAATCAGAATGCCTCAGAGTCCAAGAGAAACAGAGGGAGCAAAAATCCATTACTGAAATTAAAAGAAAACTAAAATACTTTCTCATGTGCAAAAACAGACATTTATATCAGGCCCTTCCTTAAAGGAGATAAGACTTGTACTAATGACAATAAAAAATGGACGAAACGTTGAAGTATCAATATGACTGTGCGTTCAGATATAAAAGTGAGTCGAAATTGGTTTTAAGAATGAGACTCAAAACTCTGGTGACATCTCCATAATTTCTAACATAAGCCAAACCTTACACGACCTCGAAGAAGATATGGATAACATTTACATGCACTCTGCCACATGCCCAGATTCGTTTAATTCCATATTCATGAAGAACTGAAAAAAAATATTATCAAATGCATCTAATATTCAGTGAAGATGGAATGTAGACAAATAAAATGATAAACTGAAATGACTGACGTCCCACGTTACCAAAATCTTTGAAAAAGTTTCAAGAAGCAACCTTGCTAAAAAAAAAAATGGCTTTAATAATTGCACAACCCAGAGTTTAGAGCAGGTGTCTCCTGCCTCTCACAGTTACTGAACTATTGCACGGTCCTGGATTCACTGTTTGAGGCAAAAGCCTCAGACAGGTGCAACTATGATGTAACAATGTACAAAATACGTGCAAAAGAAGCAACTGGAAAAAAAGTGGGCAGACGGATATTTAACTTTCTAACAAATATAACCTAAAAAGTCACAGTGAACAAATTAAAATCAGAGACTGAAGCAGTGAAGTTCTCTTACTCGAGGCACAGTACTCACCCTCACAGACATTATTCATGGCACTGTATTATTTGCAGAGCATACAATAATCTGTATAAGAGTGGCATACACCGAGGACAGTAAATTTCTTCAAGCTGATATAAACTAGATCTTTCAGTGGGAAATAGAAAGCAATATGACGTACAGATTTCAATTACTCCATTATGAAAAGGAAGAGGAAATAAAGCCAGAACGCAGCATAAAACAAACTCGAACCACGTAACAGCGGGGAGGATTAATGTTTGATAATCGTATATTTAAGAATCACAACAGTGTTATCACAATAATCACAAGGAAAAAGAATAGCCTGCATAAACAAAATCTTCAAAACAAGAGATGCAAAGACAATGATAACACTAAGTCACTTACTCTTTCTAGAGTGGAATATTGCTGTATACTGACTGCATTTTTTACGGCAGATGAAACTGCAGAACTAGAAAATGTCTAGAGAACCGTCACTGACGATATTAATTCAGTCAAGAACCTAAATCATTGGGAATGTTTGAGTTTTCTTGAACTGTACTTCTAGGAAATGTAAGCGAGAAAACTTAATCATAATTTACACCTGGAAAATTCAGAAACGATTGGTTCCAAACCCAGAGAGAGAGAGACAGAGAGAGAGAGAGAGAGAGAGAGAGAGGGGGGGGGGGACTCGCATGGTGGTTGGGTGATGGGAACACAGTCAAGTCAATGGTGTGGAAGGCCCTCAGAGCCTCGACCAGAGAGTTTTTACAAAGCGCCGACCACCCCATCCTCCCACCTTCACGGAGAACCGTCACGGAACACGCACGCACGCACACGCACAGTAGTATCATGGTGGACTGCCACCGAAGAGACCCCTGTTTGAATCCCAAAAATACCTGCAAATTGTTGCAAGAGTTTAGTACGCATTCAGATCTTGTATTATATATGCTCAATTTTTTGCCGATACCAATACCCAATTTTCGGCCGATGCCGATACTATGTTTATAATTATAATGATTATGTTCAATATACAAGGGAAAACTTATTATAAAATGGTTGGTAACTACTCTAAGAAAGTTAAATATTAAATAACTTAAATTTCTCTGAGATGATAATGTCATTACTCATTACCTTTCCTGTTGTGCTAGTTACTAGTTGTCAAAGGCACTGCGATCTTTCTCTGTATATACCTGCTTGTTTCTGCGTGGTGCACTGATTATATATATATATATATATATATATATATATATATATATATATATATATATATATATATATATATATATTACGCAAGATAAGCCAAGGGGGTGGAAATCTTCAGTTGAAGATTTCCACCCTCCTTGAATTGTTTTGCATTAAGATCGCCTGTCTGCAATTGTACTGTATATGTACTCGCCTAGTTGTGGTTGCAGGGGTCGAGAAATACTTCCTGACATCTCTGTGGTTCATCTGAGTCTTCAACTTCCAACTGTTACCCCTCGTTGCTGTGTCCCATCACTGGAACATCCTGTCTCAGTCCACCTTGTCTATACCTCTCAGTATTTTATATGTCGTTATCATATCTCCCCTAACTCTCCTCTCTTTAAGTGTCGTCAGGTCGATTTCCCTTAACCTCTCCTCGTATGACATACCCCTTAGCTCCGGGATTAGTCTTGTTGCAAACCTTTGCACTTTCTCTAGTTTCCTTACATGCTTGGCTAGGTGTGGGTTCCAAACTGGCGCTTCATATTCCAATATGGGCCTAACGTACACAGTGTACAAGGTCCTGATGTGCGCGTCAGGAGATGTTCCCGGTGTGTGTGTGTGTGTGTGTACAGCATGGGAGGAAAAAAGATGCAAATATCAGAGTGAAAAAGACCTGGGGTGAATACAACACTTAGCATATAGCCAAAATTGCACATAAACCGACACATACATCATCAGCAAACCGTAGCCTAACATTCAGGAACTTGAGACAATCTTTCAGAACCTTATACTGGACACATGTTAGTCTAGGTGACTGCGGCGCCATTATGGTGCCCACACACCACCTTAGAGGCGAGAAAGATAAGGGGGACATGATTTCTATAAAATCTTAAAATGAATCGATAGGGATATTGGATTTCTAGAACGACTATCGGTTAAACACAGATGGGAACTGCAGATACTAATGAGCCACGTGAACGTAAGGAAATATTTCTTTAGTCTCAAGGTGGTTGAAAAGGGGAATGACTTTGATGAGGCAGTGATGTAGCTAAAGTCAATACACACCTTCAAGAGTAGATATGATAAGGCCCAAGAGGCCAAAAGTCAATCAGTGATGTCGACAGTATGTAGGTAACGACACATGTGAACAGTTCAAGACATTTATTGAGGAAACGTTTCGCCACTAGTGGGTTGAAGACTCCTATATGGCAGATTGTTCCATTCACTAACAACTCTATTACCGAACCAGTACTTTCCTAGGGTGACCCTATAAAGGAAACACATCACTAATTCAGTAGCTGTCCTGCCATAGTGCTCACACATCACAATTCAAATGAGCCCCCGAGCTGCGGGATTGTGTTTTATATTATAACTGAAGTACATAGATGAATGCTCGAGAAGGTCGCCTCCCTTCTCTGCCCCTCCCCCACCTCTCACATCAGAACAAACCATACCACGGGTGGGAATTGAACTCGCGGCGAGTGAATCTTAAAAATCCAGGCCAGCGCGTAAGCCAGTGGGTCAGCTGGCTACAATATGATTAATCGAGCTAGGTATGTTTATACACCGGAGAGAGGTTATCACAGGCCCAACTGTGACCACAAATGCAAGTGTTTACAGATGAATCTCCCGCCAGCGTGGCCGTGACGAACTCTAGCTCTAGTCCCCTCAAAGCCGTCATCACTCACGAAATAGATGGATGAATCTTACTGTAGGCAGCTGGCCCAGTGGCTTACGCGCTGGCCTGGAGTTTTACGACTCACTCGCCACGAGTTCAATCTCCACCTGTGGTATGGTTTGTTTGCAATCGTTTCATTACGATTGCAAACATCAACATTTTATGAGCTTTATCTTTTCTTGTGTGGTGAGGGGGAGGGGGAGGGGGAGAGGGGGAGAGGGAGTGGGAGAGGGAGGGGGAGGGAGGGGGAGGGAGTGGGAGAGGGAGGGGGAGGGAGGGGGAGGGGAGGGGAGGGAGACGGGATGGGGAGGGAGAGGGGATGGGGAGGGCAGGGGGAGGGGGAGGAGGAGGGGGGAGGGGGAGGGCAGGGGGAGGGGGAGGAGGAGAGGGGGGAGAGGGAGGAGGAGAGGGGGGAGGGGGAGGGGGAGGGGGTGGGGGAGGGGGAGGAGGAGGAGGAGGAGGAGGAGGGGGAGGAGGAGGGGGAGGAGGAGGGGGAGGAGGAGGGGGAGGAGGAGGGGGAGGAGGAGGGGGAGGAGAGGGGGAGGGGAAGGGCTAGGGTATAGGACTGGAAATTGTGAGTTTTAATTCGTGACATGTGTACACAGGCAGTGTAACTGGTGGAATGTGTTATTTCTGCCATGTGTGATAAGAGAGAGCATTACTGTTTTGGTGTCCTGTTTTTATGTGCGTTTTTGGACCATGCATACAGTGCTACAATACTGCTGCTACACATTCTTGCATTGATTCACTGACCTGTTTCGTGTTTCTTAATGCACGTCGCACGCACGCACGCACCCTCCACCCAAAGCCAAGTATCCATCGAGAAATACCTTCGTCAACCAGGAACACATAACATAAAAGAACACTTGTACTGTCGCACAAACTCCCATCTCCTAATATCAGGCCCTGATGATCCATGATCCAGTGTGTGATGGAGAGCATGTAACTCAGGTTGGTAATAACTGTCCTCACTCTTTGTTAGAATTGGCTGTGTCTCGGACATTCTTGTTTAATGAATCATCTGAACCATTATCTCAAACTTTCCTCCCACAGACCTTTCCTTATTGATGAATAAGACACTTTTGCAACATCTGGGTATCCTTATTACCGAAACGTTTCGACTGCGCAACATTCTTCTTCAGTCGAATACAGGAAGCAGTAGAATTCTGGTAGTAGTAGTAGTAATTCTGACATGATCAATCCCTCACCGAGGATGACGGACTGATCACGTCAAATCTACAACTTCTTCTTGTATTTGACTGAAGAAGCCTACTGTGCAGGTGAAACGCTTCGGCAATAAAGATAAGTTTATGGATACCATCAAAAATATGACACTATTATTTCTTTCTAATGAGACAGATCGTTCTTCACTTAGTAATAATTTAGGTCATTACCTATTACATTTACCAATTTTCTCCCTGGTACTGCCTCTCCCTGTGTAAATTCAATCGCCCTTTTAGCAATACTCTTACAATGCTCTTTCACAATTTAGTGGCAAATATAAAATTTAACTCTCATAATCAGTCACTCCTGGAAGTTAACTTCACTTCTTAATAAGAAAGTTACATGTCTGTATAATAATGAAGATGAAAAAAAAAAAGTCTGAGCATGAAAGGAAGATGAGAACAGTGATGAGTAAAAATGTCCTGACTATGGAACATGATCAGAGGGTAATACAGTGACACACACACACACACACACACACACACACACACACACACTGACGACACTGGAGGACAGGAGGGTCAGGGGAGACATGATAACGACATATAAAATACTGCGCGGAATAGACAAGGTGGACAAAGACGGGATGTTCCAGAGATGGGACACAGACACAAGAGGTCACAATTGGAAGTTGAAGACTCAGACGAATCAAAGGGATGTTAGGAAGTATTTCTTCAGTCATAGAGTAGTCAGGCCGTGGAATAGCCTAGAAAGTGATGTAGTGGAGGCAGGAACCATACATAGTTTTAAGGCGAGGTATGATAGAGCTCATGGGGCAGGGAGAGAGAGGACCTAGTAGCAATCAGCGAAGAGGCGGGGCCAGGAGCTGTGAATCGACCCCTGCAACCACAAATAGGTGAGTACAAATAGGTGAGTACACATACACACACACACACACACACACACACACACACACACACACAAAGCAGATTATGACATTTTATTGCGAAGACTGCTCTTAAATGAAGGATGACTGTGACTTTGTAAATGGTCCAAGTCGGACCGAAACGTCGTCCTAAGCTCCTCTCTCATATTGTGCGGGTTATTTGTGTAGTTTATCAATTCAATTTATATACTGATAAGCTTCCTGGGGGCGAAACGTCTCCACAATAAAATACCAAAACCAGCATTGTGTCTTATTTACACGTGAAGACAGATTGGTGCTCGCCCATCTAGTGCTTCAAATGTATACAACTGACTTGCTTGTAGGAAAAAAGAAACTTATTTGAATATGTTTGTTATTTATGTTTGAGAGATGATGCAAAGATCATACAAAAAAATAAACAAATGGAGCGATAGACACCTAATGGAATTTAATGTAGATATAGTCAATGTAAAGTAATGATAGTGACTGACTGAAGTAACGGAGAAGATATTGATAAATTATTTAAAGTGGCGCAGAGAGGGAGAGAGAGAGAGAGAGAGAGAGAGAGAGAGAGAGAGAGAGAGAGAGAGAGAGAGAGAGAGAGAGAGAGAGACAGTGCGCGCGCACCTATTTACTCACCTATTTGTGGTCGCAGGGGTCGAGACATAGCTCCTGGCCCCGCCTCTTTACTGATCGCTACTAGTCCTCTCCCTGCTCCATGAGCTTTATCATACCTCGTCTTAAAACTATGTATGGTTCCTGCCTCCACTACATCACTTGCCAGACAATTTCACTTCCAGAAAACTCTATGACTAAAGAAATACTTCTTAACATCTCTCTGACTCATCTGAGTCGTCGTCTTCCAACTGTCACCCCTTGTTTCTGTGTTCCATCTCTGTAACATCCTGTCTGTCCACCTTGTCAATTCTTCGCAGCATTTTGTATGTCGTTATCATGTCTCCCCTAACCCTCATGTCCTCCAGTGTCGTCAGGCCAATTTCCCTTAACCTTTCTTCATAGGACAATCCCCTTAGCTCTGGAACTAGCCTTGTTGAAAACTTTTGCACTTTCTCTAAGTTCTTGACGTACTTGACCAGGTGCGGGTTCCAAACTGGTGCTGCATACTCCAGTATGGGCCTGACGTACACGGTGTACAAAGTCTTGAACGATTCTTTACCGAGGTATCGGAACGTTCTTCTCAGGTTTGCCAGGCGCCCATATGCTGCAGCAGTTACCTGGTTGATGTGCGCCTCAGGAGATGTGCTCGGTATTATACTCACCTCAAGATCCTTTTCCTTGAGTGAGGTTTGCAGTCCTTGGTTACCTAGACTATACTCTGTCTGCGGTCTTCTTTGCCCTTCCCGATCTTCACGACTTTGCATTTGGTGGGGTTCAATTCGAGGAGCCAGTTGCTGGACAAAGCTTCCAGCCTGTCCAGGTCTCTTTGTAGTTCTGCCTGATCATCTGATTTAATTCTCCTCGTTAATTTCACATCATCTGCGAACAGGGACACTTCAGAGCCTATTCCTTCCGTCATGTCATTCACATATACCAAAAATAGCACTGGTCCTAGGACTGACCCCTGTGGAACCCAGCTCGTCACAGGCGCCTACTGTGATACCTCATCACGTACCATGACTCGCTGTCGCCTCCCTGTCAGGTATTCTGTGATCCACTGCACTGCCCTTCCTGTTATACGTGCCTGATCCTCTAGCTTTTACACTAATCTCTTGTGAGTAACTGTGTCGCTCATAAGCTTGTTCCGTTCTAGGTGTTCCACTACTTTCCTCCTGATAAATTTCTCCATAACTTTGCATGCTTTACACGTCAGTGACACTGGTCTATAGTTTAGTGCCTCGTGTCGAAAATTGTTGTTAGTGGCACACAGAGCATCTCAGCTCCCACTCTAAGGACCCACGGATAGATGTCCGGTCCCACCGCCTCTGAGGTATCAAGGTCACTTAGCAGCTTCACCACCTCCTCGGTTGTGTGTATTTCATCCAACACTTGGTGGTATATCCCTTGTTTGTGTACCCCTCTCTTCTGACTTTCCCAGAATTCTTTGTCTCCAATGTAAATACTTCATTAAATCTCATGCTGAGCTCCTCACATACTTCTTGGTCGTTTCTTGTGAGCTCCCCACCTTCTTTCCTCAGCCTGATTACCTGGTCCTTGACTGTTGTCTTTCTCCTGATGTGGCTATACAACAGCTTCGGGTCAGACTTGACTTTTGATGCCATGTCGTTTTCGTACTGTCGCTGGGCCTCCCTCCTTATCCGTGCATACTGGTTTCTGGCTCTTCGACTAATCTCTATTTTCCTGGGTCCTTTGTCTTCTGTACGTTTTCCATTCTCTAGCACACTTAGATTTTACCTCCCTACACCTTTGGGTAAACCAAGGGCTCGTTCTGGTCTTCCCATTATTTCTGTTGCCCTTGGGAACAAGCCTTTCCACTGCCTTCTTGCATTTTGTTGTTACGTGCGTACGTGTGTGTGTACTCACCTAATTGTACTCACCTAATTGTGGTTGCAGGGGTCGAGACTCAGCTCCTGGCCCCGTATCTTCACTGATTGCTACTAGGTCCTCTCTCTGCTTCCTGAGCTTTATCATACCTCTTCTTAAAACTATGTATGGTTCCTGCCTCCACTACTTCACTTGCTACGCTATTCCACTTCCTGACGACTCTATGACTGAAGAAATACTTCCTAACGTCCCTGTGACTCGTCTGAGTCTTCAGCTTCCAGTTGTGACCCCTTGTTCCTGTGTCCCCTCTCTGGAACATCCTATCTCTGTCCACCTTATCTATTCCCCGCAGTATCTTGTATGTCGTTATCATGTCTCCCCTGACCCTTCTGTCCTCCAGTGTCGTCAGTCTGATTTCCCTCAACCTTTCCTCGTACGACATTCCCCTGAGCTCTGGGACTAGCCTTGTTGCAAACCTTTGTACTTTCTCTAACTTCTTGATGTGCTTGACCAGGTGTGGGTTCCAGACTGGTGCTGCATACTCCAGTATTGGCCTAACATACACAGTGTACAGTGTCTTGAACGATTCCTTATTAAGGTATCGGAACGCTATTCTCAGGTTTGCCAGGCGCCTGTATGCTGCAGCAGTTATTTGGTTGATGTGTGCCTCCGGTGACGTGCTCGGTGTTATGGTCACCCCGAGGTCTTTCTCCCTGAGTGAGGTCTGTAGTCTTTGTCTACCTAGCCTATACTCTGTCTGCGGTCTTCTTTGCCCCTCCCCAATCTTCATGACTTTGCATTTGGCAGGATTGAATTCGAGAAGCCAGTTTCTGGACCACATGTCCAGCCTGTCCAGGTCTCTTTGCAGTCCTGCCTCATCCTCATCCGATTTAATTCTTCTCATCAACTTCACATCATCTGCGAATAGGGACACTTCAGAGTCTATTCCTTCCATCATGTCGTTCGCATATATCAAAAATAGCACTGGCCCTAGAACTGACCCCTGTGGGACCCCGCTCGTCACAGGCGCCCACTGTGATACCTCTTCACGTACCATGACTCGTTGCTGCCTCCCTGTCAGGTATTCCCTGATCCATTACAGTGCCCTCCCTGTTACATACGCCTGATCCTCCAGCTTCTGCCCTAATCTCTTGTGGGGAACTGTGTCAAAGGCCTTCCTGCAGTCTAGGAAAACGCAATCAACCCACCCCTCTCTCTCGTGTCTTACTTCTGTTACCTTGTCATAAAACTCCAGGAGGTTTGTGATACAAGATTTGCCTTCCATGAACCCATGCTGGCTTTCATTTATAATCTTGTTCCGTTCCAGGTGTTCGACCACTCTCCTGATAATCTTCTCCATGACTTTGCACACAATACATGTCAGAGACACAGGTCTGTAGTTTAGCGCCTCGTTTCTGTTTTCTTTCTTAAATATGGGGACTACATTTGCTGTCTTCCATTTCTCAGGTAGTTGCCCAGTTTCAAGGGATGTGTTGAAGATTGTGGTTAGAGGCACGCACAGCATCTCTGCTCCTTCTCTAAGGACCCATGGGGAGATGTTGTCCGGTCCCATCGCCTTTGAGGTATCAAGGTCACTTAGCAGCTTCTTCACCTCCTCCTCGGTTGTTCGTATGTCATCCAACACTTGGTGGTATATTCCCTCTTGTTGTTCCCTTCTGTGCTGACTTCTCACAGCCCTTCCTGTCTCTACTGTAAAAACTTCCTTAAATCTCCTGTATAGTTCCTTCCTCCTGAAGTGGCTATATAACAGTTTCGGGTCAGTCTTGATTTTCGATACTATGTCATTTTCATACTGTCGCTGGGCCTCCCTCCTTACCTGTGCGTACTCGTTCCTGGCTCTGCAACTGATCTCCCTATTTTCGCGTGTTCTCTGCCTTTTATACTTTTTCCATTCTCTATTGCACTTTGTTTTTGCCTCTTTACACCGTCGGGTAAACCAGGGGCTCGTTCTGGTCTTCCCGTTGTTTCTGTTGCCCATGGGAATAAACCTTTCCACTGCCTCCTTGCATTTTGTTGTTACATATTCCATCATTTCATTTACTGGCTTTCCTGCCAGTTCTCTGTCCCACGGGACCTCCTGCAGGAAGTTCCTCAACCCTATGTAGTCCCCTCTTTTATAGTCAGGCTTTTCCCATTCAACTCCTGTTACTCTGTCCACTTGCAGCTCTACTATATATTCAAAACACAGAACCACGTGGTCGCTAGCTCCTAGGGGACTCTCATACGTGATGTCCTCAATGTCTGAACTGCCCAGGGTGAACACAAGGTCCAATCTTGCTGGTTCATCCTCCTCTCTCACTCTGGTAGTGTCCTTAACATGTTGGTGCATGAGGTTTTCCAGCACCACGTCCATCATCTTGGCTCTCCATGTTTCGGGACCTCCATGTGGCTCCTGGTTTTCCCAGTCAATCTCCCTGTGGTTGAAATCCCCCATAACCAGCAACTTTGCTCTGCTGGAGTGAGCTCTTCTTGCCACCTCAGCAAGTGTGTCCACCATTGCTCTGTTGCTCTCTTCATATTCCTCTCTTGGCCTCCTGCAGTTCTGTGGTGGATTATACATCACTGCAATGACCACCTTGTGTTCCCCAGACTGAAGTGTACCTACTATGTAGTCTCTTTCTCCCATCTCATCTATGCCTTCCATTTTCTCGAATTTCCATCTGTTTTTTACTAGCAGAGCAACCCCACCTCCCCCTCTGCCCCTTCTATCTTTCCTCATGATCTGGTATCCTGGTGGGAAGATTGCATCTGTTACTGTCCCCGTGAGTTTTGTTTCTGTAACTGCTATTATATCTGGGGACTTCTCATTGATTCTTTCTTGCCAGTCCTCATGTTTATTCGTTAATCCATCTGCATTTGTATACCAAACCTTCAACTTTTGTTCTAATACTGTAACTGTGGTGCGGGGGGTGGGAACAGAGGGATCGGTGTGTGATGGTTGGTTTGGATTGTTCAGTTGCCTTGGGGGGTGTCGTGGTTGGGGTCCTTCTGCAGGTGTTTCTGGGGGGTGTGCTTGTCCTTCCACTTGTTTCTGGGTTATTCTGCTCTCCTTTTTCATTTCCTCCCATTTCTCCTTTCGTTTCTGAACTCTCTCTTTCATCGTCTTCCTTTCCTCCTGTGTTCTGTCTCGATCGAGGTACACGCTCATGAACTCCTGATTGCCTCTCAGCCGTGCTTTCTCCTGCAGGATCATGGTTCGGGTTGATTCTGCCTTGAAAATTACTTTGAGAGGCCGATTCCTTTTCTTTGTGAACCACCCGATTCTCCGAAAATTTGCCACCTGGGTCATTTCCCCCTCGCCTATCACCTTCATGATACCTTCAATCGCTTTTTTTCTCCTCCTGCTTTCTTTCCTCATAAGTTTCCCCTTTAGCTTCGTCTAGCCCATAGACAAACACTGATCTCCCCCTTTCCACCTCCCACTGTGACTCCCATTGCATCCTCTGATGCGTTTTAGTTCCTCCCCGTGGAGTGTTCCTTCCTTCAGTGTGTGTGTGTGTGTGTGTGTGTGTGTGTGTGTGTGTGTGTGTGTGTGTGTGTGTGTGTGTGTGTGTGTGTGTGTAGGTAGCACCAGTATTAATGTGTTACTGTAGCTACAAATATGTAACCCACACAAACACATTTTAGCAAAGTCGTGACAAGTACAAGATGTCATGACTGGAAGCGAGGCACAACGATATCCTGAAACATCTTTTCCAGATAAATAAGTGGACCTAAACTCACGACTTCACCACCCTCCTCCACACACCACCACCCTCCTCCACACACCACCACCCTCCTCCACACACCACCACCCTCCTCCACACACCACCACCCTCCTCCACACAACACCACCCTCCACACACCACCACCCTCCTCCACACACCACCACCCTCCTCCACACACCACCACCCTCCTCCACACACCACCACCACCCACACATCACCACCCTTCTCCACACACCACCACCCTCCTCCACACACCACCACCCTCCACACATCACCACCCTCCTCCACACACCACCACCCTCCACACATCACCACCCTCCTCCACACACCACCACCCTCCTCCTCACATCACCACCCTCGTCAGGGGAGACATGATAACGACATATAAAATACTGCGCGGAATAGACGAGGTGGACAAAGACGGGATGTTCCAGAGATGGGACACAGACACAAGAGGTCACAATTGGAAGTTGAAGACTCAGATGAATCAAAGGGATGTTAGGAAGTATTTCTTCAGTCATAGAGTAGTCAGGCCATGGAATAGCCTAGAAAGTGATGTGGTGGAGGCAGGAACCATACATAGTTTTAAGGCGAGGTATGATAGAGCTCATGGGGCAGGGAGAGAGAGGACCTAGTAGCAATCAGCGAAGAGGCGGGGCCAGGAGCTGTGACTCGACCCCTGCAACCACAAATAGGTGAGTACAAATAGGTGAGTACACCACCACCCTCGTCCACACACCACCACCCTCGTCCACACACCACCACCCTCGTCCACACACCACCACCCTCGTCCACACACCACCACCCTCGTCCACACACCACCACCCTCGTCAACACACCACCACCCTCCTCCACACACCACCACCCTCCTCCACACACCACCACCCTCGTCCACACATCACCACCCTCCTCCACGCATCACCACCCTCCTCCACGCACCACCACCCTCCTCCAGGCACCACCACCCTCCTCCAGGCACCACCACCCTCCTCCACACACCACCACCCTCCTCCACACACCACCACCCTCCTCCACACATCACCACCCTCCTCCACACACCACCACCCTCCTTCACACATCACCACCCTCCTCCACACACCACCACCCTCCTACACACACCACCACCCTCCTCCACACACCACCACCCTCCTCCACACACCACCACCCTCCTCCACACTTCAACACCCTCCTCCACACACCACCACCCTCCTCCACACACCACCATCCTCCACACACCACCACCCTCCTCCACACATCACCACCCTCCTCCACACACCACCACCATCCTCCACACACCACCACCCTCCTCCACACATCACCACCTTCCTCCACACATCTCCACCCTCCTCCACACACCACCACCCTCCTCCACACATCACCACCCTCCTCCACACACCACCACCCTCCTCCACACACCACCACCCTCCTCCACACACCACCACCCTCCTCCACACATCACCACCCTCCTCCACACATCACCACCTTCCTCCACACATCACCACCCTCCTCCACACATCACTACCCTCCTCCACACACCACCACCCTCCTCCACATATCACCACCTTCCTCCACATATCACCACCCTCCTCCACACACCACCACCCTCCTCTACACACCACCACCCTCCTCCACACATCACCACCTTCCTCCACACACCGTCACCCTTCTCCACACACCACCACCCTCCTCCACACACCACCACCCTCCTCCACACACCACCACCCTCCTCCACACATCACCACCCTCCTCCACACACCACCACCCTCCTCCACACACCACCACCCTTCTCCACACACCACCACCCTCCTCCACACACCACCACCCTCCTCCACACACCACCCTCCTCCACACATCCATCACCTTCCTCCACACACCACCACCCTCCTCCACACACCACCACCCTCCTCCACACATCACCCTCCTCCATACACCACCACCCTCCTCCAAACATCACCACCCTCCTCCACACACCACCACCCTCCTCCACACATCACCACCTTCCTCCACACATCACCCTCCTCCACACACCACCACCTTCCTCCACACCTACCCAGCTACTAAGATCTGGCCAGCACAGCATATACTAACCCTCCAAAAAAAACAGCAGAGTCCCTTCCTCTCACTCTCCCTCCTCCCTTTCATTCTCACTCTCCCTCCCCATCTTTACGTACTTCCCTCCCTCTCTCCTCCCCCAGCATACGAAAATGTCTCCGTCGCCAATTGTAATATCGAAATGTCTGACCCGGCATTTTTTATGGCAGGCGTCCGAACTGGAGAGAAAGGTAGAGACAGGAGGGGAAGGTAGAGGCAGGAGGGGAAGGTAGAGACAGGAGGGGAAGGTAGAGGCTGGAGGGGAAGGTAGATGCAGGAGGGGAAGGTAGAAGCAGAATGGGAAAGTAGAGGCAGGATGGGAAGGTAGAGGCAGGAGGGGGAGGTAGAGGCAGGAGGGGAACGTAGAGGCAGAGTGGGAAGGTAGAAGCAGGAGGGGAAAGTAGAAGCAGGAGGGGTTAGGTAGAGGCAGGAGGGGAACGTAGAGGCAGGAGGGGAACATAGAGGCTTGGTGGGAAGGTAGAAGCAGGAGGGGAAGGTAGAAGCAGGAGGGGTTAGGTAGAGGCAGGAGGGGAACGTAGAGGCAGGAGGGGAAGGAATAGGCAAGAGGGGAAAGAATAGGCAGGAGGGGAAGGAATAGGTAGGAGGGGAAGGTAGAGGCAGGAGGGGGAGGTAGAGGCAGGAGGGGGAGGTAGAGGCAGGAGGGGGAGGAAGAGGCAGGAGGGGGGAGAAAGGGCCAGGGGGAGAAGGAATAGGCAAGAGGGGGAAAGAATAGGCAGGAGGGGAAGGAATAGGTAGGAGGGGAAGGTAGAGGGCAGGAGGGGGAGGTAGAGGCAGGAGGGAGGAAGAGGCAGGCGGGGGAGGAAGAGGCAGGAGGGGGGAGATAGAGGCAGGGGGGGAAGGAAGGACGTAAGAGAGGAATCTGGAAAAAAAAGAGGGTGAAGACTGGAAAGAAGCAGTAGAGTAAGGAGTGAAGGAAACAAGGGAAAAAGAAAAGGGAAAAATAATAGTGAATAAGAAGAACTGACAGGGGAATGTGATGGAGAGGAAAAGTGAGGAGGAGGAGGAGGAAGGAGAATAAAGGGAAGACTTAGTAAAAGGAGAAGGTTAGGGAGGAGGGGATTAGGGAGACGATAATAGAAGGAAGTTACGGGTAAGAAGGAAAGGCAGAAAGTAAGGGAGAATAGTGAGAATTGAAGGGAAGGGTGGAGGGTAAAATACTCTAGCAGTGGAAAAGATGGGACGAGGAATGGGAGGGAAGAGAAGGGGTAATATGGAAGGGGAAGGGAGAATATGGAAGGGGAAGGGAGAATATGGAAGGGGAAGGGAGAAGGGGTAATATGGAAGGGGAAGGGAGAAGGGGTAATATGGAAGGGGAAGGGAGAAGGGGTAATATGGAAGGGGAAGGGAGAAGGGGTAATATGGAAGGGGAAGGGAGATGGGGTAATATGGAAGGGGAAGGGAGAAGAGGTAATATGGAAGGGGAAGGGAGAAGGGGTAATATGGAAGGGGAAGGGGAAGGGAGAAGGGGACAGAATAAAATTACAAAATGCGAAGTTTTTTTTATTGAGGGGGTGAACGAGGGGGTGAACGAGGGGGTGAACGAGGGGGTGAACGAGGAGGTGAACGAGGGGGTGAACGAGGGGGTGAACGAGGAGAGGGAGCTGGAGGGGAGAGGGGATGGATGGGAGATGGGAGATGGGGGGGGGGGAGAGGGAGAGAGAGAGAGAGAGAGAGAGAGAGAGAGAGAGAGAGAGAGAGAGAGAGAGAGAGAGAGAGAGAGAGAGAGAGAGAGAGAGAGAGAGAGAGAGAGAGGCGGATAGGAGGGAAGTGGGTAATGTGTTTGGAGAGAAAAGGAGTGGAGCCAGTCACCACTGTCTTCCGTACAAGGTAAAAATGTGTACGAGGTGGGAATGAGTAACTGGTAGGAATGAGTACCTGGTGGGAATGAGTACCTGGTGAGAATGAGTACCTGGTGGGAATGAGTACCTGGTGGGAATCAGTACCTGAAGGGAATAAAACTGAAGAATGACGTAAGCGAGACAGAGACAAGGAAAGAAAATATCCTCGTTACATTCCAGGGAGAAGCTGAGCACAAATGATGGGTGGGGAGAGGAACTACCACTCACAGCAGACACTACCATGAACTACCACTCACAGCAGACACTACCATGAACTACCACTCACAGCAGACACTACCATGAACTACCACTCACAGCAGACACTACCATGAACTACCACTCACAGCAGACACTACCATGAACTATCACTCACAGCAGACACTACCATGAACTACCACTCACAGCAGACACTACCATGAACTACCACTCACAGCAGACACTACCATGAACTATCACAGCAGACACTACCATGAACTACCACTCACAGCAGACACTACCATGAACTATCACTCACAGCAGACACTACCATGAACTACCACTCACAGCAGACACTACCATGAACTATCACACACAGCAGACACTACCATGAACTACCACTCACAGCAGACACTACCATGAACTATCACTCACAGCAGACACTACCATGAACTACCACTCACAGCAGACACTACCATGAACTACCACTCACAGCAGACACTACCATGAACTACCACTCACAGCAGACACTACCATGAACTACCACTCACAGCAGACACTACCATGAACTACCACTCACAGCAGATACTACCATGAACTACCACTCACGGCAGACACTACCATGAGCTACCATTCATAACAGACAATACCATGAACTACCACGTACAACAGACTATCATGAACTATCACTCACAGCAGACAATACCATGAACTATCATTCACAGTTACACGATGAAAAGATATTCGCTGCATTCCAAAATGCTAAAGATGACAGGAAGGACATAAATATGACAGGAAGGAAGGAAGGAGAGTCTTCGGGCCAACAGGAATGCAAGAAAAGAGAAAGCTAATTATATAGAGTATATGATTCATGGGAAGGTGGTAAACTCTGAGGGGTCATGTAGCGCCTGATAGCAAGGAATCAGAAGACATCCAGGAAATGTACATGAAGAGTGGAGGATTTATAAAAATATTTACTAGTAAATATTTTTATTAATCCTTTCAGTTTAAAAACTGAAAGGATTATATGGTTCCTCGTCAATAAAAGTAATTGATTCCTTGGATCAAGAGCTTGTCACTAACATCAAGACACCCTCCTGAAGACAAAGAGCAGGGAAATACCTGAGCAGGAGAGCAAGAAATTAACATACAGCTGTGAGGAACACAGAAATGTACTTTGATATTACACAGCCGCTAAACTGATAAGTCAGACCGAACTATAGCCTAGCCAAACAGTTTCACAAAAACAGAGTATTGTTCTCAGTAAAATGTAATGTATACAGTGTAAATCACGGGGGAGGCGGGAGTACCACAGGCACAGTTGAGAACACTGTCAACATCCGTGACCCAAGACTCAAATTTGCAGCAGACAGGTATAAAAAAATATTACAGGAATAAAGGCAGAATATTTCAAGAAGAAATTCGAACACTGCGTTTGAGATTAACCTGACTGTGGTGGCTACGTGGTAAGCAGACCGCTAACGGCACTGAACAGGGAAACCTGGCCTCAGGCCGGGATGCTAGGGAAGAACCCTCAAAATAGGTCACAGGTATAAGAAGCCTCAGAAGAACTATGGTAGACCACTTAAGCACAGATCGAAAAGGTTTTAGGAAAGGAAACCGTGTTAGAAAATTATCTAGTTGCATGAAAGGCAGATGGAAGACAAGGAAGACAGTAGGAGAGTCTTCGATTTAGTGCTACATACGCTATTTACAAATTGAAAAAAGAACCCTGCGATATTAAGTAAGGTGCTTTACGGTATGAAGGAGAAACTAACAACAGTCATGGGGGGATGGGGAGAGGAGACGTTTATATACATGTGAAAGATTTATAAGAGTTCACACATTGATATTTACAGTTGACGCAAAAGTTAAGATATCTGGCACCAGATTACTGTTTCAGTTACACACACACACACACACACACACACACACACACACACACACGTACATAACGCAGGCACGCACGCACGCTCGCCTCTCGTAGGCCTAGTTGGTATCGATTATTTATAATGTAAGTAGCGGCCGCAGGTTTCTTGCCGTGAAGCTTAGGGAGTAATGTGACGCTCCCAGAGTACTGTAATAATGTCACAGTAATGTGACGCTCAGAGTACTGTAACGATCTCACAGTAATGTGACGCTCTGAGAGTACTGTAACGATCTCACAGTAATGTGACGCTCTGAGAGTACTGTAACGATCTCACAGTTATGTGATGCTCTCAAGAGTAATGCGAAATGTCATAATAAGGATCGAGTGATAATATAGAACCGAGAGAGAATCCCATAAGATGACCGGAAAATAGCACACGTAATGCGAACAGTCTAGATGTGTGACAGACAATAAGGATTAATTACAGACTAGTGTGCCCTAATAAGTATAAAGTGCAAGTTACTGGAAAATGTTGTAAGGAAAACATTAAACACTACATAACAATAAATTCCTCATATAACACCAGCATTATGAACAACCACTAAGACAGGAGAGGTATGGATACACTGTTTTCCGAGACAAAAAAAAAATTGCCACGATGCCCCATAAAATGGCTACTTAGGAAACAGAGTACACAACTAGAGAAGTCCCCAAGGATCAGTGTCTGGCCCATATTAATCCTACTCTATATTAATGATCTAACTATATGAAGAAACTCCTATGTATGTTTGCCAATGATGGCAAAAACAGTGAGACTACAACAGTTAGAAGATAGAATGTGACTGAAGGAAGACCTTGACAGAATTCAGGAATGACTGAATAAATTATTAAGAGTTTTACCCTAGTAAAAGCAAAGTTACTTAGGTAAGAGACGGCGATAGATCGAATACTTCTTTTTTGAAGAATGAGTATACTCCCAAGATGCGATTACCATATTTATATGATACTTACATAGTGGGAACTAAAGGCAGATGTTTCCCTGTCATATTCCATTACACAAATGGCTGCATACTTTAAGAAATGAAAAAAAAAAACCATCCTAAGATGGGAGATTTCAGTAGAATGCTCAGCATTCTACTGGTGTAGACACCAGTAGAATGGACTGAAGTTTACGTCAAGTATTCAGCTGTGGGTTCCGTAGCTACAGCAATTTCAAAGGTTTCGTTTTAGAAAAGCAGGAATAACTGTTACGTGGGAATTGCCACCTTTGAGGAAGGCCTGTTCAAAGCACTGGGGATATGGCTTGAATGAATTAAAACATATATATATATATATATATATATATATATATATATATATATATATATATATATATAGATATATAATATATATATGATGGGGTCCACCTCTGGTGTAAATTGTGGGACCCATAGCCTCGGAGAAGTGCATAAAAAGGCTTCAAGGAAGAATATTTGGATTTCTTCCTGAAGCCGTTTGAATATATATATATATATATATATATATATATATATATATATATATATATATATATATATATATATATCTGTAGTGGAGGGAAGGTGGACTAAGGGTCGACCTAGGAAAGGTTGGAGGGAGGAGGGAACGCAGGTTTTGTGTGGGAGGGGCTTGGACTTCCAGCAAACATGCATGAGCGTGTTAGATAGGAGCGAATATAGACGAATGGTTTTTTAGGACTTAACGTGGTGTTGTAGTGTGAGCAAGGTAACAGTTATGAAGGGATTCAGGGAAACCGGCAGGCCGGACCTGAGTCCTGGGCATGGGAAGTACATTGCCTGCACTCTGAAGGAGGGGTGTTAATGTTGCAGTTTTATAAGTGTAGTGAAAGTGCGCCTCTGGCAAGACAGTGATTGAGTGAATGATGAAAGGTTTTCTTTTTCGGGCCACCCTACCTTGGTGGGAGATGGCCGATGTGTTAATATATATAAATATATATATATATATATATATATATATATATATATATATATATATATATATATATATATATATATATATATATATATATATATATATATATATATATATATATATATATGTCATGCCGAATAAGTAAAATTGATCAATTAGCAAGAACTCATTTAAAATTAAGTCCTTTCTAAAATTTTCTCTTTTACGTTTAAAGACATTTTTTTCATTTATGTTACTTTAAAAATTAATAATTTTGTACCAAAAGAACCTTAGAAAACTTATTAACCTTATTAAAACAAGGGTAATTTAATTTAGCTTAATCTAACTAAATATATTTTAGACAATTTTACAATAATTTAGCAATGAAATATATTTTTCCATTAGGCTTAGAATGATTTTTGCGAAGTTATGGCATATAGAAATTTTCGCTTGCCTTATTCGGCAAGAAAAGTGCTGCTATTTAAGCCAAAATAGCAAATTTTACCTATTCGTACCTATTCGTCGTGCCGAATAGGTACATATATACATACATACAAAATATAGAAAATTAAATCGTAATGAACGAGTCAAAAAAACAAAAGAATAGATGGGGACTCGAACCGCGGTCTATGAATACAGCATCCCCAACACTGTAACCAGTGTGTGTGTGTGTGTGTGTGTGTGTGTGTGTGTGTGTGTGTGTGTGTGTGTGTGTGTTTAAAAAATGGAGAGAGAGAGAGAGAGAGAGAGAGAGAAACTCGCGCGCACACTAAAACATTATGTATCAATCACTAAATTGATGGACTAAAAACAACGCACTTAAATCATGCTAAGTTATAATTATCAAAATATTTATCAAAATTAAAATTTACTTAAAAAAAAATACATATCGAATCAAAGCAAACTTGCTGAAGCTTTGCAAATAAAATAAAATAAACACTGCAAACAATTTGGTCATATCAAAAAAAATATTCACCATAGAATAAAAATATTAACTGCATTAGAATTAGAAAATTTAGTGATGTAGAGAGTAAAGGAAGAACTACATAAAGTTAACCAATATTGAAAATTATTGTATAATTACACACCATCTTCAACAACAACAATGACCCAGACAGGTTTAGAGCTTCACGAAGCAATTATATATTGTTTATAATACATCTGACACCCACTGACACATACCTGAGTTTAACAAACTTGCTTGTATAAACCAAGATAAAACTATCACTAAACACCATTATAATTCTTAACTTCATTATTTATTTACGTTTTTTTTTTTTGTAAACTTCCAAATAAATAAATACATATTTTCGGCCGCCATGAGGCGCGCTAAAACAACACGGGTTTTGTGTATAAATTTGCAATAATTTTTGAGGGCACGAAATTCTGTACAGATAAAAAAAACATTTTTGCAAAGTTTATTTGTTACAGCAACACAAGAGAAATGTCAGAAAATAACTAAAAAAAAATTGCAATATTATTTATACAACTAATTTTCTTAGTGTCGCCGATATTATACGATATACTACTTGTTGCTTTTCAGTATAGCAAATTAAAACATACATCAATTTATTTTTTTTACATATATATGACGTGTTTTGAAAATGGTGACGAAAATGTTTAATTTATTCGCCTGAAGATGAGGTCTACCTAGCTGGAAAACAGTTGGGATATCTCTAAAATCTGTGTATGTGAGTTACGGCACAAGTGCTGAAGGAAGTACAATAAGCAACAGGGAACTACAAGACAATTGTGAACACAAACTTCTGTGAGCACAAAAGTTAAAGTCTAGAAGCAATTGTCAGCAAGAATAAATGGCACTTTTATACAAAGCGAATAATCATGAGTATGTTTTGTTAAAAAAAAGGTCTCCATTTACATGCTGCTCTTTATTATACCAGATATTGTGCAAACAAGTCTTCATTTACAGTTATTTTACACTTTTTAATCAATGTGTAAACAAGTGTTTATTTAAACGTTGGTCTTAAGAATACTGTGTAAGACGTTCTCTTTAAGTACGGTGTTCTTGAGTATATTTCACAGTTACAACTTCATATTCACGCTCTTCATCCAGGTCTTGCATATTAAGAATGGTTCTCCGCGTGTCCTAATTCTCATGTCTCCAATACACAAGTACTGCTGATGAATATATATTACCAGAATAAAGAGTATTTTTAAATATTAATAGCAATATTCCATATTCTATGAAATCGAAATATACACTTGTCAAACCTACACTTATGACACTTAGGCAGGCCAACTTGAATGTACTTCATAACCCAATGATACACAGGCTTACTTGCACTTCACCCGTGGATACACAGACCTAGTTACACGTACCTGTTCACCAGTGATACACAAGACTGCAAGTCTACAATATTATTGCGTGTTTAAGTCCACGACTTGCATTAAGTAATTCGTAAACGATGTGTATGGGTAGGTAACTCGAACTGTGATCACTGCTCTCTGTGTCTATGATACTGCTGCAACCACGATTCCCTGTCATATTCCATCACACAGCCTGAGTTGGGAGAACAAGTATACCATCAAAGGTTCACCAACCATGGGAGCTTCAAAGGTTTAGTTACATCAGAGTTGGAGTTAACATTACTTAGTATTTCTCAGAATGGCCTGTACCATATTCAAGGGAAGATGATTTTTTATGAAGATATAGTCATCATAATGCGAGGCAACGAAAGCTTTACTTAGGAGAGAAAAGGAAAAATTAAAGGGGAGGAGGAGGAGAGGCAGTTGGACTACACTGTTTACTGACGAAAATATTTACACACCCACACACACACACACACACACACACACACAAACAATGCAGATTCATTACTGTAATAGCCTCTCGTTATTTTAAAACTACATGATATGCCTAGGAGTACATACCTGTACTAGCTGGCGACAGCCAGCCTGAACATTATAAAACAAACTACTCGTACTAAAAAAAACACCCACTAAATGTAGGCTAACCTAAAATAAATGAATCAGAGCTAAACTGTACTACTTTGATTTGTCAGAGCCGCCAGGTCACTAGACTAGCTTAGTAAAAATATGCATTCCATGTTAATTCATATAAACGCACATGCATATAATCAGACGAGTACACACACACACATATATACAGAGTCTAAGTGTGTTCGGCTGACAACTTTAAGGGCCCAGGCTCGATTCCCGGGGGTAACGGGATGTACTGATAAATCTTATCGGCAATAAGATGAATGAGCATTAAGATGTCGAAGTATCTGAACCTGACGACCATGGCGGAGAGACAAGAGGAGACATGATTACAACATACAAAATATTAAGAGGAACTGACAGAACAGATAAGGACAGTTTGAAAAAAAAAATTGGTTTAATTGGGGAGCCAAAAGGATGCAAGTATTACTTCCGTCTCAAGCTGATTAAGTGGAATAATATGAAGGAAGAAGTGGTGGAGGAAAACTCAATTTACAGTTTCATGAGTAGGTATGGTAAGGCCCAAGAGTTCTATCAAAGTCTACAAGCCGGAGCCAGGAGCTGAGTCTCAACCCCCACAAACAATTTAGTAAGTAAACAATCAAATATATACCCTCGACCCCTGCAACCACACAAAGGTGAGTACACACACACACACACACACACACACACACACACACCTAAGGAACAAAAGTCGATGTTACCACATGTGAATATATATTAGCAAAGTATATGGGAATGACGTTTCTTAAAGGGGAAAGGGTGAGCCTTGATGCTGGTGTAAAGTTCTTGATGTAAGAAACTGATGCTATGCTCACCTTCCTTGAATCAAACCTGATTATCACCCATTTCCCAGGCGCTCTGTGACTTCTACAACATTCTCGCTTCTGAATAATAATAATAATAATAATAATAATAATAATAATAATAAATTTATAATGGTGGCAATGAAGTATTTTCCTTGTTGTTTTATTCTCAAGTAATTTAAAACAACAACATTATGCCCACTTCTACTTAAACAAGGTGTGTGTGTGTGTGTGTGTGTGTTTTGGGAAAGGGAGTGGGGGGGGTGCTACATGAAGACGCTTCCGTGAAATGGGAGGTGTGAGAATGATGGGCGGCGAGTGTGGGCGGCAGCTGTGCATCGGCCGCCCATCAACACCACACTCACTAAACAATTCATACAGAAATGCACCGTCCAATTATTACAATCATGTGTTCAAAGTTAGGTTACAAATATTTTTAGTGCAGGTAGTGGAGGCAAGTGACGGCAGTGGAGGTGAAGGGAGTGCTGATCACTGCCCCTCCACTGCAACACACCGGCACTCGACACACTGCCACTCAACACACCGCTGCCCTATACGCTGCCACCCTACATACCGACCTCTCCATTATTTCTGTAATTTAAAGAAAATTTCCCTACATTTAGTATATATTTCCAATTGTAATCAAAGTGCCGTTTACAAGAGCGGCGGCGACGGCGGCAGCGAAGACGACGACGAGGCCGCTATTTTCACCCCCGTCGTCTCCGCCGCCGCCGTCACCAGCGCCGCCCTGGTTATGTGCCTCTCACTGTCTTCCGTCAATAATGCACATCTCCAAGAAAGGAGCTGAGGGGGATTACCGGAGGACTAATGTGAGAGCTGGGGATTAGTGGAGGGTGGGGAGCAAGAGCCCCTCCGTACGCCACATATAATTGGCTGCACTCTGAGACGCCACGCTCGAAACCAACCTACTGACTTTATCGATCTTCGTGGCGATTAGTGGGTGGAGCCTAGCATAGGTGGGCGGTGCTACCGAGGGGAAAACCAATCACGGGGGTCCGTGGGGCGTGCGGGGCGGAGCACACGAGGGGAACACCAATGAGTGGTAAGGACGGCGCTGGTGGGGCGGTAACACGTCACAAACAGCCAATGAGGAGCGCCTTACTTCTGGGCGGGGACTGTGAGCTTGATACCAACTTGTCAATCGTTGCAGCCCAATGAGCGGGCGGGCGGATGTGCAGGAGCCAGTAAGGGCGTGCAACCATGCAAGAGATGGCGGCAAGCAGCAAGCAGCAAGCAGCAGCAGCATGGGCTGACGGCCTGACACACACATGCAGGCAGCGGCAGCTACCTCCCACCACAATAAAGGCAGCAAGAGGGGAGGCAGATGGAAGCCAAGCAATACCATTCATGTCTGTGAGGCCGTCACTACCATACACCATCTGGACGCCGCCGCTGCTGCCGCTGCCACCGCTGTTCTCCGCACACTACACCCGCTGCCGCCAGAATACACACACACACACACACACACAAAGATACAATCATATGCACCACTGTTTGCTGATGACTTAAAACAAATGAGAATATAAGAAAGGAAGAGGATAGAGACAGGCTACAGGAACACTTGGACAAGCTGTAAGAGTGGTCAAACAAGTGGCTACTAGAGTTCAGCATAAATAAGTGCAAAGTCGTGATAATTGGGATGAATAGAGAAGACCAGAGACAGAATACATACTGAGAAGTCAGAAACTACAAACATCTTGGAGTGAATATCACACTCATTAAACTTCCAGAGGTGTATATAAATTTCATAACATCTGCAGCACATGTGAGTTAACTAATCTCAGAACTGCCTTCAGAAAATTCAATAATCTTATAGGACATGCTCCATGATAGGCTAGTGCCTATCATGGAGCATGAAGAACTAGCATGGAGAATGAGGCACTAGCATGGAGCATGAAGCACTAGCATGGAGCATGAAGCACTAGCATGGAGCATGAAGCACTAGCATGGAGCATGAAGCACTAGCATGGAGCATGAAGCACTAGCATGGAGCATGAAGCACTAGCATGGAGCATGAAGCACTAGCATGGAGCATGAAGCACTAGCATGGAGCATGAAGCACTAGCATGGAGCATGAAGCACTAGCATGGAGCATGAAGCACTAGCATGGAGCATGAAGCACTAGCATGGAGCATGAAGCACTAGCATGGAGCATGAAGCACTAGCATGGAGAATGAAGCACTAGAATGGAACATGAAGCACTATAATGGAGCATGAAGCACTAGCATAGAGCATGAAGCACTAGCATGGAGCATGAAGCACTAGCATGGAGCATGAAGCACTAGCATGGAGCATGAAGCACTAGCATGGAGCATGAAGCACTAGCATAGAGCATGAAGCACTAGCATGGAGCATGAAGCACAAGCATGGAGCATGAAGCACAAGCATGGAGCATGAAGCACTAGCAAGGAGCCCCCTTCTAGTTAAGCATATGCAATAACTCGAGAACCTCCAAAGGTTTACAACAATACTCCCAGATCTGAGGGAATTGGGTTATGAGGAGACTAAATTTAGACTGAACCCAACGCTTTAAAAAGAGAGGACTAGGGGAAACTTGATTACAACATTCAATATAACAAATGGATTCGAGAGTAGACAGGGAAAAACTTTTTTGATATGTGAAGCACAGAGGGCGAGGGATCACAGATGGAAGGCAATAACACAGATGAGCCACAGAAACGATATGCTTTCTACACAATGCAACATCGATTGTGTTATTTATATGCAGAAAATGCATCAAACAGCACAGAAACATCAATAATAGTAAACAGTGGAATAAGCTAATGAAGCCGTAGAGTCCAACTCAATACATAGTTTCAAGAATAAGTACGATAGGATCCATGAGGTCAGGAACCAAGAACGCCGATAATTGTATACATTTTAGGAAGCGGGACCAGCAACTGAGACTCGACCCTCGCAAAAACAACTTGGTGAGTATACACACAATCGTGTATATCTCTAGGAGTATCCTTGGACGGTACCATGGAGACGTACAATACACATCCTGGAAGAAACATTGCCACATCAACGCCCATCCAAAATGTCACAACAATGAAGATGTGGCAGCGCTGTTCTGCCAGACTTACACGCCGACCCCATCCCTCGTCTCCATAATCATCTCCCCACACTCATCACCCCTATTCATCATCTTCAACCATCACCCTCATTCATCATCTACTCATCACACGCGGCCATCACCCCTACTCATCAATTCATCATTTATCAACCCCATTCATCATTCACTCGTCACCCTCCATTATTACCTTCATTCATCATTCACTCGTCACCCTCCATTATTACCTTCATTCATCATTCACTCGTCACCCTCCATTATTACCTTCATTCATCATTCACTCGTCACCCTCCACTATTACCTTCATTCATCATCCACTCGTCACCCTCCACTATTACCTTCATTCATCATCCACTCGTCACCCTCCACTATTACTTTCATTCATCATCCACTCGTCACCCTCCACTATTACTTTCATTCATCATTCACTCGTCACCCTCCACTATTACCTTAATTCATCATCCACTCGTCACCCTCCACTATTACTTTCATTCATCATCCACTCGTCACCCTCCACTATTACTTTCATTCATCATCCACTCGTCACCCTCCACTATTACTTTCATTCATCATTCACTCGTCACCCTCCACTATTACCTTAATTCATCATCCACTCGTCACCCTCCACTATTACTTTCATTCATCATCCAGTCATCACCCTCCACTATTACCCTCATTCATCATCCACTCGTCACCCTCCACTATTACCCTCATTCATCATCCACTCGTCGCCCTCCACTATTACCTTCATTCATCATCCACTCGTCACCCTCCACTATTACTTTCATTCATCATCCACTCGTCACCCTCCACTATTACCTTCATTCATCATCCACTCGTCACCCTCCACTATTACTTTCATTCATCATCCACTCGTCACCCTCCACTATTACCTTCATTCATCATCCACTCGTCACCCTCCACTATTACTTTCATTCATCATCCACTCGTCACCCTCCACTATTACCTTCATTCATCATCCACTCGTCACCCTCCACTATTACTTTCATTCATCATCCACTCGTCACCCTCCACTATTACCTTCATTCATCATCCACTCGTCACCCTCCACTATTACTTTCATTCATCATCCACTCGTCACCCTCCACTATTACCTTCATTCATCATCCACTCGTCACCCTCCACTATTACCTTCATTCATCATTCACTCGTCACCCTCCACTATTACCTTCATTCATCATCCACTCGTCACCCACCACCACCTCCCTTCTCACTCAGATTTACATACAACAAGTTAAATAAACTTAGTGTTGTCTGACCAGACGTTTCTAGTTTAACTTAGTGGTTTATTACCTCACATGATAACATTTCAACACCAAATGTTAAGAACAAATTTTAACACATTACAAGTGTTATGGTTAATTGGTAACACTGCAAGATGGTAAAAATAGTACATGGTGATTAGTTACAACTGCTTAGATAGAAAAAATGAATAAACCAAAAGGGACAGTGGATACAAAACACAGGAGAATCTCACCAAACAGTACTTCAAAGGAACATTATAATGACCTGAGGGTAATAATGATAGCTGATCTGGCTTTCAAGGAACACAATATGACAAAATTTATGTAAAGACAGGAAAATGATGGGGTGGATAATGAGAACTTTCAAAACTAGGAAATAATACCACTGGTGACACTACTCAAATCACTTGTACTCTTGTTTAGAATACTGTTCCATGATGGTAGCTCCGTTCGGTGCTGGAGATGTAATCAGAGCTGGAAGAGATACGAAGATCATTTATGGCCCATACAGAGCCAAGAAAGCATTTGAAATACTGGGAACCCCCTCAAAGATTTAAATATGTTCTCTCTGGAGTAGAAGAGAGATAATATAATATACGTGGAAGAAACATGAGGGCAAACTCTCCAATATACACACTACCATACAAATATATAGTAGAGAGAGATATGGGATAAATAGTAAAATAAGCCCAGAGAAAAGCAAGGGTGCCGTGGGCATAATAATATTGCATTAACATCCGTGGTCTCAGACTATTCAATATCTTACCAGAAAATATCAGAAACACGGCCAGAACAAGTGTATAAGCCTTCAGGAGGAAGCTCGACAAGTATCTAGACCAAATGCCGGATCAACCAGGTTATGATGAATATGTGGGCTAGTAGACCGCCTGCAGCAACAGCCTGGTTGACCAGGCAAGCACCAGACAAGCCTGAACCAGAGCCGAGCTGTACGAAAACTCTCGAAACCCGTCAAAGGTACGTCAAAGTGATGCGTAGCTTTCTGCACGAACTAAATATTGCCAGATGACAAATATTAATTAGTCTAGGTTGTTCTAACTTATCCTATATTTACGTACAGCTAACATCCAATAAATATATAACAGACAGCAGCCACCATGTGCGGTGCACATGGTGGCTGCTTGAAGAGCTGGGAACCCATCGCTCATTGTTGAAGTTTGAGGATACAATCTCCTGGGAGACAGTGGTCACACAAGCACACTCCAACATCAGCACGTGCGCTCTACTTGATTCGATGAGGTCAAGGAAGGCTAGGTCGAGAAAGGTCAGGCTGGGTCAGTCTAGCTGGACCGGATAGGGTCCTACTTCATGGAGCATAGGGTCGGATTGAGTTGAGTTGCACGGAGCATGTTTGGACTATGTAGGGCTGGCAACGAGCAAGGTCGGACTGGGTCGAGCAAGGTCGGGCTGGGTCGGGCTGGGTCGAGCAAGGTCGGGCTGGGTCGAGCAAGGTCGGGCTGGGTCGAGCAAGGTCGAGTTGGCAAGGACCTCGGGTTGATGGAATCTTGATTGGGTGGCGGGCTCATAACAAAGGCTGAGGAAGGGACCATTTACGGGCCGACCGGCGTCTAATGGAGGCTGTTTCGTTGAATATTAAGTACGTTAGACTTTCGTTAACTGGCCTCGCGTTTATCCGATATTTCCGATATCCGGAGGGCGGAAAGATAGTGAGGGGAGGTGGGGGGGGGTAGGAAGAAGAGGGGTAATTATGCTGACTTTTCTGATTGGTTCTATGAGTTCAATAAATTTTATAATACCTTATAGTACTTTCCTCTTAATAAATCCATAAAAACTAGGTTGATAATATACAGAAATCGGATTAACAATAAAGAAAATAAAGGTGAATAAGACGGAGGAGAATATGTGTATGTGTGTGTGATTCACCTAGTTGACGCAGTACCTCTGCTTCACAATGTACTTCACACAATGTACTTCACACAATGTACTTCACACAACGTACTTCACACAATGTACTTCACACAATGTACTTCACACAATGTACTTCACACAATGTACTTCACACAATGTACTTCACACAATGTACTTCACACAATGTACTTCACACAATGTACTTCACACAATGTACTTCACACAATGTACTTCACACAATGAAGTACCGTTTGAAATGCTCGAGTTCAGATAATATACACGAAATCGGATTAACAATAAAGAAAATAAAGGTGAATAAGACGGAGGAGAATATGTGTATGTGTGTGTGTGTGTGTGTGTGTGTGTGTGTGTGTGTGTGTGTGTGTGTGTGTGTGTGTGTGTGTGTGTGTTTGTGTGTTTGTGCGTGTGTTTGTGTCAAAGAAAAGAATCCCCCAGAATGAGACACCAGGAAGCGGGTGTGTGTGTGAGTGGAAAGGCTCTCCCAGACTACGACACCAGAGACAAACAAGTAATACACAGCATCATAAACACCTACACCCAGGCCAACATTAACATATAAATGACCTGCAAGAAAACTTGCTCAGTAAAAGGTACAAGAGTGAGCCTAAAACAACACAAGACTAGCGGCTAAGGTACAAGCTTGAACTACAACAACACTCTACACAAACTAAAGAACAAGTGTGAGCCTACATCAACACTTCAGGTATAAGGGGAAGCTGAAAAGACTATACAGTGGCAGCTAAAAACGAGCACCTCACACATACCCGCAATTCAATATCCTGGGAAAAATTTAGTTCTTGGAAAAAAACAAATTGGAAGAATTAGTTTTTAGAAATAAAATCAAGAATATTTACAACTTAACTAATGAAGTTAAAGGAAGAAAAGTGAAGATAAATGATGGTAGGTAGGTGTGTGCGCGAGAGAGAGGGAGAGAGAGAGAGAGGGGAGGAGAAGAGACAGAGGGAAAGGGAGGGGAAAAAAGGGAGGGAGGGGGGGAGAGGTAGGGGTTGCAAGATTCTGTACGAGGCACAAGTACGCTCACCTCTTGAGTATGCTCCACTTTCTTGGTTTGCCTACCCCCCCTCTCATCTGCGACTGCTTGACAGTAGAGAACAGAGCAAGACGTCTCATCTCTCGTCTGGACCCATCCTGGATAGATCTGTCATTTCAGCAGAGCCTTCAACATAGGAGGAATGTGGGTGGCCTTACTGTTATGTACAAGGCCAATATTGTCAAAGTACCGCACTTGGATCCACTTCGAGGACAGCGTGAAACAAGCTTTCATGCCACAAGACGGGCAGAAAGCAGCAACTTCACTCTGGCTGTACCCTTCTCCAGAACATCACTCCATCTGAGATCATATATACCCAGGATGACTCGAGTATGGAACACATTCGTACAGCATAATGATGTCAACGAGATAACGTCAGTTGATCAAATGAAAATGCTGGCCCACAGGTGGCTCCAACTTCATCCTGTTCCCTACTTGTATGTCTCATAACAATAAAAATGCTTTCAAATGAGCTGATGTAGGTAACAGCTCTTAGCTTACCAATAAAGTTAGGAATCCTTAACCTGTAAATAGCTTGTCAATAAAGCTAGGGATCCTTAACCTAACCTTGTCAAACCCTGTATAAAAAAGAGGGAGGGAGGGAGGGAGGGAGGGAGGGAGAGAGAGAGAGAGAGAGAGAGAGCGAGAGAGAGAGAGAGAGAGAGAGAGAGAGAGAGAGAGAGAGAGAGAGCGCACCTGAGTTGTAAAAAGCTTCCAGAGGAAAGGCCTTGAAATAACCACCATCGCTAAGCTGGTCAACGAAGAGGACACAAAGCACCATCAGCAGCACAGGTTAAACTTGCAAATATAACAGTACCAGTTAGGAACACTGACAAAGATTCATTCAAAACACACATTTATATGCGACCCATTGTTGAGATGCAACCAGTAACTTCACTGGACAGCCAGAGTACAGCGACTAGCGGACATTGGATCGAACCCCGACAACTTCTTGAGCTAAATCATGCGCACGGGTTTAGCCCTTGATGATATAACACCTACTCTCAAGTATACAGCACCAGTGTAGCACTCCCATACAGTAAGATGCGAAGTAAAAGTTGAGAAAGTGTGAGTGCATCAGGAGTGGTCTTACGTTGAGTACTAATATTAGTTATGATACCTACAAAGCACTTTGATCGTATAGGTCACTCAAGTGCTCCTGGCAATAAAAAAATTTATACATATAACATATCAGCAGCAGACAAGGTGTGAGGGTGGTGGAACAAGCACCTAGTTGACACACCCTGTCCATATCCAATCAATACTGGCCGAGCGGGGGTTTATACGAAGGGAAAGAAGAGCGCTGAGGAGGAAAAGGTAGAATAAAAGGGAGAGGGGGAGGGGGATAAGGGAGTAGAGAAAAAAGGGAGAGGAGGAGAGGGTGAGAGGCAAAAAGAGGGATGGGGAGGGGAGAAAGAAGAATGCATACCCTGTACATCAACCACTCCCTCACAAATAGATTACAAGGTTGACAATACTAGATATGTTCTCGTTAACCACGTAAGATACGAACAAAATATATAAGAATATTTTCTGATACGCTAACAGGGAGACTGAAAGATTATCATTATTAAAATGAAATTAAATTCTAGCTGGAATGTTTTACAAGAGGTAGTTTTTGCAACAACTATTGTAAAACTAATACCTGAATACTGGACACAACCATTAGGATAAGTAATCAGTCAATCAATACCGCTTTCTGGGTGTTCATGTGTGGTGAACAAGAAAATTTAATTACTAGACAACCAGACATCATGCAAGTCAAGAAGACAATATTCCCAGATAACGAATGCAGTTTTCCCAGAGGTACCATATAGTGATGCAGTGAGAACATGGGAAGAGTGGTAATGATATAAAATAGATTTGAATATCTAATAAACAATCATTGAGAATTTTGAAGATTAAGTAGCAGGAACATTATTTATTTAAGGGAACAAGCTAATAGCAATGTTCCATAATACTTTGCTGAACAAGAGGCCGAAAATGGACCATTTGGAAAACAGGGTAACAATAAGAAGTTTTTTGTTGGAGATAACATAATACAGTAGAAATCTGGGACTTGCACAGAGGGGCAAAAACTTTGAAAGAATATTTCACGTTGGCAGAACTTTATGAGTCAACATGTAAAGGAAGCTACAAGAATGAGAGGTGGAACTGGTCTGCAAGAAATAACCTGCTATTCAATCAAAACGAATCAGACACAGATTAAGTAGAACTGACAATGATCACACTGTTGAAAGAAGTGATTACTGGGAATATCAAGAGAGATGGAAGGAGACAGAATACAACCAAACTGCAGATAAGGAAACTGAATGAATGAGAGAAACTTCCTTCATGAAAGAAGTACTATAAAAAGGTAGTGGAAATATCAGACATAATGCCAAGAGGTCAAAGAAAGATTTAAACCAGACAGAAGACATCTGATACACCGAACGAGCTTGTGGTTTAATAAAAGCTGCAGGGAGGCAAAAGCAAGGAGTAAAAATATGGTGGAAAAATACTGAACAAAGATGATAGAAGAAAACAAGCAAACAAAACGCTAGGAACGACTAAGCATGGCTACAAAGGGAAGCCGAAAGACGGTTTGAAGATTATATAGAAGAAAATACTAAAACGTAATTAGCGTAGATACATAGAAAAACACTCTAAGAAGTCAAGTTACACGACTGGAGGAGCAAAGTTTATTGTAGACGACAGAGATATTAGAGAAACTAAACAGAAAATTTGAGGAGGTATTCATAGGAATACGAACTGATGCAAGTAAACTTAAAAGCTACATGTCAACATTAAAAAAACATCCAAATAGCAAAAGACGAAATAAAGAAGATAGTGGAACACAACATCAGCAAAAGAACCTCAAAATACATCCCTAACTATAAAAACCGGAACAGACAGGATGTAATGAACTACAGGCTGGTATCAGTGACATACATTCTGGCCAAAATAGAGAAAATCATCTTGTGGGTACCGGAGCACCTGGAGCAGCTTACCTGTCACATATCTTTGACAGGATTCAATAGTTCTACTCCCACAGCTCGACCCTGGACCAGACTTGTCTGAAGCTTCGTTAGTGAAAACCTATAGTAATTAAGAGACAGAACATATCGTCTAACTAACGTATTGGAGTTTGCAACAGAATTACTAAGATAAAGAAAGAAAACCGATCCACAAAACAGCTAGCAGGGGCGAAAGGGAAAGTTATCAAATGGATCAAGGTGTACTTGAAAGAAAAACCAGTGGCAGTACAGGAGTGTGTCAGGATGGGCGACGGTAAAAATGGGGGGACACCCTGTCTGGATCAGTACTAAATCTTCTACTATTTCTAAAGTAAATGACCTGCTAGACCGAAGCGAATGCTATGTATCTGCAGGTGATGTGAAAATATCTTGATTATAATGAGGGAACGAAGGGACACAACCTCCAGGCTGCAGTGGCGGTCAAACAGGCTGCAGTGGCGGTCAAACAGTAACTGATGGAGTTTAATCCCAAACAAGTTCGTCGTTATACAATTCGAGGAAAGAGAGGGAAGACTGGACTTGGAGTACAGACTAGGAGGAGAGAAACTACGAACAATAGTGAAAGCAAAGGATGTAATAGTGAACCTGATACGAAACGTACTGCTCCAGGAGTGCATCAACTGCACAACTTCAGCAGCTTACATAAGGCTCAGCAGATCTCTGAAGAACCTTCAGGAATATCAATAAGGACTTCGGACTCTAAACGTACGTAACGTAGGCGAAAACTCATTCGTGAGTATGTAGCATTAAAGTGGAGACCCCCACACGAGCAAGGGTAAATATTTAAAAGTACAGAAAGAGCCAAAGGTTTACAACTGGTATAAGTCCCAAAGCTGACGACTATGTACGAGAGGACAGACCGACAGAGTAAATATTTAGACACTAAATAACGATGAATCACAGAGTCGCTAAAAACACTTCTTCAGTCTCAGGGTAAAAGTGAAGTGAAAGTTACAGGGTGTGCTTGAAGCAGAGATAGACTCTATACACAGTTTTAAGAGTAAACACAGATAGGATTGAAGAGGCCAGAAATCAGTAATGTTGATCAACGAAGCATAAAAAGCGGGAATAAACCAAAATCTTTCAATACAAATCGGTAATTATGTACGTAATTGCACGGACACGGAAAATTGCACATACACCTGCACGAGCATACGTATGCGCGTGCGCACACACACACACACACACACACACACACACACACACACACACACACACACACACACACACACACGTACGTACGTACGTCACCCTGCTCAATACATCTCATTATTTTCTTCCAGACCCAGCCGGTGGTGTTGCCAGTTCACAGGACGAGAAGAGGGGAGACTCGGGAAGAGAAAAGTGAGGGGAAGCTGGTGCTGCGAAGAAGCATGGGAGAAGTGGGAGGCAGGTTGAGGAGTGGAGGCAGGTTGAGGAGTGGGAGACCTCCATCCTGTACTCTTTCAACCTCAGCTTGTCTCTATCGAGCTTCGTTCCATCCTACACCCTCAATCGCCTCCTCTTCAGTTCCTTTCTGTCTTCTCAACGTGGCTCCTCTTCCCTTCAACCTCTCCCCTGCCTCCCACGTGTCCTCACCTTCCCACTCACGTCCAGAAAGCGGTCTTATTCACCACCATCTTTACTCTGTTTATCAGATAGTCATCCTTCTCTCCACCGCCTTCCATTTTCTGCTTATCTGGTGACACACACATGTATGCACAATGCACGCGTGCGCGCGCGCACACACACACGCACGCACGCACGCACGCACGCACGCACGCACGCGCACACACACACACACACACACACACACACACACACACAGTGTCACTGACATGTATAGTATGCAAAATCATGGAGAAGATTATCAGGAGAAGAGTGGTGGAACACCTAGAAATGAATGATCTCATCAACAGCAGCCAACATGGTTTCAGGGACGGGAAATCCTGTGTCACAAACCTACTGGAGTTCTATGACATGGTGACAGCAGTAAGACAAGAGAGAGAGGGGTGGGTGGATTGCATTTTCTTGGACTGCAAGAAGGCGTTTGACACAGTTCCACACAAGAGATTGGTGCAAAAACTGGAGGACCAAGCAGGGATAACAGGGAAGGCACTACAATGGATCAGGGAATACTTGTCAGGAAGACAGCAGCGAGTCATGGTACGTGGCGAGGTGTCAGAGTGGGCACCTGTGACCAGCGGGGTCCCGCAGGGGTCAGTCCTAGGACCAGTGCTGTTTCTGGTATTTGTGAACGACATGACGGAAGGAATAGACTCTGAGGTGTCCCTGTTTGCAGATGACGTGAAGTTGATGAGAAGAATTCACTCGATCGAAGACCAGGCAGAACTACAAAGGGATCTGGACAGGCTGCAGATCTGGTCCAGGAATTGGCTCCTGGAGTTCAATCCCACCAAGTGCAAAGTCATGAAGATTGGGGAAGGGCAAAGAAGGCCGCAGACGGAGTACAGTCTAGGGGGTCAGAGACTACAAACCTCACTCAAGGAAAAAGATCTTGGGGTGAGTATAACACCAGGCACATCTCCTGAAGCGCACATCAACCAAATAACTGCTGCAGCATATGGGCGCCTAGCAAACCTCAGAACAGCATTCCGACATCTTAATAAGGAATCATTCAGGACCCTGTACACCGTGTATGTTAGGCCCATATTGGAGTATGCGGCACCAGTTTGGAACCCACACCTAGCCAAGCACGTGAAGAAACTAGAGAAAGTGCAAAGGATTGCAACAAGACTAGTCCCAGAGCTAAGAGGTATGTCCTACGAGGAGAGGTTAAGGGAAATCAACCTGACGACACTGGAGGACAGGAGAGATAGGGGGGACATGATAACGACATACAAAATACTGAGAGGAATTGACAAGGTGGACAAAGACAGGATGTTCCAGAGATTGGACACAGTAACAAGGGGACACAGTTGGAAGCTGAAGACACAGATGAATCACAGGGATGTTAGGAAGTATTTCTTCAGCCACAGAGTAGTCAGTAAGTGGAATAGTTTGGGAAGCGATGTAGTGGAGGCAGGATCCATACATAGCTTTAAGCAGAGGTATGATAAAGCTCACGGCTCAGGGAGAGTGACCTAGTAGCGATCAGTGAAGAGGCGGGGCCAGGAGCTCGGACTCGACCCCCGCAACCTCAACTAGGTGAGTACAACTAGGTGAGTACACACACACACGCACTTCTTCAGTCATAGATATGCCAGGAAGTGAACAGTCTGGAGAGTGTTATAGTGGAGGCAGGATCCATACATAGTTTTAAGAAGAGGTATGATAAAGCTCATGGAGCAGGTAGAGAGTGCACCTAGTAGCGACCAGTGAAGAGGCGGAGCCAGGAGCTGTGACTCGACCCCTGCAACCACAAATCGGTGAGTACCAGTATGGAATCCACATCTGGTCAAGCAAGTCAAGAAATTAGAGAAAGTGCAAAGGTTTGCAACAAGACTAGTCCCGGAGCTAAAGGGTATGTCCTACGAGGAGAGGCCAAGTGAAATCGACTTGACTACATTGGAGGACAGGAGGGATAGGGAAGATATGATTACGACCTATAAAATATTGAGAGGAATTGACAAGGTGGACAGGGACAGATGTTTCAGAGATGAGACACAGAAACGAGGGGTCACAGCTGGAAGCTGAAGACTCAGAAGAGTCTCAAGGATGTTAGGAAGTATTTATTCAGTCATAGAGTTCTCAGGAAGTGGAACAATCTTGAGAGAGATGTAGTGGAGGCAGGATACATACACAGCTTTATGAAGAGATACGATAAAGCTCTTGGAGCAGGAAGTGAGTGAACCCAGTAGCGACCAGCGAAGAGGTGGGGCCAGGAGCTATGACTCAACCCCTGCAACCACATATAGGTGAGTACACACACAGTTAAGGCAACTTCTCTCTTATCTTGAACACTATCTACACCGCTCCATCTAACTTCACACTCTGCCACCTTTGTCTAGCTCTCTTAGTCGTTCCGTTCCCCCCACTCTATATACTGTTGTACCTCCCTCCACCTGCACTAGTACTCGGGGCTCCCTCCGCCTGCACTAGTACTCGGGGCTCCCTCCACCTGCACTAGTACTCGGGGCTCCCTCCGCCTGCACTAGTACTCGGGGCTCCCTCCACCTGCACTAGTACTCGGGGCTCCCTCCGCTTGCACTAGTACTCGGGGCTCCCTCCGCCTGCACTAGTACTCGGGGCTCCCTCCGCCTGCACTAGTACTCGGGGCTCCCTCCGCCTGCACTAGTACTCGGGGCTCCCTCCACCTGCACTAGTACTCGGGGCTCCCTCCACCTGTACTAGTACTCGGGGCTCCCTCCACCTGTACTAGTACTCGGGGCTCCCTCCGCCTGCACTAGTACGCGGGGCTCCCTCCACCTGTACTAGTACTCGGGGCTACCTCCGCCTGCACTAGTACTCGGGGCTCCCTCCGCCTGCACTAGTACTCGGGGCTCCCTCCGCCTGCACCAGTACACGGGGCTCCCTCCGCCTGCACTAGTACTCGGGGCTCCCTCCGCCTGCACTAGTACTCGGGGCTCCCTCCACCTGCACCAGTACTCGGGGCTCCCTCCACCTGCACTAGTACTCGGGGCTCCCTCCGCCTGCACTAGTACTCGGGGCTCCCTCCGCCTGCACTAGTACTCGGGGCTCCCTCCACCTGCACTAGTACTCGGGGCTCCCTCCGCCTGCACTAGTACTCGGGGCTCCCTCCGCCTGCACTAGTACTCGGGGCTCCCTCCGCCTGCACTAGTACTCGGGGTTCCCTCCACCTGCACTAGTACTCGGGGTTCCTTCCACCTGCACTAGTACTCGGGGCTCCCTCCGCCTGCACTAGTACTCGGGGCTCCCTCCACCTGCACTAGTACTCGGGGCTCCCTCCGCCTGCACTAGTACTCGGGGCTCCCTCCACCTGCACTAGTACTCGGGGCTCCCTCCACCTGCACTAGTACTCGGGGCTACCTCCGCCTGCACTAGTACTCGGGGTTCCCTCCACCTGCACTAGTACTTGGGGCTCCCTCCACCTGCACTAGTACTCGGGGCTCCCTCCACGTGCACTAGTACTCGGGGCTCCCTCCACCTGCACTAGTACTCGGGGCTCCCTCCACCTGCACTAGTACTCGGGGTTCCCTCCACCTGCACTAGTACTCGGGGCTCCCTCCGCCTGCACTAGTACTCGGGGCTCCCTCCACCTGCACTAGTACTCGGGGCTCCCACCACCTGCACTAGTACTCGGGGCTCCCTCCACCTGCACTAGTACTCGGGGCTCCCTCCACCTGCACTAGTACTCGGGGCTCCCTACGCCTGCACTAGTACTTGGGGCTCCCTCCGCCTGCACTAGTACTCGGGGCTCCCTCCGCCTGCACTAGTACTCGGGGCTCCCTCCGCCTGCACTAGTACTCGGGGCTCCCTCCGCCTGCACTAGTACTCGGGGTTCCCTCCACCTGCACTAGTACTCGGGGTTCCTTCCACCTGCACTAGTACTCGGGGCTCCCTCCGCCTGCACTAGTACTCGGGGCTCCCTCCACCTGCACTAGTACTCGGGGCTCCCTCCGCCTGCACTAGTACTCGGGGCTCCCTCCACCTGCACTAGTACTCGGGGCTCCCTCCACCTGCACTAGTACTCGGGGCTACCTCCGCCTGCACTAGTACTCGGGGTTCCCTCCACCTGCACTAGTACTCGGGGTTCCCTCCACCTGCACTAGTACTTGGGGCTCCCTCCACCTGCACTAGTACTCGGGGCTCCCTCCACGTGCACTAGTACTCGGGGCTCCCTCCACCTGCACTAGTACTCGGGGCTCCCTCCACCTGCACTAGTACTCGGGGTTCCCTCCACCTGCACTAGTACTCGGGGCTCCCTACGCCTGCACAGGTACGCTGGGCTCCCTCCACCTCCACTACTACTCGGGGCTCCCTCCACCTGCACTAGTACTCGGGGCTCCCTCCACCTGCACTAGTACTCGGGGCTCCCTCCACCTGCACTAGTACTTGGGGCTCCCTCCACCTGCACTAGTACTCGGGGCTCCCTACGCCTGCACTAGTACTTGGGGCTCCCTCCGCCTGCACTAGTACTCGGGGCTCCCTCCGCCTGCACTAGTACTCGGGGCTCCCTCCGCCTGCACTAGTACTCGGGGCTCCCACCACCTGCACTAGTACTCGGGGCTCCCTCCACCTGCACTAGTACTCGGGGCTCCCTCCACCTGCACTAGTACTCGGGGCTCCCACCACCTGGACTAGTACTCGGGGCTCCCTCCACCTTCCTACACTCCACACTACACTTAATATACTTCATAAATCACACACTATAGAGGAAAGAAATTGATATAAATCGCGTGACCCTAAATACTAGAAAAAAAAAAGTCAAGGTAAGAAAACAAAACGCTGGCAGGACAGAACAGTCGTATCTGTCGTGTAAACCTTTCGTTATGCTACACTTTTCTACGTTTTACACCTTATATTATACACCGCAGTAAATACATCATACAATATACAGCTGAAGCATCCCAAGACGCTGCCAAATTTACTAATTCCCGAAAATACAAGTCATTTTCGGCGACTTTCGCATTATAGACCAAGGCTCGACAATTTAACCAGCACAGTTAATTATCCGGAAACGATAGTAATATCCGCGTCATTTACGCAAACTTAATGGCTTATGCATAATTTAATCAGAAATTTTACGCCTAATTTAATCCGGTAATAAGGAGAAAGTGCAGTCTCCCGGAAAATAATGAGCTGCAAGCCGGGTGCCGGGTTCTGGTAACGTTATTATCCGGCCATATGCGGCGAGTTAGAACGCTCCCGATAATGTAAATTCCACTCCCACGATACACGTAAAAATTATTACACGAATTAAGTAACAAAATGTGAATTTCGGATAAATAATTAATAAAGTTTTACACTGCGAATTTAGGGGAAAAAAATATTAAGGTTAAAACTGAGGGGAACCACAAAGCTTTGAAGAAAGTTGAGCGAATGTAAGATGGTCTCTTGATGGAGGTACGATGTGTCCACGACAGGTCGTGGACCTACACGATGTGTCCACGACAGGTCGTGGACCTACACGATGGATACTACATATTTCCAAGAGTTTTCAGTGAGGGGCCCAAGATGGGAACACACTGGAGTCAAGAAGACACCACAACGGTAGATGGAGAGTTTTTCAATTTGAAGAACTCTAGACCGGGTGGATCATGCAGCATTCTTAGTAATAAAAAACAAATACAAGTAAAACATGAAAGGAAACATTCATAAACAATAAAATATACTTGCATAAATCGCACCAGTTAAAAATCACATTAAACTGTCAAGGTTAAAAGACTGTCCTAAAGTTCTCCGAGATCCGTACAGGCACCCTGGAAATTATAAAACCATGACAAACGTGAAAAGGTACACTTAAAATGTGTTCGTTAGATGCATGTCATAAGCTGCGGAGAGGAAAGTGGAAAGGGAGGGGTAGGGGAGGGGTAGGGGAGGGGTAGGGGAGGGGTAGGGGAGGGGTAGGGGAGGGGTAGGGGAGGGGGTAGGGGAGGGGTAGGGGAGGGGTAGGGGAGGGGTAGGGGAGGGGGTAGGGGTAGGGGAGGGGTAGGGGAGGGGTAGGGGAGGGGGTAGGGGAGGGGTAGGGGAGGGGTAGGGGAGGGGTAGGGGAGGGGGTAGGGGAGGGGTAGGGGAGGGGTAGGGGAGGGGTAGGGGAGGGGTAGGGGAGGGGTAGGGGAGGGAGAGGGGGAGGGAGGGGTAGAGGGAGGGGTAGGGGGAGGAGAGGGAGAGGGAGAGGAAGGAGAGGGAGAGGAAGGAGAGGGAGAGGAAGGGGAGGGGGAGGCAGGAGGACCTACAAACAGGTGGCTATGGGATCTGAAGCAACAAAGTCATCTCAAAATGAGTTATTCCTCTTGAAGGAAAAGGACCAACACCCGCATCCTGTCGAACCATGTGCAACTAGTTGTCTGTCTGTCGTGTCGATGGAGCCCAACACTTCCTACTTCACGATTGCAAACAAACCATACCACGGGTGGGGTTTGAACCCGCGGTCAGTGTGTCCCAAAACCGGAGTTTTGAGTGACTGATCGCGGGTTCAAACCCCAACCGTGGTATGGTTTGTTACACGACGTGTGTGTTATAACCGAGTGCTTGACAAACCCGAGAGAGTCTGGTGAAGCAGTGTCTGGTGCACCAGTGAACACGACACACACCTTCCAACATTTACACTCTGTGTTCTAACTCTGCTAAAGCTCCCAGATATAAAACTGACTTCTTTATCTTTAACATTTTAAAATTTCGTGTAATTTACCATCTACACATTATTCCCCGCCTCTTCCATCCCCCTTTCCCTCCCTCGCCTCTTTCATTCTCCTCTCTTACATTTGCCTCCTCCAATCCCCTCTCTTTCCTCGCCTCCTCCAGTCCCCTCTCTTTTCTCGCCTCCTTCAGTCCCCCTCTCTCTGGTCCCTACCTCTTCTGTCCCCTCCTCGCAGCCTCCTCCTCCAACACCACGACCTCTGAATTCTGGGTCCGGAAGAGCACAGGTGATCTGCTATCTAATGAGCCTTCAAAGACGTGGTCCACGTGATCTCAGTCTCTCTCTCTCTCTCCCCTCTGCCTGTCTCCAAGACAGTCTCTCTTGTCTGTTTCGCCAATACTCACCATCCTCTGACCTACACTCACCATCATCCTCTGACCCCACACTTATCAATCCAGTAACTGGATCAAAAGCCTCCCTTCCCATTTCCTCCCTTCACCCTCACCAGATCTGCCCCTCACCCTTCCTAGGTCTTCCCCTCAATCTTCCCAGGTCTTCCCCTCAACCTTCCCAGGTCTTCCCCTCAACCTTCCCAGGTCTTCCCCTCAACCTTCCCAGGTCTTCCCCTCAACCTTCCCAGGTCTTCTCCTCAACCTTCCAAAGTCTTTCCCTCAACCTTCTCAGGTCTTCCCCTCAACCTTCACAGGTCTTCCCCTCAACCTTCTCAGGTCTTCCCCTCAAACCTCCCTGGCCTTCCCCTCAACCTTCACAGGTCTTCCCCTCAACCTTCTCAGGTCTTCCCCTCAAACTTCCCAGGTCTTCCCTTCAAACTTCCCAGGTCTTCCCTTCAAACCTCCCTGGCCTTCCCCTCAAATTTCCAGGTCTTCCCTTCAAACTTCCCAGGTCCTCCCCTCAACCTTCCCAGGTCTTCCCCTCAACCTTCCCAGGTCTTCCCCTCAACCTTCCCAGGTCTTCCCCTCAACCTTCCCAGGTCTTCCCCTCAACCTTCCCAGGTCTTCCCCTCAACCTTCCCAGGTCTTCCCCTCAACCTTCCCAGGTCTTCCCTCAACCTTCCCAGGTCTTCCCCTCAAACTTCCCACCCTTCGCATTCCATTCCTGCCATTAACTTGCTTAACTTCACCTACTTTTCCCCTCAGCCCGCCCCTCTTCAAGGGACATGGTGAGCCTTAATGTCGTTGTAGAGCTCATGATCAAAGAATGGTAGCTACCCTTACCTTCCTCGGATCAAAGCTGACTACATCTCATTCCTCAGGCATTGTACGATCCTACTTTAACAGTTCTCAACTTAGCTGTCCTTCTCACAGCCTTCACCGTCATTTTATCAACAAATTCCTCTCACTTCTTATAATTTTCTACTTTACCTCTTTACTCTCCTGAGGTCATTCGTTTTCCACTTATTCTCTTCTCTAAATCTGCCGTATCTCGTGTTTTTAATTATTCTAATTCAACTCGTTATTACACTCCTCATCCACTCATCTTTTCTACTATATCGTTCTTTTTCTCCTACCCTGTCTCTACAATACCCCCCCCCTCGCATATCTCTACGCCTCCCCTTCCGCATCAATCATTACTTTCTCCAAAAACACACTCTCCCCCAGCATCATATCGCCTTCCCCAACATTCCCCGCACCCCCCCCCTACTCCTTCCCTGCTCCAGTGACCGCCAGGCGGAACAGAAGTCATACAAGCATCACCGACCAAATCAACAACTAGGATAACTAATTCTTCTCCGTTCGCCGTTATTCCCATTCTCTTATCGCAGATTCTCGACAGTTATGCTCGGGCGAGCCACTCCTCCGCCCCACTCTTTCACCCTCCCTCCCCTCCTCCGTCTGCTTCTTCCAGTCGTCCTCCTCCACGTTCCTCCATACTCCTACTTCTCTCCTCTGGCCCCTCCTTCACATTACTCCTCCTCCACCCCTTCCCATCGCATTCCTCCATACTCTTCCTCCATCCACCCTCCCAAGTCTCCCTGGGCGCCGACTTGTGCCCCCTGACACGGAAGAACAAAACTCGTAGCACCTCCAACGAGCCGTACGAAAATGATGCTATCTAATCGAGGGGACCAATAGCCGTGGATCCACTCAGTATTTGGAGAGGCCAACAACACGCCTGACCTTCGCTATAATTGTACTTGTAAACTAGATAGCGCCTCTAACTATCAAACTTTTTCTGCTCTCCCTTAACAATGCGCATTCAAGAACGGCAGAAATCTTTGCAGCTGTGTCAGGCGGACATTCGACTTTAGGAACTGGTGACGCAAGGGCGTAAGTGTCCTCCAACACCCAAGTGGTCAGTAAAGTTTTGACATTGGGCCCCTGCTGCCGAATGCAATAATTAAAGTTGTTTAGTTTGACTCTCATATACCAGGGAGAGCCGTCTGCCTCCTCGCTCCTTGAACACTGCTTCTAGTGTTCCTGAATACCATTAATGCTGCTGTAGAGGAAATGAACACAACACTTGTAGTAGTGTAGATGAACTACTACGGCTGGCATGGAGTGAACGAACACACGACTGGAACTAGTACTGACACGAAGGATGTGAACACACGACTCGAACTAGTACTGACACGAAGGATATGAACACACTGCTAGTACTGGCATGGAGGCAGTGAACACACTGCTAGTACTGGCATGGAGGAAGTGAAGACACTGCTAGTACTGGCATGGAGGAAGTGAACACACTGCTAGTACTGGCATGGAGGAAGTGAACACACTGCTAGTACTGGCATGGAAGAAGTGAACACACTGCTAGTACTGGCATGGAGGAAGTGAACACACTGCTAGTACTGGCATGGAGGAAGTGAACACACTGCTAGTACTGGCATGGAGGAAGTGAACACACTGCTAGTACTGGCATGGAAGAAGTGAACACACTGCTAGTACTGGCATGGAAGAAGTGAACACACTGCTAGTACTGGCATGGAGGAAGTGAACACACTGCTAGTACTGGCATGGAGGAAGTGAACACACTGCTAGTACTGGCATGGAGGAAGTGAACACACTGCTAGTACTGGCATGGAAGTAGTGAACACACTGCTAGTACTGGCATGGAAGTAGTGAACACACTGCTAGTACTGGCATGGAGGAAGTGAACACACTGCTAGTACTGGCATGGAAGTAGTGAACACACTGCTAGTACTGGCATGGAGGAAGTGAACACACTGCTAGTACTGGCATGGAGGAAGTGAACACACTGCTAGTACTGGCATGGAGGAAGTGAACATATTACTGGTACTAGTGCTGCTAGAACCATGAATATTTACGAGGTGCTAGGACTAAGAGTCACCTAGTGCTCTTTGCATAGCTTCACTCGCATACTAACCATGTTGCTCAGCCTACAACTAACCAAGCAAACAACTCTTCTCACAAGCCCACACAAATTAAACGTTGAAGAATTTTATAGGTAAAACACCACTCGTCAACTTGGAAATTTGTTTCCCTCAATGGCTGCCACTCTCAAACAAAGGATACAGTGCTATGATTTATGTCTCACTCTTTGTCGGATACGAGACTGAGAAAGATAGTTGGGAGCGAGTACTGTGCCTCGAGTTTTTTTACTGTGACAATTCTTGATCTTACTTTGATTTTTAACTCTTTGGGTTCGATATGTTATTAAGTTAAAAATCCATTTGAACACTTTTCCAGTTGTTCCTCTTGCACACATTTCTATACTATTACACCATTATCACACTTGTTGAAGACTTTTGTAAAGTCTCTGAATACTACATTTTCTTTTTTTTACTGTACCAGTGCATCCAAGACCATGGTCAGACAAATGCAACATACAGGAGAGACCAGCTTTAAACCCATGACCCGTTCACTGGTGCCCTCACTATGATGGTAGCGCGGCAAAGTGATGATGTCTATGGACACATGAGATAGGATAGCCGATGTCCCCATGGTCGGATGTAGATACAGCGAATGTTTGATTACCCGTGTTGGACTCAGTGGTAACTGAGAGGAAGCTGTCTCTTGATCTCCTGACACAGGGATTTGTCAAACGATGGCCTTTTCAGTGATTAAACAACTGCTGGCTTACCGATACCAAGTGCACATAATTAAGCAGCCGCTGACTTATCGGTGTTATGTACTTGATATAGAGCATCCACTGGCTTACTGGAGCTAGTTTCCAAATCGCAGTTTAAAACAAAGGGTACTTTTTATAAGAAAGCAGGACCACCTCTAAGCAGGTGATTATTTTTGTGGAAAAAGGAGAATCAAACATCCATTTCTTGCTGAACTCTGTAGAACTTGCTGGGCCCACAAATTTCCAAGAACCTAAAGTCCTTGTCAGGCAGAGGTCTGCTATAATATGTGCTCGATATCACCTTAGCTAACACCTATTGCATCTTCTGAACGTCTTTGGGTCGGTACGGAGGAAATGAACTGAACACCGGCACCCATCTTACCTCGTCATAACTTTCCCCTTCATCTATCCATAACACCCATCTTTCTCTACCCACATCTCTCATCTTTCGTTGCAAAAAAACGGTCACCTTTTCCATCCCACAACACCCACTTTTCTCTCATCACAGCACCGTTCTGTCCCCACAACATTCAACATTCTCACTAGAACACCTAGTTTTATCTCCCCACAACACCCACCTTCCCCCTTCCCAAGATTCACTATTCTCTTCCCTACTCTCTCCCAACACTAACTTTTGTCTTTCCTCCCTCGAAGCACAGGAGTTCCTCCTCAGTACATATCTTTCCCTCCCTTTCAACCTCCCCTCTCCAACTTTCCTCTCTCTCCCCTATTCACCCCCACCTCACCCGACATGCGACGAACAAACATACATTAACATCTCTGATTTTCCCCAGAAAGGATGGTAAACCCAGGTAGAATTCACAAAGGACACATCCAATCATCACCCTGCAGCGACCCCTAACCTCAGTAACAAAAACAACTCGCCAAATACCATTAAAAACCAATACAAACAGCACCACCACCACCTATTCAACCAAACATGTAGAAGGATGATTTTGAAATGATGCCATTTCTAAGTTTTAGGCTGCTAAGGGAAATTTTTCAGCCGTCTTTGAAGTCCAAGTCGTGGCCGTGGTGGGCTATCCGAATACCGCGAGTTTCAAAAGACAAACGCGGTGCGGGGCCGGCTTCCGGTTGAAATTCAAAATATAAACGAAATGTGTGGGGAGCGCCGCGCTGACGCCACAACAGCTAACGATGACAAAACAAGCCCTGGGAGGCACCCATCTAGACACACCCCTCCCCACTCATGTAAGAGTATGTACTGTGTCTCAGTGTGAGCTACCTTGGTGTCTACCCATTTGTACTTAAAGCAGCAGAGCTCGCGGTATCCTGAAAATATAATCATAAAAAATACTGGTTCAGCACCTGAAGCGAAGGGATTTTATAACAAGAGAATTAGAATATATTTAGGGATGGTACCTCCTGCTTGTCGGGACTTACTGGCGTCTATGAGAGACTTAAACAAAGACTGGGCAGATTACACTCAATGTTTATTTTAGCAAATACCGTTTTTAAGGTTTTCAGTGAATGCAGCACTTACCAGCGCCACCTCCCGAATCACGTTCCAGTATTCTATTAATATTTTGGTAAAAACATAGTATCTATTTCTCCCCGCTGAAAGTGACAGGACTTCTTTATACATTTATATATTTTTTCTAAGACCATACATTATATATATATATATATATATATATATATATATATATATATATATATATATATATATATATATATATATATATATGTGTGTGTGTGTGTGTGTGTGTGTGTTTGTGTGTGTGTGTGTGTGTGTGTGTGTGTGTGTGTGTGTGTGTGTGTGTGTGTGTACTCACCTAGCTGTGGTTGTAGGGGTAGATTCACAGCTCCTGGCCCCGCCTCTTAGCTGGGCGCTACTAGGTCACTCTTCCCGCTCCATGAGCTTTATCATACCTCTTCTTAAAGCTAGGTATAGATCCTGCCTCCACTAAATCACTTCCCAAACTATTCCACTTCCCGACAACTTTGTGACTGAAGAAATACTTCCTAACATCCTCGTGATTCATCTGAGTCTTCAACTTCCAACTGTGTGCCCTTGTTGCTGTGTCCCATATCTGGAACATCCCGTCTCTGTCCACCTTGTCGATTCCTCTCAGTATTTTATATGTCGTTATCATATCCTCCCTATCTCTCCTGTCCTCCAGTATCGTCAGGTCGATTTTTCTTAACCTCTCCTCGTAGGACATACCCCTTAGCTCCGGGACCAGTCTAGTTGCAAACCTTTGCACTTTCCCTAGTTTCCTTACGTGCCTGGCTAGGTGTGGGTTCCAAACTGGTGCTTCGTATTCCAATATGGGCCTAATGTACACAGTGTAGAGGGTCCCGAACGATTTTTTATTATGATGTCGGAATGCTGTTCTTAAAAGTTTGCCAAGCGCCTTACAGTAAGCTGTCGCAGTTATTTGCTTGATGTGAGGCTCAGATGTGCCCGGTGTTATACTCACCCCAAGGTCCTCTTCCTTGAGTGAGGTTTGTAGTCTCTGGCCCTCTAGACTGTACTCCGTCTGCGGTCTTCTTTGCCTTTCCCCAATCTTCATGACTTTGCACTTGGTGGGGTTGAACTCCAGGAGCCAGTTGCTGGACCACGCCTGCAACCTGTCCAGATCCCTTTGTAGTTCTGCCTGGTCCCCGTCCGCGACTGAATTCTTCTCATCAACATCACATCATCTGCAAACAGCGACACTTCGGAGTCTATTCCTTCCGTCATGTTCACAAATACCAGAAACAGCACCGATCCTAGGACGCACCCCTGTGGAATCCCGCTCGTCACAGGTGCCCACTCTGACACCTCGCCACGTACCATGATCCGCTGCTGTCTTCCTGACAGGTATTCCCTCATCCATTGCAGTGCCTTCCCTGTTATCCCTGCCTGGTCCTCCAGCTTTTGCTCTATTCTCTTGTGTGGAACTGTGTGAAACGCCTTCTTGCAGTCCAAGAAAATGCAATCTATCCACCCCTCTCTCTCTGTCTGTCTTACTGCTGTCACCTTGTCATAGAACTCCAGTAGGTTTGTGACACAGGATTTCCCGGCCCTGAAACCGTGCTGGCTGTCGTTGATAAGTTCATTCCTTTCTAGGTGCTCTACCACTCTTCTCCTGATGATTTTCTCCATGACTTTGCATACTATACATGTCAGTGGTACTGGTCTGTAGTTTAGTGGTTCGTATCTGTCTCCTTTTTTAAAAATTGGAACTACATCTGACGTCTTCCATACCTCAGGTAGTCGCCCTGTTTCTAGAGATGTGCTAAAGATTGTCGTTAGTGGACACACAGCGCCTCTCGTCCCTCTCTCAGGACCCATGGAGAGATGTTATCCGACCTAATCGCCTTTGAGCTCGCTTAGTGTGTGTGTGTGTGTGTGTGTGTGTGTGTGTGTGTGTGTGTGTGTGTGTGTGTGTGTGTGTGTGTGTGTGTGTGTGTGTGTGTGTGCGTGCGTGCGCCCCCCCCCCCGAGTGCGTGTACCTGTATGTTTGCGTGCGTGCGTGCACTGACTGTGGATTTAGAGTCTAAGCTTATGACCCAGCCTTTAAACCACAAACAACTGTTTACATTAGTTTCAGGCATCATGAGCCGTCGTAATTGTTCCCCATGCTATATAAAGAGTTTAATTCCATCATACCCTCCTCTAACCATTTAATTTGCAGGTTTCTGTGTTACACACTGCCATGCTGCTTTGTTACCCAAAGAAAAAAAAATCACCTGACACGCGGGATTCCTGGGATGAGCCGCTTGCGGGACCCGAGGCTTCCTTCCAGGTGTGGCAAAAAACAACAGGTCATTTTAATTAAGGAAATAAGTATTGTCTGTATGCATAACGTATAGAAATACATTAACAGTTATTATTGTGAATGTATAGTTTGTGGCTATTCTGAGGCTGATAAATTAGACACATGTGCAACTCTTGGGTATCTTTATTGAGGAAACGTTTCGCCACACAGTGGCTTCATCAGTCCATACATAGGAGAAACTTGAAGAACAGGAGGAAAATGAGGTAATCAGTCTAATTTATCAACATGTCGGTTCTCTGAACCATTCATCTACAAACCTGTCAGACACTGCAACTTCTTGGGATCTTAATACTTAGGAATTCTTCGCTTGCCTAATTCTTGGGCACAACCTACTTCCACATTGAACAAATGTGACACTACCTATGACTGCTACACCTCTCCTGCCATACGGTTTATAAGCTGCTTCTCCGCTCATCTGCCGTATTCTACTCAAGATTGATGGACTGAACACATCGACTCAAGGTTGAGGGACTGATTACCTCATTCTCCTCCTGTTCTTCAAGTTTCTCCTATGTATGGACTGATGAAGCCACTGTGTGGCGAAACGTTTCCTCAATAAAGATACCCAAGAGTTGCACATGTGTCTAATTTATCAACATGTCGGTTCTCTGAACCATTCATCTATTCTGAGGCTACGTGGTCCAGTATTCATACACCACGTATTCATTCATATTAACAATATTCATTCGTATTAACATTACCAGATGACCTGAGAGATGTTCTACTTATCTAATTTTGTTTTATCTTCACCAGCATCTCCTACTAGAATTACTTCTGGTCCAACTATCGTCATCCACTTCTTCATCCCCTCAGCTACTCGCTCCTCCCAGACTTCCTCCTCTTCCTTTTCATTATCATAACATTCCTCATCTCCCACAGCTTCCTTACATCCCTTCCTCCCCATCTTCTGGATCATTCCTTTGATCTCTCTAATTTACTTCCGTATTCTATCTCCTCCTTTGTCGTAGTTTTTGACGTCTTTCCTCGTTCAGTCTTGGTTCTCCCTTGATTTATATTTCGGTCAGTCCCTACACCGACTGTTATTTTGTATTCTGAATTATATGTATTCTTCATAAGCATATTGTGTAGTATACTATGTATACTTCTGTTGCGTGACTAGGTAATGGTCCAACTCAGACCGAAACGTCGTCATAAGTTTCAGTCTCCTATCTGCGGGTAATTTGTGTATACTTCTCGGTGCACTCTGATGTGCGTGCGTGTACTCACCTAGTTGAGGTTGCGGGGGTCGAGTCCGAGCTCCTGGCCCCGTGTGTGTGTGTGTGTGTGTGTGTGTGTGTGTGTGTGTGTGTGTGTGTGTGTGTGTGTGTGTGTGTGTGTGTGTGTGTGACGTGCTTCTTTCTGTCTGTCTGTCTGTCTGTCTGTCTGTCTGTCTCTGTCTCTCTCTCTCTCTCTCTCTCTCTCTCTCTCTCTCTCATCTTTCTGGTCCTCTCGGCGCTCGTCCATTGCTCCAGGATCAACTTCATTTTCTGCCTCAACTGGTCACATTTCTGGGCGAGAGATGCAGATAGGAGCCCCACTTTGTGTCGCCTTTCCATTTCGATTTAGGTTCAAATCCAATAACGTCGGATCCAGTCGGTGCCGTAGGAGGGAAGGGGAAGGGGGGAGTGAGGACGGGGGCGTTGGGGCTGGGGAAGGGGGTGGTGTTGGAATTGGGGGGCTGGGAAATTCCTCTTAGTGGGGGGGCCACTCCTCCCAGCCTGCATGCATGTCTGCTTGCCTGCCTACCTGCCTCTTTCCTTGCCTGTCAACCTGCACTGAAACTTTGCATGTATACATACCTATATGCCTGCATGCATGCTTGCTTGCTTGTATACATTTGTTCTCCACACCTAGCCCTGGATCTCTCTCCATTCTCTTCCATCTCAGCCGCTGCTGAGAGCCTGGGATGGATCCTTGAGGAGAGACTTTTTTTAAATTAAACTTGGATACATTAGCAGAGTGCTGCTACCAATTCTAGATGATGGTTACACATTTAATCACGCAGAATGAGACTCATAAAAGGTGTGGATATCTGTCAGCCTCAGCTGAGAGACTTCGTTAGGACACTCAGGACATGGTCAAGTATTCCAGCAAGGGACATGGTCAAGTATTCCAGCAAGGGACATGGTCAAGTATTCCAGCAAGGGACATGGTCAAGTATTCCAGCAAGGGACATGGTCAAGTATTCCAGCAAGGGACATGGTCAAGTATTCCAGCAAGGGACATGGTCAAGTATTCCAGCAAGGGTTCATCAGCTACGGCAGTTTCAAAGGTTTTCTTCCAGTAGAGCTGGAGTTACTATCACTTGGGAATCGCCATCTCTCACGATAGCCCATCCCATGCATGATAATGTCCGAGGATCTCACCTTCAAGGATCATAATAGTGCCACGATCATAACTGCAAAGAAAATGATAGGATGGATAATGAGAACGTTCAAAACAAGACGATCCTTTTCAAATTATTTGTTCTCTCTGGGCAGGAATAATGCTGTACATTAACATCTTCGTTCAAAGCAGGTGAAACTGCAGATCTAGAGAGTGTACAGGGAACATTTACTACACATGTAAGTTCCATCAAACACCTCAACTACTAGGAACGCTTGGAAGCACTTAACTTGTACTCACTGGAACGCAAGCGAGAGAGATATATCATAATCTACACTTGGAAAATCCTAGAAGGAATGGTCCCGAATTTGCACACAGGAATCACTCCCTACGAAAATAAAAGACTGGGCAGGCGATGCAAAATACCCCAGTGAAAAGTAAGGGAGCTATTGGTACACTAAGAGAAGACACCATAAATGTTCGGGTCCCTGGCTGCCTTCAAGAGGAAACTGGGCAGATACTTAGAGTCGGTGCCAGATCAGCCGGGCTGTGATTCGTACGTTGGATAACGTGCGGCCAGCAGTAACAGCCTGGTTGATCAGGCCCTGATCCACCAGGCGGCCTGGACGTGGGCCGGGCCGCGGGGGCGTTAATCCCCGTAATACCCTCCAGGTAGGCTCCAGGTAGGCTCCAGGTAGGAAAAATTGAAATTTTATGACGATATTTCTATCAACTCAGAGCGGAGGAGGGAGAAGAGAGAAATTATACATAGGAAACAAAAAGAGAAGGTGAGGAATACATACATTTTATAATATATATATATATATATATATATATATATATACATATATATGTATATATATATATACATATATATGTATATATATGCATATATATGTATATATATGCATATATATGTATATATATGCATATATGTATATATATGCATATATATGTATATATATGCATATATATGTATATATATACATATGTATAATATATATATATATATATATATATA
>NC_091295.1:35052799-35077799 GCF_038502225.1 Cherax quadricarinatus | reverse complement strand
GTAAGAGTGCAATAACTTTGAACATCCTTCACTTTCACATTCAGCTTCAAAGAGAACGTAAATATCTATCCGGGTGACGAATAAGACACATGTGCAACACTTGGGTATCTTTATGGTCGAAACGTTTAGCCTGCACAACGGGCTGCTTCAGACAATAACACTAAAGACAGCAGTGGTAGTAGTAGTAGTATTGAGATCAGTCTTTTAGCCTTGGTAGGAGGTGATTAGTCTCTCAAGCCTCTACCTAGGTGGTTATTATCTGTTGGAGCCTGTCTGTCATCTGTTCCTGTCTCTTGAAGTATTTATACCTCACAGGGACGCGCGCACATTCCTGCTGGTAGGTATTTTACATGTATTAGACACTATTTTTCCATAAAGACATAAAGAAACAACTATTAGGGATCATACAGCTCCTGGGGAATGGGAGGTAATCAACTTTGATTTAGGCGGAAGGTGGCTTCAATTCCTTGGATCAACAGCCCTCACCAGCATTGAGGTACGCCCCCCTTGAAGAGACTGGGAACAGTATGAAGTCCAGGTACTGACTTCTGAGGGACGTAGCTGCATGGTAGACAATGGTAAAAGCGGACAAGTGGAAAAAAAAGACACTGGTACCTTTGACAAGTTCCAAGTTTTTTTTTTTTTTTTACTCCCAAGCTTGTCTGGTGCTTGCCTTATCAACCAAGCTGTCACTACTGGTGGCCCGCTGACAAACATGTCCACAGCCTGGTTGATTTGGCGCCTGGTGAAGATACTTGTCCAGTTTCCTCTTGAAGACTTCTACACTTGTCCCAACAGTGTTCCTGATATCTTCTGGTAAGATGATGAATAGTCTGTGGCCGCGAGCAGTGATACAGTGTTCCCTTACTGTGCCCACGAAGCTCCTACTTTTCACTAGGCTTGTTTTACACTTCCTATATCTCTTGCTCCAGTATATTGCTATGGCAGTGTGCAGATTTGGGACAAAGCCCTCAAATAATTTCCAGGGATGTATGTATATCTCTCTCCTTCCTCCTGTTCAGTGAGCAAATATTTAAGACTAAGAACGTGCCCAGTAATTTAAATGCTCTATGAGGGCCGTAAACAATTTCTGTATCTGTTCCAACTCTCCTCTTTCTGCACTGAGCAATATTCCAAATGAGAGAGCACAAGTGATCTGAAAACTGTCACCATTGGTACTATTTCCCTGTTCTGAAAGTTCTCATTATCCACCCCACCTTCCTTTTTTTTTTAATTTAACGTTTCGTCCAAAAGTGAGCAGCCCTGCACTGAGCAAAACGTTGTATTAAAAGGAGTGTATACTACCAGTGCAGCATACCACTGTCTGGTGTAACTTACGACTGGTCGAAGCGACAAGAGTTCGTTAACCACTGCACCGTCGTCTTCACTATTTAATATGTAAAAAGTATCTTAGTATTTCTAGTGCATCAAACGCTCTTTTCTACAAATTTCTTTTTATTAAATTTTTAGTGCCATTTACTTTCTCTCTTGTGCTCTAAATAATTTTTTGTGGTGGTGGGTTGAGATACTCGTACAAAAACAAAATCTTATTTTTATTCATGTGTTCCTGCTCAGTATGCACCAGCTGTTATTCTTCTACACTCCATCCTCCCCCCCCCCGTCTCTCTCTCTCTCTCTCTCTCTCTCTCTCACTCTCTCCATCCCTTGATATTCAGCTTCGTTTCCTAAGTCATTCTTCCCTCACCTCACTTCCATCATACCTCTCTCCCCCTCTACCCCCTTCCCCTCCCCACATCGGACTTCCTGGCCTCGGACGGGAGTGGACTAACTTAGTGAAAGGAGGACCAGAAACGAGCCTAACTTTGTTCGCTAACATTTTTGCATGTAAGTTTCTTGCAGTGAGGGCCTGGGGCATATAGATTATTACTACAGACGCACCCGGCCACTCATTATGCTCCCAGTCACGTCAGGTCTGTCGTTTTGTGTTACCTGTCTTAGCATACTTATAATACTACCGGTTTCTTTTACACAGTTTCACTACACGCTGTGTCTGTATACACAGTATTTGTTTATATACATTATAGATCACACTGCCTTACACTACCAGTGTGTGTGGAGGTTTTCCTCACACTGTCATAGACATGCTCTCAGCATTTCAAACACGGTATATACGTGTAAACCATCCTCATTCTTGCTTCCATCTTTGGTGCTTCATTCAAAGAGTTTCTTGGTCCACTGTTGATCTGTTCTTCAGGTTCTACACATTCCTTGAACTTCGTTACTATGTTTAGCAATTTAGTTATTCATCGAACCAAGTCCTTTCGTGACCCAACAGATTATGCCTATCGTATTCGTGTACTGTATATCTTTGTGCCTGTCTAAAGTGTTTGAAATATTTATGTGTGTGTGTGTGTGTGTGTGTGTGTGTGTGTGTGTGTGTGTGTGTGTGTGTGTGTGTGTATACTCATCTATTTGTACTCGCCTATTTGTGGTTGCAGAGGTCGAGTCATAGCTCCTGGTCCAGCCTCTTCACTGATCGCTACTAGGTCTTCTCTCTCTCCCTGCTACATGAGCGTTACCAAACATCGTCTTAAAACTATGTATGGTTCCTAACTCCACTACGTCACTTTCTAGGCTATTCCACTTCCTGACAACTCTATGACTGAAGAAATGCTTTCTAATATCCCTCTGACTCATCGGAGTCTTCAACTTCCAATTGTGACCCTTTGTTTCTGTGTCACATCTCCGGAATATCCTGTCTTTGTCCAACTTGTCAATTCCTCGCAGAATTTTATATGTCGTTATCATTTCTCCCCTAACCTTCCTGTCCTCCAGTGTCGTCAGGCCGATTTCCCTTAACCTTTCTTAGTACGACAAACCCCTTAGCTTTGGGACTAGTCATGTTGCAAACGTTTCCACTTTCACTAATTTCTTAATGTGCTGGACCAGGTAAGGATTCCAAACTGGTACTGCATACTCCAGAATGGGCCTGACAAACATGGTGTACAGAGTCTTGAACGATTCCTTACTGAGGTATCGGACCGCTATTCTTAGGTCTCCAGGGGCCCATATACTGCAGCAGTTATTTGGTTGATGTGCGCCTCAGGAGATGTGCTCGGTATTATACTCACCAAAAGACCTTTTTACTTGAGTGAGGTTTGCAGTTTTTGGCCACCTAGACTACACTGTCTGCGGTCTTCTTTGCCCTTCCCCGATCTATATGCCTTTGCATTTGGCGGGGTTCAATTCAAGGAGGCAGTTGCTGGATAGGCTTGTAGCCTGTCCAGGTTTCCTTGTAGTCCTGCCTGATCCTCATCCGATTTAATTCTTCTCATTAACTTCACATCATCTACAAACTGGGACACTTCCGAGTTTATCCCTTTCGTCATGTCATTCACATATACCAAAAATAGCACAGGTCCTAGGACTGACCCCTGTGGGACCCCGCTCGTCACAGGCGTCCACTGTGATACCTCATCACGTACCATGACTCGTCGTTGCCTCCCTGTCAGATATTCTCTAATCCACTGCAGTGCCTTTCCTGTTATGCGTGCCTGATCCTTTAGCTTTTGCATTAACCTCTTGTGAGAAACTGTGTCGAATGCCTACTTGCAGTCCAAGAAAATGCAATACATCCTCCCCTCTCTCACGTGTCTTACTTCCGTTACCTTGTCATAAAACTCCAGTAGGTTTGTGACACAGGATTTTCCTTCCCTGCAACCGTGCTGGTTGTCTTTTATAAGCTTGTCTCCAGGTACTCCACCACTGTGTGTGTGTGTGTGTGTGTGTGTGTGTGTGTGTGTGTGTGTGTGTGTGTGTGTGTGTGTGTACACGTGTACACGGATAGTAACTTGCAATCGTAAAGGACTTCTGTTCTTTTTAAACGTGATAGTGGGTAGTGTTGGTTCGGAGGTAGGTTGAGGGTCGGAGGCAGTCCGGCTGATGCCTGAGAGACAATCTTTCATGGATGAATAGCATAATGCAAGCTTCCGGGACGAAGCTTTTGAGTCGCCATCCAACTTATCTTCTTTCCTTGGAAAGCGAAAGCAAGATACTGATGAAGAAAGATTCAACTAACATTGGGAAGAAAGTTACGAAATGCAGAGAACTGGAGAAGTTGGTTGTGCCTTTATGTTTTCGTTCACTGTTGCTTCTTGTGGTCCATGAGTCTTCCATGAAGACACACCTGAGAATGACGAAAAACACTCGCATAGAAAAATCACATTTTTGGTTGTGCTGGAGAAGAGATATGAGCAACTATATAAAGCCTTTTATGAATGACAAGTAATCTGGGATATTTTCTAAAGATGACTACTGAGTCTAATTCCGGTCCTGGAGAAGCCTTTTACAGAACTGTTGATAAACCGAGTTGGTCCATTATCTTCATCTAACGCAGTAAACCAGTACACTTTTACAATGATGTGTAAGGCTATTACGTACTCTGAAGCAGTATCAAAGTACGTAATAGCCTTACACATCATTGTAAAAGTGAACTATGACGCCACACCAATTTTAAAAGTAGTGTTTATTTTTTTCTCCGGCTTATCTTAATCTATTCTGTTTGATCTGAGATCAAATTTTACTGCTTAAGTTTTCAGGGAAGTTTTATCCCGTCTGCGGATCAACCACAATTTTTCATCTACGCAATATTACGAACACAGGTACTCCTCAAAGGCCTGTTGTACCTGACCTTAAAGGAAGAATACCAACGAGGGAACAATCAATAAAGCGGTCAAGAAATTTTAAGGAATAAAGTATACCCCAGATGTTTGCTTTTTGAGTATCTGTTTAAGTCTCGTCTATATTATTTACAGTATTCACAAATGAGTTTCTTAGACCCCATAAAAGGAGATTATGAGAGAATAACAATGAGTACTTTCATTGACTCCAGCTTATTCCTTCATTCAGAAAATAGAATTCTATTATGTGTTTCAACTGGAAGCAGTTGAGGGTCTGATCTCCAAGGGCGAGTCTAGTTGCAAGGCATGTTACGTTAATAAAACACCTGTGCTACACTTGGGTATCTTTACTCTAGAAAACTTTCGCCAGCCAGTGGCTTCTTTAGTCCAACACAGAAACAGCGGAAGATAGGGAGTATGAGGTAATCAATTCGTCAGCAAGCAACGCAACATTGTGACTTGGTCCTTTGGTGAGTGTTGCTATTATTGAAATCCGGCTTCTTGCGTAACCCTCGTGTACTGTACATACTCCTCGGTGGTCAGCAGAGTATATATCACTAAAATTTATACTACTGTATCTGATTTTGCCTTCCTCTAAGTGATCTAGGGACATAGTTACAAGCTGTTGGTAACAAAGCACAACCCCATCCAGCAGGTGTGCTGGTGTTCGTGACACGTGGCTGTGGTGAGGTGACTGTAGTTAGGTTAGGAAAGATTTGTTAAAAAACAGGACAAATGCTTCCTGACTCTTGTCTCAGTCATAAGATGACCTGCCACTGGAACTTTAGGTCATATGACTGAGACCTTCCACTGCTTTACCAGTAGGGTGACTGTAATGGTGGGTAACGGTTAAGAGGTGGTTGTGCAGGGAGGGGGTGGATGTAGTGGACGGGGTGGCTGTGGAGAGGTGATTGTAGTGGAGGGGGTGACTGTACAGAGGTGGCTGTGGAGGGATGGTTGTAGTGAAGGGAGTGGCTGTGGAGGGGTGGTTGTAGTAGAGGGAGAGATTGTAGTGGAGGGAGTGGCTGTGGAGGGGTGGTTGTAGTGGAGGGGGTGACTGTACAGAGGTGGCTGTGGAGGGATGGTTGTAGTGAAGGGAGTGGCTGTGGAGGGGTGGTTGTAGTAGAGGGAGAGATTGTAGTGGAGGGAGTGGCAGTGGAGGGAGTGGCAGTGGAGGGAGTGGCAGTGGAGGGAGTGGCTGTGGAGGGGTGGCTGTGGAGGGAGTGGCTGTGCAGGGGTAGCTGTGGAGGGGTGACTGTGGAGGGGTGGCTGTGGAGGGGTGACTGTGGAGGGGTGGCTGTGGACGGGTGGCTGTATAATCCTCCGGGTTTAGCGCTTCCCCCTTGATTATAATAATAATAATAATGTGGACGGGTGACTGTGGAGGGGTGCCTGTGGAGGGGTTCCTGTGGAGGGGTGCCTGTGGAGGGGTGGCTGTGGAGGGGTGGCTGTGGAGGGGTGGCTGTGGAGGGGTGACTGTGGAGGGGTGACTGTGGAGGGGTGGCTGTGGAGGGGTGGCTGTGGAGGGGTGGCTGTGGAGGGGTGACTGTGGAGGGGTGACTGTGGAGGGGTGCCTGTGGAGGGGTGCCTGTGGAGGGGTGCCTGTGGAGGGGTGCCTGTGGAGGGGTGCCTGTGGAGGTGTGCCTGTGGAGGAGTGCCTGTGGAGGGGTGACTGTGGAGGGGTGGCTGTGGAGGGGTGGCTGTGGAGGGGTGGCTGTGGAGGGGTGGCTGTGGAGGGGTGACTGGAGGGGTGACTGGAGGGGTGGCTGTGGAGGGGTGGCTGTGGAAGGGTGACTGTGGAGGGGTGACTGTGGAGGGGTGGCTGTGGAGGGGTGGCTGTGGAGGGGTGCCTGTGGAGGGGTGCCTGTGGAGGGGTGGCTGCGGAGGGGTGGCTGTGGAGGGGTGGCTGTGGAGGGGTGGCTGTGGAGGGGTGGCTGTGGAGGGGTGACTGTGGAGGGGTGGCTGTGGAGGGGTGCCTGTGGAGGGGTGCCTGTGGAGGGGTGCCTGTGGAGGGGTGCCTGTGGAGGGGTGACTGTGGAGGGGTGGCTGTGGAGGGGTGGCTGTGGAGGGGTGGCTGTGGAGGGGTGGCTGTGGAGGGGTGGCTGTGGAGGGGTGACTGTGGAGGGGTGGCTGTGGAGGGGTGGCTGTGAAGGGGTGCCTGTGAAGGGGTGCCTGTGGAGGGGTGCCTGTGGAAGGGTGGCTGCGGAGGGGTGGCTGTGGAGTGGTGGCTGTGGAGGGGTGGCTGTGGAGGGGTGACTGTGGAGGGGTGACTGTGGAGGGGTGACTGTGGAGGGGTGCCTGTGGAGGGGTGCCTGTGGAGGGGTGACTGTGGAGGGGTGGCTGTGGAGGGGTGACTGTGGAGGGGTGGCTGTGGAGGGGGGGCTGTGGAGGGGTGGCTGTGGAGGGGTGGCTGTGGAGGGGTGGCTGTGGAGGGGTGGCTGTGGAGGGGTGACTGGAGGGGTGGCTGTGGAGGGGTGGCTGTGGAGGGGTGGCTGTGGAGGGGTGGCTGTGGAGGGGTGGCTGTGGAGGGGTGACTGGAGGGGTGGCTGTGGAGGGGGGGCTGTGGAGGGGTGGCGGTGGAGGGGTGGCTGTGGAGGGGTGGCTGTGGAGGGGTGACTGTGGAGGGGTGGCTGTGGAGGGGTGGCTGTGGAGGGGTGGCTGTGGAGGGGTGGCTGTGGAGGGGTGACTGGAGGGGTGGCTGTGGAGGGGTGGCTGTGGAGGGGTGGCTGTGGAGGGGTGGCTGTGGAGGGGTGGCTGTGGAGGGGTGACTGGAGGGGTGGCTGTGGAGGGGTGGCTGTGGAGGGGTGGCTGTGGAGGGGTGGCTGTGGAGGGGTGACTGGAGGGGTGGCTGTGGAGGGGTGGCTGTGGAGGGGTGGCTGTGGAGGGGTGGCTGTGGAGGGGTGGCTGTGGAGGGGTGACTGTGGAGGGGTGGCTGTGGAGGGGTGACTGTGGAGGGGTGACTGTGGAGGGGTGGCTGTGGAGGGGTGACTGTGGAGGGGTGACTGTGGAGGGGTGGCTGTGGAGGGGTGACTGTGGAGGGGTGACTGTGGAGGGGTGGCTGTGGAGGGGTGACTGTGGAGGGGTGACTGGGGAGGGGTGGCTGGGGAGGGGTGGCTGGGGAGGGGTGGCTGTGGAGGGGTGACTGTGGAGGGGTGACTGTGGAGGGGTGGCTGTGGAGGGGTGGCTGTGGAGGGGTGGCTGTGGAGGGGTGGCTGTAGAGGGGTGGCTGTAGAGGGGTGACTGTGGAGGGGTGGCTGTGGAGGGGTGGCTGTGGAGGGGTGACTGTGGAGGGGTGACTGTGGAGGGGTGACTGTGGAGGGGTGGCTGTGGAGGGGTGACTGTGGAGGGGTGACTGTGGAGGGGTGGCTGTGGAGGGGTGACTGTGGAGGGGTGGCTGTGGAGGGGTGACTGTGGAGGGGTGTCTGTGGAGGGGTGGCTGTGGAGGGGTGGCTGTGGAGGGGTGACTGTGGAGGGGTGACTGTGGAGGGGTGACTGTGGAGGGGTGGCTGTGGAGGGGTGACTGTGGAGGGGTGACTGTGGAGGGGTGACTGTGGAGGGGTGACTGTGGAGGGGTGACAGTGGAGGGGTGACTGTGGAGGGGTGACTGTGGAGGGGTGGCTGTGGAGGGGTGGCTGTGGAGTGGTGGCTGTGGAGGGGTGGCTGTGGAGGGGTGACTGTGGAAGGGTGACTGTGGAGGGGTGACTGTGGAGGGGTGGCTGTGGATGGGTGGCTGTGGAGGGGTGGCTGCTCTCACTAACAACATTAAACACTGCAGCGGAAAACTCAATAATCAAAACAGTAATTCAATAACTGCAGTTATTCAACTAGAAAATTCTCGCTTCTCAGTTTTCTTCCTCTTCCTCTTTCCTTCTCCCTCACTCCTCCTTCCCCTTACCTTCTCATGCCTCACTCCCTTTTACTCTTATCCCTCCCACTCCACCCTCCCCTCACTCCCTTTCCATCTTACTCCCCTTTGTTAAGCTCTTACTTCGTCTTGCTCTTACTTCGTCTTTCTCCTTCCCTCACTTTCTCTCCTTCCTTTCCACTTCCCCTCCTTCCTTCCCTCTACCTTCCTTCCCTCACCAACACCAACACACTGAAATCACGAAACTTTTATTTGTATCAAACTTTACGTCTCCTCCTCTTCCCTCCCCCCCACGTCCTTTCATCTCTTCTTTCCATCTGCTCTCTTCATTTCTAATATGCACTAACATTTCATCTTACTCTTCATCTTCCTCCTCTTTTTATCCTCTTCGTCCATCTCCTCTTCCTCCACTCTTTTCCGCCTGGGGAATTCCGTTAATAAAAAAAGGAAAAAGTCGTTCATTCGGAAAGTTTCAATCGATAGGGAAAATTAATCACGGTCATCTGAAGTCCAGTGCCGGCAGGGTGGGGATGGTCGCCAGGGTGGGGATGGTCGCCAGGGTGGGGATGGTCGCCAGGGCAGCACACGCATACACCACAAGACGACCACACTACGCGACCAACACACACACACACACACACACACACACACACACACACACACACACACACACACACACACACACACACACAAGGAAGCTGAGGAAAGGTTTGTACCCAAGGGTAACAGGAATAATGAAAAAGCCAGGATGAGCACATGGTTCACCCAAAGGTGCAGAGAGGCAAAAACTAAGTGTGCTAGGGAATGGAAGAAGTATAGAAATCAAAGGACACAGGAGAATAAGGAGAGGAGTCGTAGAGCCAGAAATGAATATGCAAGGGTAAGAAGGGAGGCCCAACGACAATATGAAAATGACACAGCAGCGAAAGCTAAATCTGATCCGAAGCTGTTGCACAGCCACATCAGGAGGAAAACAACAGTCAAGGACCATGTAATCAGGCTAAGGAAGGAAGGAGGAGAGATCACAAGAAACGACCGAGAAGTATGTGAGGAACTCAACATGAGATTCAAAGAAGTGTTCATAGAGGAGACAGAAGGGAGTCCAGAAAGACGGAGAGGTGGGGTACACCACCAAGTGTTGAACACAATGCATGCAACCGAGGAAGAAGTGAAGAGGCTGCTGAGCGAGCAAGACACCTCAAAGGCGAAGGGGCCGGATAACATCTCTCCATGGGTATTGAGAGAGGGTGCAGAGGCGTTATGTGTACCCCTAACAATAATATTCATCACATCTATCGAAACAGGGAGAAAACCTGAGGTATGGAAGACAGCAAATGTAGTCCCACTTTTTAAAACAAGAGACAGACAAGAAGCACTAAACTATAGGCCAGTGTCACTGACATGTATAGTATGCAAAGTTATGGATCAGATTATCAGGACAAGAGTGGTGGAACACCTAGAAAGAAATGAGCTTATCAACAACAGCCAACACGGTTTCAGGGACGGGAAATCCTGTGTCACAAACCTACTGGAGTTCTGTGACAGAGTGACAGCCGTAAGACAAGAGAGAGAGGGGTGGGTAGATTACATTTTCTTGGACTGTAAGAAGGCGTTTGACACAGTTCCACACAAGAGATTAATGCAAAAACTGGAGGACCAGGCAATGATAACAGGGAAAGCACTACAGTGGATCAGGGAATACCTGTCAGGAAGACAGCAGCGAGTCATGGTACGAGGCGAGGTGTCAGAGTGGGCACCTGTGACGAGTAGGGGTCCACAGGGGTCCGTCCTAGGACCGGTGCTGTTTCTGGTATTCGTGAACATGAAGGAAGGAATAGACTCCGAAGTGTCCCTGTTTGCAGATGATGTAAAGTTGATGTGAAGAATTTAATCGGACGACGACCAGGCAGAACTACAAAGGGATCTGGGCAGGCTGCAGGCCTGGTCCAGCAATTGGTTCCTGGAGTTCAACCCCACCAAGTGCAAAGTCATGAAGATTGGAGAAGGACAAAGAAGACAGCAGACGGAGTACAGTCTAGGGGGCCAGAGACCACAAACCTCACTCAAGGAAAAAGATCTTGGGGCCAGTATAACACCAGGCACATCTCCTGAGGGACACATCAACCAAATAACTGCTGCAGCATACGGGCGCCTAGCAAACCTAAGAACAGCATTCCGCCATCTTAATAAGGAATCGTTCAGGACCCTGTACACTGTGTACTTTAGGCCCATATTGGAGTATGCGGCAGCAGTTTGGAACCCACATCTAGCCAAGCACGTAAAGAAACTAGACAAAGTTCAAAGGTTTGCAACAAGACTAGTCCCAGAGCTAAAGGGTATGTCCTACGAGGAGAGGTTAAGGGAAATCGACCTGACGACACTGGAGGACAGGAGATAGGGGGGACATGATAACGACATATAAAATACTGAGAGGAATTGACTAGGCGGAAAGAGATAGAATGTTCCAGAGATGGGACACAGCAACAAGGGGACACAGTTGGAAGTTGAAGACAAAGATGAATCGCAGGGATGTTAGGAAGTATTTCTTCAGTCACAGAGTAGTCTGGAAGTGGAACAGTTTGGGAAGCGATGTAGTGGAGGCAGGATCCATTTATAGCTTTAAGCAGAGGTATGAAAAAGCTCATGGTTCAGGGAGAGTGACCTAGTAGCGGCCAGTGAAGAAGCGGGACCAGGAGCTATGAATCGACCCTTGCAACCACAACGAGTACACACACACACACACACATTACACGACAACCAAACACTACACGAACACCACACACCCCTACTGTCTAGGGACAGGACATACTCCCTCGTGCACACCCCTACTGTCTAGGGACAGGACATACTCCCTCGTGTACACACCTACTGTCTAGGGACAGGACATACTCCCTCGTGTACACACCTACTGTCTAGGGACAGGACATACTCCCTCGTGCACACCCCTACTGTCTAGGGACAGGACATACTCCCTCGTGTACACACCTACTGTCTAGGGACAGGACATACTCCCTCGTGTACACACCTACTGTCTAGGGACAGGACATACTCCCTCGTGTACACACCTACTGTCTAGGGACAGGACATACTCCCTCGTGTACACACCTACTGTCTAGGGACAGGACATACTCCCTCGTGTACACACCTACTGTCTAGGGACAGGACATACTCCCTCGTGTACACACCTACTGTCTAGGGACAGGACATACTCCCTCGTGTACACACCTACTGTCTAGGGACAGGACATACTCCCTCGTGTACACCCCTACTGTCTAGGGACAGGACATACTCCCTCGTGCACACCCCTACTGTCTAGGGACAGGACATACTCCCTCGTGTACACCCCTACTGTCTAGGGACAGGACATACTCCCTCGTGTACACACCTACTGTCTAGGGACAGGACATACTCCCTCGTGTACACCCCTACTGTCTAGGGACAGGACATACTCCCTCGTGTACACACCTACTGTCTAGGGACAGGACATACTCCCTCGTGTACACACCTACTGTCTAGGGACAGGACATACTCCCTCGTGTACACACCTACTGTCTAGGGACAGGACATACTCCCTCGTGTACACACCTACTGTCTAGGGACAGGACATACTCCCTCGTGCACACCCCTACTGTCTAGGGACAGGACATACTCCCTCGTGTACACACCTACTGTCTAGGGACAGGACATACTCCCTCGTGCACACCCCTACTGTCTAGGGACAGGACATACTCCCTCGTGTACACACCTACTGTCTAGGGACAGGACATACTCCCTCGTGTACACACCTACTGTCTAGGGACAGGACATACTCCCTCGTGTACACACCTACTGTCTAGGGACAGGACATACTCCCTCGTGCACACCCCTACTGTCTAGGGACAGGACATACTCCCTCGTGCACACCCCTACTGTCTAGGGACAGGACATACTCCCTCGTGTACACACCTACTGTCTAGGGACAGGACATACTCCCTCGTGTACACACCTAGTTTCTTGGGACAAGACATACCCCCCTCGTGTACACCCCTACTGTTTTGGGGCAGGACATATTCCCTCGTGTACCCCCTACTGTCTTGGGACAGGACATACCCCTCTTGTACCCCCCTACTGTCTTGGGACAGGACATACCCCCCTTGTACCCCCCTACTGTCTTGGGACAGGACATACCCCCTTGTACCCCCCTACTGTCTTGGGACAGGACATATTCCCTCGTGTACCCCCCTACTCTATTTGGACAGGTCATATTCCCTCTTGTGCCCCCCTACTGTCTTGGGACAGGACATACCCCCCTTGTACCCCCCTACTGTCTTGGGACAGGACATACCCCCCTACTGTCTTGGGACAGGACATACCCCCCTTGTACCTCCCTACTGTCTTGGGACAGGACATACCCCGATGTACCCCCCTACTGTCTTGGGACAGGACATACCCCGCTTGTACCCCCTACTGTCTTGGGACAGGACATACCCCCCTACTGTCTTGGGACAGGACATACCCCCCTTGTATCCCCCTACTGTCTTGGGACAGGACATACCCCCTTGTACCCCCCTACTGTCTTGGGACAGGACATACCCCGCTTGTACCCCCTACTGTCTTGGGACAGGACATACCCCCTTGTACCCCCCTACTGTCTTGGGACAGGACATACCCCGCTTGTACCCCCTACTGTCTTGGGACAGGACATACCCCCCTACTGTCTTGGGACAGGACATACCCCCTTGTACCCCCCTACTGTCTTGGGACAGGACATACCCCCCTTGTACCCCCCTACTGTCTTGGGACAGGACATACCCCCTTGTACCCCCCTACTGTCTTGGGACAGGACATACCCCCTTGTACCCCCCTACTGTCTTGGGACAGGACATACCCCCTTGTACCCCCCTACTGTCTTGGGACAGGACATACCCCCCTTGTACCCCCCTACTGTCTTGGGACAGGACATACCCCCCTTGTACCCCTACTGTCTTGGGACAGGACGTACTTCCTCGTGAGGAGCACCAACACACGCCTTCTCTCAAGTGACCTTTTAAGAAGCGTAATTCCCGTGCTCAGCGGAAAGGCTAATGGAAGCACCATCTTGAAATCTTAATGCTAGGTGCCCGCCGGCTGTGAAATAATACAGGTGATGAGGATGCAAATGGGAGGCAGCTGGTTGAGATTCACAGCTAAGCAGGTCACTCCAACCAACCTTTTACCTGGCCTAAATTATAACGCAGGTTCAGGCCGGGGAGTCCATTACGCGAGCCGGGAAAGCGGGAGGGATGAGGGTAACAGAGACGGAAGGAGGGAGGACGGGGAGTAGGGAAGGGAGAGGAGTGGAAGAAATGGAAAAATACCTGAAGGATGCAAACGTAAAAAAGTGCACAGATACATAAAAAATAAACATGCTGAAAAGGGGATGGCTAGAAACAAAAGGGGAGAGGAGAAAACAAGCTAAGGAAATGTGTACGAAGATACAGAAAATGGGTATAGATACCACTGAGGAGGGAAACCCGCTGCTGAAATACAGATATATGGGAAAGAGGGGAAACCCACAGCTGAAATATATACAGATATATGGGAAAGAGGGGAAACCCACAGCTGATATACAGATATATGAGAAAGAGAAGAAACCCGTTGAGGAAATAGATGCAGATACTATATGTAAAGAGGGAAAGCCCGCTTGGGAAATGCCTCACGAAATCGTAATCACACGATTGTAAACAAATCATACCACGGGTAGGAATAGAACCCGCGGTCAGTGTCATACAACTCCAGACCGATGCGTAAGCCGCTGTAGCCAGCTGGCCCAGTGGCTAACGCGTCAGCCTGGAGTTTTATGACTTTCTGACCGCGGGTTCTATCCCCAACCGTGGTATGGTTAGAAATAGATGCAACATGAAAAGAGAGGAAACCCTTTGAGGAAACAGATGCATATATATATATATATATATATATATATATATATATATATATATATATATATATATATATATATATATATAAGACAGGATACATGCTGAGGAAATATATGCAGATATATGGGAAAAGGGGAAACTCGCTCAGTAAATATATGCAGGTCAAGAAACAAGACCTGCTAGTGTTGCTATTGTAATGAGTGTTGACAACACCTGCTAGTGTTGCTATGGTAGTGTTGACACAACACCTGCTAGTGTTGCTACGGTAGTGTTGACACGTCTGGTAGTGATGCTATGACAGTGTTGATAAAGACACCTGCTCACTTGCTGAATCCCACTCAGATTCACTCCCGCCTGCACGCGCACCACCCACGCGCACCCACACACACACACACACACACACACACACACACACACACACACACACACACACACACACACACACACACACACACACAACGTTGAGTTACAGTCACTGCTGGGTCGGAGTTGTAAAATTTCCTTGAGGTTTTCCTTGCATACGGAGTGTTCACTCCTCCTCCCCCACAACCTCTGTATCACAACCCTTCCCTTTATACAGCTTCCTGCTCTTACCTCTTCTCTTTAAGACCAGTTATTTGGACTCAGCCTCTGAAAATAGCTTAATATATCCCTTGAAAACTGTCAAGTTTGGCTGTAGCCAGAGAACCTGTCTCCGCCAATACAAAATTCGGATTATATTCTGGGAGAATTTGTTACGGGTTTGAAGGTTCCGTTTGAAGTTGGTAGATATTTTTGTTGAAGAGGACGGGTCGGGTGAGATGATGTATGCCGCTGTTGCCTCGGTGGGCGGGGGGATATTAATAAATTCATGAGGAAGCGCTAAACCCATATGGTCTGACTGGAGATCGGCCATGTTGGGTATTAATTAGCAACCATGTTAGCTGGAAGAGAACGTTATGTCTGCTAGTCCTTTATGCATGCATGCTTCCTAAGTTTCAGTAAGGTACAACTCACGTCATTACTCGTGCTTTTGTCTGGGAGAACAAGAGGACATGTGTTCACGACATACCAAATACTCCTGAGTTGTCAGAGAGAGACTCTAGATTGTATAATGAACCGCAATTACACGCCCAACTGAGCCGGAAATACATCGGGAAACACACACACAAACAGTAGAAAACAAGCATAATGAACCAGACGGAAGAACCAAGACTGATTAATAATGAACTTCATAAAGATATTAAATACAGTTATGATAATAGTAAGTTAACAGAGCAGTAATGCAGACAGAACACAAGTGCTGAGCAAACGTTCTGAAGACGATCGCTTTATGTAAACCTTGAACTTTAAAAAGCTCTACATAGTCAAACATTGTCGCAACTCAAGCTTGATCTGTCACTCTCATTTTTTAATATAAAGTTTTTAAGCAGGCCCAAGAGCTACAGCTCCGTATCCCCACATTTTGAAATAAGTAATTTTACCTGCACACGCAAACTCATAGGCGTGCACTCGCACTCACACACGCACGAACACGCACACACAAAGGTTTGCTACAAGGGCAGAAGAAAAAGAAGTGACATGCTTACAACGTACAAAATACTGACAGAAACAGACAAGGTAGTCTGTAGGCGGGTCTGAGGTACACGAAGGCACATCCGGAAGCTAAATGCACTGAGTCACAGGGTTGTTAGGAAGTATTTCTTTAGCCTTAGTGGTCAGGAAGTGGAACGACCTAAACAGTGAGGCAGAATCCTTACACAGCTTTAAGAATATGTATGGTAGGGATCACGCAGCCAGGTGTGTGTGAACCTAGCGGAGGCACGGGGCCAGAAGCAGAGACTCGACCCCTGCAACCACAAATAGGTGAGTACAAATAGAGTACACAAACACAGTTACCATAGAGAAGCGTCTCTCCTCATACAACTTGTCTCTGATCACTTGATACATATATACTAAAACACTCATACTTGCTTATTATTTTCAAGAGAATGTGAGCGTCAACTGAAGAAAAATATAGCGAGGAGTGGATGTAAAAGGCATCCATTGTGGCAACATTGCTCACGTCTCGGGAGGTCCTGGGAACACTCGCAGGTGACCCTCGGATGTATTTAATGTATGCAGCCGCCTCCCCTCACTTCCCCCTCCTTACCTCACCTCCAATCCTCTCTCTTCTTACCCACCACAAACACACTTTCCTTTTTTCCTTCTCTTTACTTCTTACTGAACCTCTACCTCTTCCCCTACTCAAACCGACTTCGTCATTTTAACGTTGTTCCTCCTTGTTCTTAAGATCACAATCTCAACTCCAATTCCTCCTCCGGACGAACCTTGCCACCTTTCATTCCTTCCTTATTCTTTCTTCTCCTTATCCTTATCACCATCAAAATTATCATCATCACATTCTCCATTTATCGTCTTATTTCTTCCAGCTTAAGTTTCTTCGTTCTTTTTATTCATTCTCTCCCTCATCCAGCCTCCCTCTAACATCACTACTTTCTACCTCACTCCTCGTGGGCCCCCCAGTGGGGGGGGGGAGGGTAGTTTTCACCAGTGGGGGGAGGAGGGTAGTGCCCACCAGTGGGGGGGGGGAGTCCCACCAGTGTGGGGAGGGGGGAGTGCCCACCAGGGGGGAGGGGGGGGGCAGTGCCCACCGGGTGGGAGGAGGGAGTGCCCACCAGGGGAGGAGGGGGGAAAAAGGCCCACCAGGGGGGGGAGGGGGGCAGTGCCCACCAGGGGGAGGGGGGGGGGAAGTCCCCCACCAGTGGGGGGGGGGAGGGCAGGCCCACCAGTGCGGGGAGGGGGGGCAGTGCCCACCAGGGGGGGAGGAGGGAGTCCCACCAGTGTGGGGGAGGGGGGGAGTGCCCACCAGTGGGGGGGAGGGGCAGTGCCCACCAGGTGGGGAGGGGCAGTGCCCACCAGGGGGGGAGGAGGGGGCCCCCCAGTGGGGAGGGGGGGTAGTGTTCCCCATGGGGGAGGGGGCCCCCCAGTGGGGAGGGGGGGCAGTGCCGGGCTAGTGGGGCAGGAGGGGGTGCCCACCAGTGTGGGGAGGGGGGCAGTGCCCACCAGTGGGGGGGGGAGTCCCCCACTAGGTGGGGGGGAGGAAGGCCCCCCAGTGGGGCGGGAGGCAGTGCTCCCGGGTGGGGGAGGGGGGGGAGGCCCACCAGTGGGGGGGGGGGAAAAGGCCCACTCAGGGGGAGGGGGTTTAGTGCCCACCAGTGGGGAGGGGGGGGGAAAACCCCACTAGTGGGGGGAGTGGGGAGGGAGTGCCCACCAGGGGGGGGGGGGAAAAGGGCCCACCAGTGGGGGGGAGGAAAGGGCAGTGCCCCCAGTGGGGCAGGGGAGGGCACCCTTCACCAGTGGGGCAGGAGGGCGGGCCCACCAGGTGGGAGGGGGAAAGGCCCCCCAGGGGGGGAGGGGGGGCAGGCTCACCAGGGGGGAGGGGGGGGCAGTGCCCCACCAGTGTGGGGGGGGGAGGCGGGCCCCCCAAAAGGGGGGGGGAGGGCAGGCCCATCGGGTGGGGAGGGAGGGGCCCAAACCAGTGGGGGGGAGGAGAGGCAGGGGCTCACCAGTGGGGGGGGGGGGAGTGCCCACCAGCGGGGGAGGAGAGGGAGTCCCCCAGTGGGGGGGGGGAGGCAGGGGCCCACCGGGTGGGGGGGGAGGGCATGCCCCCCGGGTGGGGAGGGGGGGCAGCCCCCCAGGGGGGGGAGGGGGCAGGCCCACCAGTGGGGGAGGGGGGGCAGTGTTCACCAGTGGGGGGGGGAGGAGGCCCACCAGTGGGGGGAGGAGGGGAGGCCACCAGTGGGGGAGGGGGGGTGCCCACCAGTGTGGGGGAGGGGCAGTGCTCACTGGGTGGGGAGGGGGGTGAAATTCCAGGGGGAGGGGGGGAAAAATTCCCCAGTGGGGGGAGGAGGCAGGCCCACCAGTGTGGGGGGAGGGGGGCCTCACCAGTGGGGGGAGGGGGGGGAAGTGCCCCCCAGTGTGGGGGGGGGAGGGAGTGCCCACTAGTGTGGGGAGGGGGGCAGGCCCACTAGTGTGGGGAGGGGAGGGTAGTGCTCACCAGGTGGGGGGGGAGGGGGGGCCCCCCAGTGGGGGGAGGGGAGGGAGTGCCCACCAGTGTGGGAGGGGGGCGGGCTCACCAGTGGGGGGGGGGGGGCAGTGCCCCCCAGGGGGAGGGGGGGGGAAGGCCCACCGGGTGGAGGAGGGAGTCCCCACCAGTGTGGGAGGAGGTAGTGCCCACCAGGGGGGAGGAGGAAAAACCCCCAAACCAGTGTGGGGGGGGGGGGTGGTCCCCAAAGGGGGGAGGAGGGTGCCCACCAGTGGGGGGGGGGGCAGTGCCCACCAGTGGGGGGAAGGAAAACCACCAGGGGGGGGGAAGCGGAGTGCCCACCAGTGGGAGGAGGGGGGCCCCCCGGGTGGGGAGGAGGGGTAGTCCCTCCCCAGTGGGGGGAGGAGAGGCAGCCCCACTAGTGGGGGGGGAGGGAGGCCCCCCGGTGTGGAGGGGGAGGGAATCACCAGGTGGGGAGGAGGGCAGTGCCCACCGGGGGGGAGGAGGCAGTGCCCACCAGTGTGGGGAGGAGGGGGCGGGCCTCCCCAGTGGGGGAGGAGAGGGGGGCCCCTCCCCAGGGGGGAGGGGGGCAGTCCCCACCAGTGGGGGGGGGAGGGGGGGCAGTCCCCAAGGTGGGGAGGGGGGGGGGCCCCCACCAGGGGAGGGGGGGGCCCCAAACCAGTGGGGGAGGAGGGCGGTCCCCCCAGGGGGAGCGGGGGGAGGCCCCACCAGTGGGGGGGGGAGGAAACAGGTGGGGGGGGGGGCAGTGCCTACCGGGTGGGGAGGGGTAGCACCACCAGGGGGGGAGGGGGGGGAAACCCACTCAGGGGGAGGGGGGGGCAGTGCCCACCAGGGGGGGGAGGGGGGGCGGGCCCCACCAGTGGGGGGGAGGGAGTCCCCCAACTAGGGGGGGGAGGAGGGGGGCGGGTGCCCCCAGTGGGGGGGGGAGGGAGGTCACTAGGGGGGGGAGGGGGGGTAGTACCCCCCAGTGGGGGGAGGGAGGGGTTTGCAACCAGGGGGAGGGGGGTAGTGCCCCCAGTGTGGGGAGGGGGAGGGAGTGCCCACCAGTGGGGGGAGGAGAGGAGCCCCAAGGGGGGGAGGGGGGGTGCCCACCAGTGTGGGGAGGGGGGGAGTCCCTTCCCCAGTGGGGGAGGGGGGGGCAGTGCCCCCCAGTGGGGGGGGGAGGTAGTGCCCACCAGTGGGGGGGGGAGGGGGTGGCACCACCAGTGAGGGGGGGAAAAAATTTCTGTGGGGAGGAGGGGGGAGTCCCCACCAGGGGGGGAGGGGAGGGCGGGCCCACCAGGGGGGGAGGGGGGAGTGCCCACCGGGGGGAGGGGAGGGTGCACACCAGTGTGGGGGGAGTCCCTTCCCCAGTGGGGGGAGGGGGAGAGTCCCCAAATAGTGTGGGGAGGGAGAGGGGTACCCACCAGTGTGGGGAGGGGGGGAGGCCCCCCAGGGGGAGGAGAGGGGCCCTTCACCAGCGGGGGGGAGGAGGGTGGCCCCACCAGTGGGGGGAGGTGGGGGTGGTGCCCCCAGGGGGGAGGAGGGGGGCCCAAACCCACCGTGGGGAGGGGGGGAGTGCTCCTAGCGGGGGAGGGGGGTGCCCACTAGTGGGGGAGGTGAGGGCAGGCCCACCAGGGGGGAGGGGGGAATGCTCCCCAGTGTGGGGAGAAGAGGGAGCCCCCAACCAGTGGGGGGGGGAGGGGCAGTCCCCACCAGTGGGGGGGGGAGGGAAGCACCACCAGTGGGGAGGAGGGAGGCCCCCCAGTGGGGGGGGGGAGGTTGCCCCCCAGTGTGGGGAGGGGGGGGCAGGCCCCCCAGTGGGGGGGGGGGCAGGCTCACCAGGGGGGTGGGGGGAAAAAAAGTTCACCAGTGTGGGGAGGGGGGAGGGGCTCCCCCGGGTGGGGAGGGGGGAGTGCCCCCAGTGGGGGAGGGGGGGCAGTGCCTACCAGTGTGGGAGGAGGTGGCTCACCAGGGTGGGGGAGGGAGTGCCCCCCAGTGGGGGAGGAGAGGGACCACCAGTGGGGAGGGGGGGGGAAAAGGCTCCCCAAGTGGGGAGGAGGGTGACCACCAGTGGGGAGGGGGGGGCCTCCCCGGGTGGGAGGAGGGTGGGCCCCCCAGTGGGGGAGGGGGGAGTGCCCACCAGTGGGGGAAGAGAGGGAGTGCCCATAGGTGGGGGGGAGGGAGGGGCCCCCCAGGGGGGGAGGGGGGCAAGTTCACTGGGGGGAAAGGAGGGGCAATGCCCACTAGTGTGGGGGGAGGGAGCCCCCAAACAGTGGGGGGGAGGGAGGGGGGGGGCCCTCACTAGGGGGGTGGGGGGGGGGCAGTGCCCACTAGTGGGGGAGGGGGGGGTAATCCCTCACCAGGGGGAGGGGGGAAAACCACCAGTGGGGGGGGGGAAGGGCCAGTGCTCCCCAGTGGGGGGGGGGAGGGAGTGCCTACCAATGTGGGGGGGGGAGGGCGGGCCCCACCAGTGGGGGGGGGCAGTGCCCACCAGTGTGGGGAGGAAAGGGAGTCCTCCCCTAGTGTGGGGGGGAGGGAGTCCCAAACTGTGGGGAGGGGAGGGCAATTTTCCACTAGTGGGAGGGAGGGCAAGTTCACCAGTGGGGGAAAGGGGGGGTAATGCCCACCAGGGGGGGAAGGGGGGGAAACCCCTTAACCAGTGGGGGGGGGAGGGAATAAGTGGGGAGGGGGGGGAAGCCCACCAGTGGGGGGGGGGGGAACCCCCACCAGTGTGGGGGGGGGGGCCCCCCCACTCAGTGGGGGGGGGAAGGGCCAGTCCCTCCCCTTTTTGGGGGGGGGAGGCAGCCCAATTAGTGTGGGGGAGGGGAGTCCCTACCAGTGGGGAGGGCGGGCTCACCAGTGGGGGAGGAGGGGCTCCACCAGGGGGGGGAGGGGGGAGTGCCCCCCAGTGTGGGAGGGGGGGCAATGCCCCCAGGGGGAAGGAGGGAAGGTCCCAGGGGGGAAAAGGGGAGGGAATGCTCCCCAGTGTGGGGGGGGAGAGGGGCCCCCACTAGTGGGGGGGGGAGGGCAGGCCCATTTAGGGGGGAAGGGGGGCAGTGCTGCCCAAGGGGGGGAGGGGAGGAAGGTCCCCAGTGTGGGGGGGAGGAAACCCCTCCCCAGTGGGTAGGGGGGGGCAGTGCCCCCGGGCGGGGAGAGGAGGGAAAGTTCCACCAGGGGGGGAGGGGGGGGAGTGTTCCCCAATGTGGGGAGGAGGGAAAGCCCACTAGTGTGGGGAGGGGCAGTGCCCACTAGTGGGGGGGGAGGAGCGCAGCGCTTGGGGGGAGGGGGGGGCCCCTCCCCAGGGGGGGGGAGGGTAGTGCTAAACCAGTGGGGGGGGGGGGAAACCCACCAGGGGGGAGGGGGGGAATGTCCCCCAGTGTGGGGGGGGGAGGGAATTTTCCACCAGGGGGAAGGGAGGGGAACCCCTCCCCCAGGGGGGGGAGGGGGGCACGCCCACCAGTGGGGGGGGGGAGAGAGTGCCCACCGGGGGGGAGGAGGGAGACCCACTGGGCGGGGGGGGGAGGGCAGTGCTCACTAGTGGGGGAAGGGGGAGGGCAGTCCCGACTAGTGTGGGCGGGGGAGGGAACCCCCTACCATGGGGGGGGAAAGGGTGCCCCCCAGGGGGGAGGGGGGAATGCCCCCCAGTGTGGGGGGGGGAGGGCAATGCCCCCCAGTGGGGGAGGGGAGGGGAAGGCCCACCAGTGGGGGAGGAGGCGGGCCCCCAAACCAGTGGGGGGGGAGAGAGTGCCCCCCAGGTGGGGGGGGGGACAGTGATCACCAGTGAGGGAGGAGGGAAGCCCACCAGTGTGGGGGGGGGAGGGAAATGCCCACCAGTGGGGGGGGAAAGGGGTTTTCCTAAACCAGGGGGAGGGGAGGGCGTTTTCACTCAGTGTGGGGGGGGGAGGCAGTGCCCACCAGTGTGGGGAGGGGAGGGGAAAGGCCCCCCAGTGGGGGAGGGGGGCAGCGTCCCCAGTGGGGGAGGGAGGCCCCCACCTGGGGGGGGGGCGCCCCACCAGTGGGGGGAGGGGGTGCCCCCCAGTGGGGCAGGGGGGCAATGTTTCAGCAGGGGGGGAGGGGGGGAAAGCCCACCAGGGGGGAGGGGGGGAAACACCCCCCCGGTGGGGAGGGGAGGGGGAGGAGTGCTCCCCAGTGGGGGAGGGGGGGGTAACCCCTCCCCTTTGGTGGGGGGGGGAGGGCAGTGCCCACTAGTGGGGAAGGGGAGGGTGGTCCCTCCCCAGTGTGAGGGAGGGGGGGGTGGGTGCTCATTAGAGTGGGGCGGGGAGGTTAATCCCCAAAAGGTGGGGGGGGAAAAATCCCCAAATTAGTGGGGGGGAGGGGGGGGTGCCCCCAGTGAGGAGGGGGGGGAGTGCTCACTAGTGGGGGCAGGGGGTTAATGTCCCCAGTGTGGGCGGGGGAGGTAATGCTAAAGTAGGGCAGGGGGGGCAAGTCATTAGTGTGGGGGAGGGGGGGGGAAAGGAAAACCAGTGGGGGGGGAGGGTCTGATTCATCAGTGTGGGAGGGGGGAATGCTTTCCATCAATGGGAGGGGGGGGGACTGTGTTTATCGGGTGGGGAGGGGGGGCCCTTTTCCCATCATGTGGGAGGAGGGGACCGGGTTCATCAGGGGGGAGGGAGTGACTGTGTTCATCAGGTGGGGAGGGGGGGACTGCCCATCAGTGGGGGGGAGAGGGACGGGCCCATCAGTGGGGGGAGGGAGTGACTGTGTTATCAGGGGGGAGGGAGTGACTGTGTTCATCAGGGGGGAGGAGGACTGTTTTCATCAGTGGGGGGGGATGCAAAAAAAGTTTTTATTTAGCAAGTTTATTTTTAAGTAAATTTTTTAATTAAAGCCCGGGAAAACCCTTTTAATTGGGAGAGAGACATTGTCCGGAAAAATGTCGCCCCATCCCTTGAGTGTGCCCAAGTGTCTGGGGGGAGTTACACTTTAAAAACACAACTCTTGTCTTCACCGCTGAATTAACAGGAAATCCTCCCCTTTGGGATGAAATTTTTTTATTTTTAAATAATCATGAGGAAAACTTATCTATATGAAACTTACTTTTTGGGAGATTTTTTGGACTACGTAAAAAAATACATTTCCCCAAGTATGTGCAAAAATTTTTATCTTCTCGTTTTTTCAGGGTTTTAATTAAGCAGATTTTCTGTGGGGAAGAAAAAATGCTCAGGATTATGTAGTGAAGATAAATGTGTTGGAAGCAGAAATACACAAGGTTTGTTTTCAGTACAGACAGCATTTACCCAGGCAATGGCGGGGGCTTGGCCGATACCGGGCAGAACGTCGAGCAGAAGGTGGGGGACATGGGGAACACAGGGAAAATGACAAAATATAAGGCATCCACACAAAAACCAAAAAAAATTATAATACGTTAAGGGAAAGTTCAAAGTAAGGCCAAAAAAACACACACACACACACACACACACAACACGCACGCGCAACACACACACCCCGCGCACACACACACACACACACACACACACACACACACACACACAAATAACACACACACACACACACACACACACAAAACACACACACACACCCTGCATCCAAGGGTACTGGTCAATTACCCTGCAAGCTATTACAGAAATTATTAGGGAGGGGAACACTTTAGGAAACCAGGGGAAATCCCTCTAAACGTGAACAAGGGAAAAGGATAATAACAGCAAAATTGAACTTAAAACCAGAAAGGACAAAAAAGGAAGAGTGTAGCATTTCTAGGAAAAACAAAACAGAGAGGTATAAACGTATCTACCCCAACCATCCCTCCCCACAAACACACACAAGGGCAGAACTTATTGAAACTTTAGACCCTAGTAGAATTACCGCTTTTTTAAACCCCGGGAAAATTTTTGGTATGTATTAACAGTATCCCCCCTATCCCCCCCCCATACACACACACACACACAAAACACACATACACACACACACACACACACAAAACACACATACACACACACACACACAATATATAACAAAACACACACATACACATATATACACATAAAACACACACACATACACACACACCAAACGTGCGGGTTTGGGCCCAGGAGGTTGGGGGGCAGGTCACAAAAAGGGGGGCAGCAAAGGACCACAGAGATTACATTACAACGCAGCCACCTAACCCTTTTAGTACAAAAAAACCCCCAAAATTACAAAACAAAACACCCCCACACACACACACACACACATATCCAGATTTACACATACACCCCCTCACCACCGACATCTCACTTTTTCCCCCCGATCCCCCCTTCCCCGTTCACCCCCTCCCCCCACCCCCCTCCCCCATAGCAACAGTTCCTCCCCCTACCTCCCACACTCTGACATAAAACTAATTTAACCAAATACAGAACTTGGGTTTCCCCCTCTGAGGCAATCAGGATAAAAAAAAATGGGGTGTCAGAGGAAAAAAAGAAAACCAAGGGGCAGGGGGGAGGAAGCTGGAAAAGGGAAAATTGGGCCCGAGCTCATAAAAAAAGATCATGAAAGGGGAAAAAAAAACTAGAAGAACTTAGCATGAGAATGGAAGAGATGATAAAAATGG
>NC_091295.1:34892799-35047799 GCF_038502225.1 Cherax quadricarinatus | reverse complement strand
CAGGAAATAGGTGGAAGGGAGGAGGTGGGGGGGGGAGGAGGAGGAGGAGAAGATGTAAAGGGATGAAGAGGAAGAATGATAATGATGGATTATTAGGAACAGTTTAAGGAAGCTCAGGAGTAGCAAGAGGATGATTAGAACTAGGGCGAGGACAGATTGGAAGCAAGAGGATGATTAGAACTAGGGCGAGGACAGACTGGAAGCAAGAGGAGGACTAGAACTAGGGCGAGGACAGACTGGAAGCAAGAGGAGGACTAGAGCTAAGGCGAGGACAGACTGGAAGCAAGAGGAGGACTAGAACTAGGGCGAGGACAGATTGGAAGCAAGAGGAGGACTAGAACTAAGGCGAGGACAGACTGGAAGCAAGAGGAGGACTAGAACTAAGGCGAGGACAGACTGGAAGCAAGAGGAGGACTAGAACTAGGGCGAGGACAGACTGGAAGCAAAGGTGTATTAATAAGGCAACGAAAAGGCTGAAGAAAGCAAAGAGCGAAGCAAAGCTAAGAGGATGAGAGTAGAAAAGCGAAGATCATGAGAGGAGAATGACGAAGAAGTGGTAGTGGTGAGAGTGAAGATGACGTGTGGTGTGGGTCCCATGGAGGGGGTCCCGTGATGGGGGTCCTATGGCGGGTGTCCTATGGTGGGGGTCCTATGGTGGTGGTGCTGTAGTGGTAGTATTAATAGTCGTGACTTTTACGGTGCATTTTGAAAGCGTAGATCACTCAGCACTCACAGACAAAAAATATAGACCACACACACACACACACACACACACACACACACACACACACACACACACACACACACACACACACACACACACACACACACACAAAAATACAATAAAAGCAACGAACAAAAATACTTAACCCAAATAAATACTATATCAAGTTAACCAACATCGTTTAAAAACCATATTATATTATTAATGCCAATCTCCTCTAACTTAACCCCTGTCCACATATTTGCAAATATTACAGAAACATGTTTCATATTCCAGTTTATTTGTAATTTCCTTACTCTGCATATTACGTTATTTCAAAGTATTCTATTTGGGTCTGTTGGGAAAAAGTTGATTGTTACATAAAATATATAACAGAGAAACATAAAAGAAGAAGTAAAACTCTGAGTCCCATTACAGTGTGTGGATCATTAGCAAGCAATTGGTGATTTTTTTCATTAATTAATGGGTCACGTTAGCGGGGAATTTAAAATTTAGTGCAAAACTGCAGTAATTTACTGAGATAAATATGGCAACAACAGTACAGTATTACAAAATACGATTACTGTACTACTTTTGTAGCCATTTGATCTCTCCTACAAGTTTTATAATTACAGTACAACACTGACGATGTGCTATGGAGATGGTGCCGTGGATGTGGTACTGTGTAGATGACGTCAGTGTATACACACAGGTTTATCTCAGTGTAGACACAATGAGAAGTATATATCTCTGTGTAGAGAATATTTCCCAGTATACACACACACACTGAGAAGTATATCTCTGCATATACATACTGACAGGTGCATCTCATTGCATATATCCTAGTAAAGCCAGCTGTGCTATCCACAGTGGGAGCACTAGCAGAACCAGCACTACATCATTACTAGTGGCAACACCTGCACTACCAAAACTATCATCGCAACCACCACCATTATCTCCACCGGCAGCGGCACCACAGCCATCCCCGTGACCAGTAGCACTGCAACCATTACTATCATTTTGACCTTTGACATCACCACCACTACGACTACCAGCGGCAGCAGCATCACTATCGCAACTACAACACTACCACCACCACTGCTTCTGGTAGTGGTGATGGAAAACAGGTGTGGGCAGGCGAATGGTGAAGGTGATGTGTGATACTGGAACGTGGTGATGCTTGGTGGTGGTAATGGGAGATGTGGTGACGGGTAGTGGTGGTAATGGGAGATGTGGTGGTAGTGGGAGGTAGGTGTGGGCAAGACAAGGCAGTATGGGCAAGATGGGTTCCCCCGGACTCACAACTTGCCCACATACACTTCTTCAATGGTCCGCATCGCTCAATGGAGGTCTTAGGCTCGCAGTTGGCAATTTTCCCATGAATAGAAAATTTTCACAGAACGCCATATAAAACGTAGGCTCTTCCTTGCCTCCAATAAAAAGATATCCTACCTCCTGTTTACATCCGGGAGTGGCCACACCGGCGTATGGAATACCCAGAAGCAGGAGAATTTAGCACTTGTGTAATGAAACTGCAAGGGTGAATATTGTGGGCGTGTTTAATCGGTAAATGGCATCTGCACATCGTTTGTTCCCCTTTACCAATCCGTCGATACGTTTGCCTACCAGAGTGCTCTCGGCTTGTAAATTAACTTGGACGTTATATATACCTGCCACAGAAAACAATTCTCCTTACCTAGGTCTCACTCACTTATCTTCACACGAAATTACGAAAAGTACCCGTTTAATTTAGATTATTGAATATATTTATTATTATTATTATTATTATTATTATTATTATTATTATTATTATTATTATCAATGAAAGGAAACTTTTTTAAACAGTTGCTGATTTTTTTTGCTTCCTCCAACTTTGTTTTTATTTCGCTCATAATACGAGAGGGTCTCATCCGATCGGTTTCAAATTTTCAATACTAGTCTATGGTAACTAGGATAAGATACTAGGAACAACTGGCGTGTGGATATGCCCTATGAGCAAAGTTGCTAAAGCCATTTCCAGCATCCTGCTTGGCTTCAAATGTTCAAAAAACGTGACAAGTATAATTCAAGTGTGTAGCTGCACATATGCCAATTTTGTGTGTAGAAGTGTGACATTTTTATTCTCGTTAAATCACGTTAAATATATTTGAGTCTACCTCTTCAAAATGGCTTCAGTATTTAATGTCTGATGCATCTCATAGCCAGGAAGGTACCCATTAAATTTAGTTTACATTTGGGCATGTTTGCTAGTACACTACATTTGTTTACAATACTTGGAATCGCTAAAATCTGGGCCGTGTTCTGACTGGCTTCAAATTGTCAGCCCTGGTGTGTTTTCAAGGCGGCAAGGTTCACCTTGTTACTCCATAATTCCCAATTTGACAATTTCATTGAATATGATATTGATTTTCATTCAGTGACGAATACCTCGGCTTATTGCCGTCAAAATATTAACAATGATGCATTATTATGGAATGTATCAGCATTAAGTTTTGATTGTTTAGGTGTAACTTTGAAATTTAATGAAAGTTATTACAAAAACTTGGAATCGATGGATTTGGAGTAATTACTGCAGAATGCTTTTTCTGATAGGGCTGAAGCTTTCAGTGTTGATGGGCTTTATTAATATTAGAAACAAGCTTAGCTTTCAATTTAAGCTATGTAAGTTTTAAATTACCAATTTTACTAAATAAACTGGTTTCCAATTGGGTAAGTGGATACCTCAGGGTGTCCACTTGCCCAATGACACTCGATCGTCAGCTTCGGCATCATATTCGTGAGTTTACCGAACACCCTTGTGCTCGTCGACTCCGCTGAAGATACGCCGCTTTAGTCGTCTCAGTCTACGACTCCTACGCAGTGACATTTTGTGGCAACGACCATCGCTGAAGCCACCTTTCCCTGAGTCGTCCTTACAAGAACATAAGAAAGAACACTGCAACAGGCCTACTGACACATGCGGAGCAGGTCCATGCCCCCCCCCGGGTTAGACCAATGACTCCCCCCGCCGGATTAGCCCAATGACCCACCCAGTCTGATCATCTCCACTCAAGGATGGAGCACTGCACCATACCCAGCAGCACAAGCTAGTCAGGTCCAACTCACACCCACCCACATACTCATGTATTTATCTAACCTATTTTTAAAACTATACAACGTTTTAGCCTGAATAACTGTACTCGGGAGTTTGTTCCACTCATCCACAACTCTATTACCAAACCAGTGCTTTCCTATATCCTTTCTGAATCTGAATTTTTCCAGCTTGAAACCATTGCTGCGAGTCCTGTCTTGCCTGGAAATTTTCAGCACGCTATTTACATCCCCTTTATTTATTCCTGTTTTCCATTTATACATCTCGATCATATCCCCCCTAATTCTACGCCTTTCGAGAGAGTGCAGATTCAGGGCCCTCAGTCTATCCTCATAGGGAAGATTTCTGATACATGGGATCATCTTTGTCATCCTCCTCTGTACGTTTTCCAGATCATTTATATCCATTCTGTAATATGGTGACCAGAACTGAGCAGCATAGTCTAAATGAGGTCTAACCAAGGATATATAGAGTTGAAGAACAACCTGAGGACTTCTATTATTTATACTCCTAGATATGAAGCCAAGAATTCTGTTAGCTTTATTGCGAACACTAATGCACTGTTGTCTTGGTTTTAAATTACTGCTAACTAGAACTCCTAAATCCTTTCCGCAATCAGTAGTATTAAGATCTACATCATTTAGTTTATATATGGCATGGTTATTTACCTGTCCAACATTTAGAACTTTGCATTTGTCAATATTAAACTGCATCTGGCACTTCTCCGACAATTGCATCAGTCTATTCAAATCATACTGGAGTGCTCTAGTGTCCTCATTAGAATGAATTGGACGGCCTATTTTGGTGTCATCAGCAAATTTGCTTATGTCGCTATTTATTCCCTCATCTATGTCGTTTATGTAAATTGTGAACAACAACGGGCCCAACACTGACTCCTGAGGAACACCGCTTGTGACGTGCCCCCATTCTGATTTCTCCCCATTTATGCAAACTCTCTGCTGTCTATTTGTCAACCATGCCTCACTGTCGTCCCTACAGCGCCCGGCTCGCCGGCACCACAAGAATGTGCTGCTTGAATCACCCCTGCTAATGACTGTCTTGCCACACCCTTCGTGTCCTGCCCTACTGCCAAGCACAGTCACTCAGCCACACTAGATGCTATTGACGTACTACAAACTCTGCAGTTTCATTTTCAGCATGGCGCACTTCCTCCAGCCGGCGTTTCTGCTTGCCGTGACGCCTTTCCACGATGCACCGCCTGGAGTTGAAATCCCAGCATTGCCGTGACACCATGTTACGAAGCGCAGCCTGGAGTCGAGGTCCCAGCCTAGCTGTGGCATCTGCCGCCTCACTGCACCACCTACACCTTCCTCTAGCATTTCCAGCTCTTTTTTTCTTCCTCTATGTTAAGAGTTTTTTTGGGGGGTTCCTGAGAGAGTTTTATCCACTGACTTGTCATGAATGCCGTGGGTAGTGTGGCTAAATGATGTAAGCTTAGTCAGGCCTTCGTATTTTATGCCTTGCCGCCTAGCACCTGTGATGCCACCTAGCGAACGTAGTTGAGACTAGAGATCAGCTCAGTGTCAATCTTCATTGACTGGACAGATGCCCCCTTCACTCTCGCAGGTCTACTGCCCCAATAAAGCTAAGCTTCGCCTCCATGCCTATTATTATACTGACCACGTTTCCATATTAATCTAACCACAAAACCTATGTATTACAAGAAACATCTCTGAACTGCTTCAAAATTTCAACCCTCGTGTATCCTACTTAAAAGAAGGTTGGAATTGTCAATGGAGTGTAAAAGTGCCATTTTGCCTCTTTTAATCTCTAAATGGCATAGTGTTCTGTTTTATATCAATGGATTGTTTCCTGCGGAGTGGTACCGTGACACTTGATTCAATGAACTGGCCTTATCCTTCCCTTGCTTTGTTCAAAACGAAATGCCTCCCATTGCACAGGTGTTATATGACCCCTACGAGCTTAGCATTTTAAACATTTAACTAGATTATAAACTCATGCTGCACTCTGCACTGCTATGAGTGAACCGAAGTAAAGGGGATACCTTTCTCGAATCGAGCAGCGACCGAAGTACATCTACTTATTCCTGTAATGAGGCAAATATACTTACCGCTGTGTTACCTATTCTTCCATCTGCCTGTCAGTCTAACCCTCAGCCCGTCTGCTTGCCTGTCCGTGTACCAGTTTATCTACATAATCATAAGCTTGTATAATCGCCTCCTCTCTTAGTTTTAAAAGAAAGTTTATGAAATTTGTTGTTGAAGTTTACCAGTTATGGCCTTTTTATGCCTCGTTCTTGGCCGTCGGTGGAATGCGTTAGCCCTTGGATGTCTTACTAAGTATCCAAGACAATGTCTTAAGAACGCTACTTTGCCTTCACCTAAAACTTGCATCACTTACCAGTATTGCTAAACCTTAACAGTGTTGCTAAAACTTGCCTGTGTTGCTAACTTGTATCATTTACCTGTGATGATTAAACTTAAAAAAAAAAAATTATATTTCTGAGTGCTGGGGTAGCAATGAATAAGCAAAAACATGTACACACTTTTGAGGGAAAAGTTCATTAGATAAGAGTGGAAGTATGAATGAGTGGTGGTGATGGTAGTTTGTTTGACAATACGCTGGTTCTGTTAGGTGTGTGGATAGTTTTCTCTACCCCCATCCCCCCACCCTTCTCCTCCCGGTGAGAGTTGACGTGTCCCTCCGACCAGTTGAGTCACTTGACTTTCGGCTCCCATCAAGTCTAAGTATTCATTTCACTCCTGTTTAATATTATCAGTCCACTCCTGTTTAATATATCAATCTACTCCTGTTTAATAAATTATCAATCCACTCCTTTTTAATATATTGTGTGTTCTGGTTAATTTGGTTTCAACAAGACCTTCACTCCTGTTTAGGTTTTTTTTTTTGCTAATTCAACCTGACCTGATTTGGACTGATTTAGTGTAACTTAATAATTTTTGTCCTCACCATTTCTTTTAAAGGCAGTACGCATATCATGTTATTTCTCGACTGGTTTGTAATTTTCTATTTTTTTTTTTTATTTTAGCTTTGATTGTCGGTTCGGGTCATCCGACACAGGCGAGATAAGAGAGGCAGCATAGATCTGAAAATTAATCTGGCATCTGTACCTAAACTGGTCCCCTTCCTCTCGTAGCTGACAAGCAATCAACTATATACCATCCTACAGCCATTCTCCGGTTATCACCCCGCGAAAGTTTCATGGTTTACGACTGGCGACTCTACGGCTTCGAAAGGGTTGTGGTTTTCAGAGGATCCAAGTACCTTGGTTTTTCAGGATCCCTACTCATGCTGGAGCCACTCTACTTACTTTCTCAAGTGTCACAACAGTCACGTCCACCTGTGAGACCCCCCCCCCCTCCTCGACATCAACAACGGCTCAGTGTACCAAATCACGAGTCAGAGGAACGTGCCCAAAACATCCGTACGGTAGTTATATCAATTATTAATGGTGTATATATTAGCTTTGAGTCACTAATAATTTATACATGTCATTTTTCATTCTTTAACTCAGGTAGGATTAATTTCATGTTTAAGTGTTTTATATTCTATATTAGTTGAACCAGTTTATCTTACTATGTTATCACTGGTTTTTCTATCTTTTCATTTCCACGAGGAAGAATCGGCCTTATCAAATACTCTTGAGGGTCTGATAGGACTCTTGAACCTTCACAATACACACTGTATTAAATATGTCAGTGTCTCCAATAAAAACGAAGGCTAAGAACGATCCTCTCCTCCCCGTAAAATTTGTACTTTTCATAATTTTTATGGTATTTTCAAGATCATTTCAAATTTGGTTTGTATATACCCAAGAGTTTAGTCAATTAAGTCATACGCTCACCTCTGCAAGAGTAGCAGTCTGAAGATTAAATTCTTTTTGTTTTTGAAGACGGGGTATTTAGTTTTTCAATAAAAAAAGTCACACAAAACTGCCTTTAGTCGTGAGTTTAATGTTATTTGATGTATATAATTTTAATCTGACAAACTGGTGAGATTTTACCAAGTATATCTTCTATTTTTATTGGGACACGGTGTTTTTAGGAGTTTAATATCAAAGACAGCACTCTAATATCGCTTCAGAGTGTGTGTGTGTGTGTGTGTGTGTGTGTGTGTGTGTGTGTGTGTAAGCATTAGGTCTAGGGAGAAGTATTACGGTGTAAAAACTTCCAGCCGTGCAGTTCTTTAATGACAGTAGCCACAGTATATTAAAATTTATACTGGGAGCATTTTGCCTTTGCTTCTGATAATTCTAATGTTTTTTTGTAACTGTTGTTCTTTTGGTTGGCGTTGTGGTTGTTGCATCTCTTCTGTACCTCTTGACAGCTCCTGAAAAATGTCTCGTTACACTGATTTAAAATCTAAAACGTGTATTTATAATGAAAAATATGTTGATCCCTTTTTCCAAGTTGGTTTAAATCTTGAATATCTGACATTTTTATCTGTAGTAAACACTAGGTCTAGAATGACAATAGCCTTTATCTACCGTAGATGATTTATGCATATATGGTGGAAAAAAAGTATCTATGTAGGTGGATGATGCATGTATGGATGGATAATGGAAGTATATATGAACAATGCAATGTATTTATGTATATACTGTAGATGTAATTAATGCCTGTATAATATATACGTGTGTATATTTGCATGAATAATGCATGTATGCATGGATAGTTGCTGCATGTACAATGAATGAATGCATTTACGGATGGCTTGCTGCATGCAAGTATGCGTGCACAGAAGACTAAGATAGATGACAACTGAAGCAATATAACAAAATATAACAAAGTCCCACAAGTGTAAATACAATCTATTTCAACTCTGACAGACTTCATCGAGCAAACAGAGGCAGGCAATCAAGATGCAACAACTTCATTAAATATGAAGCAATTCATCCCGTTTTCCATCAGGTTCTGTCCTTTCATGTGACAACCATGATAACCTCCATGGAAATTATCTGCTGAAATAGTAATCAGTAAGACTCCCGAGGGAGAGAAAATCAAGAGTGAGAATACAAAGAGTATCATCAGCGTGTATACTGTATGACGATACATATCGCCATCCATCACCTCCCGTACACCAAATGACAAGCGTAGTTAATAAACATATTATAAATGTGGCAGTAAAAAATTATTGGAACCACGGTAAGAGTTATGGACGGATATATGAAAGGAAAACATTTAACAACCATATGTATTTCAGTCGCTGCGCGATTCGAGGGAGGTATCCCAGGTTCGGGTAGGTTTGCCAGGGCGGGTCCTGGTCCGGGTCTTCTCCATGTGGTGACCCGACAGATGGTATCCCGTATTCCATAATCCCAGTCCCCTGTCGCCGCACACGATTTTAATAGCGCAGAGTATACCTGGAGAGGATTTCAGGGGTCAACGCCCCCGAGGCTCGGTCTGTGACCAGATGATATAAGTAGGTACAACATTTAAACATTAGTACTGAAGATGTGAAAGGAATCAGAAAAGGCATTCATGTCATCTTATAGAAACTAATATCCAAATTTATTCAATAAAAAAAATAAATTAGGGCATATACGGGCCAGAGCTAATTTCAAACCAATCAAAGAGACCATTATCCTAAAATACACAGGCTCAGAAGTTACATTACCACGGTATGAGCATGCAAGGCTTGAAGCTTATCACATGCAGCTCTGCTATTATCGCACGATTACTGTGAAGGTCCTAAAAGCGAATTAGGACCTACACAAGCTAAAAGCAATCCAAACTTCTCTCAAAAGACTAAATAGTTTTAAAGAAAGTAAGCTTTATGTAGGCCTAGTACATAACATACAAATGTTTAAGAATGGTCTCGAGGCACACGAATGTTACTGGCATATAACAGAATATTAAGTTGATTTAATCTAAGATAACCGTATAAAGTCAAACACTGTGACTTCTGATCGGAAGAAACATCTAACAGTTTCACACAAACTCTTATTAATAAAACAGGCACATAACTTCTACAACTTAATATCAAGATTGTTTTCCTTGAGGAAAACACATCACCACTATTATTACACAGAATACAGCAAAATTTGTGCCTACGCCCATGAAACAATCCATTCATTCCATACGATGCTTCAGCCTGTGAGGATAGCAAAAAAAAAAATGTTGCTGAAAATATTCAGAAAAATAAGAAAATCTCCCTTTGTTAAATTTAAAAAAACCATAAATCAGCGGATTTTTTACTTGTCCAGTTTACTTTTCACATTTACATTCTATTTAATATTCTCTACAATCCTGTAAGATTTTTTTTCTTAACCCAATTTGATAAAATTAACAAAAAATGACAAACTGGCACCCACATAACCCAAAATTAATACAAATATAGTTCTTATTAAGATTCATCAGGGTTTGAAGTCGATCCAAAGAGGCATTCACTAGTTATTACATGGGAATCAATCTGTTTAAAAACAAATCTCGTCGAATAAAGCTTTTTGCGAAATAACTTGGTTTAAAATTTTTATTATTGGACCAAAATAAACTTAGCTACCGCATCCAACCTTGTTAAAATTAGCGTCATGTAACATAACAATATCGTACCCAAACTATTATGTGCAACACTTTGTTATCTTTATTGCTGAAACGTTTCGTGCAGTCGAAACGTTTTGACAATAAAGACACTTAAGTGCTGCATGTGTCTCACTATCTTCCCTATCTACTGGTTACCAATACTATCTACTGGTCAGGTTACCAACACTATCTACTGGTCAGGTTACCAATACTATCTACTGGTCAGGTTACCAACACTATTTATTGGTCAGGTTACCAACACTATCTACTGGTCAGGTTACCAACACTATCTACTGGTCAGGTTACCAACACTATTTACTGGTCAGGTTACCAACACTATCTACTGGTCAGGTTACCAACACTATCTACTGGTCAGGTTAGCAACACTATCTACTGGTCAGGTTACCAACACTATCTACTGGTCAGGTTACCAACACTATCTACTGGTCAGGTTACCAACACTATCTACTGGTCAAACCACCTTCACCATCTACTGCTCAAGCCACCTGTACTATCTACAGGTCAGGTGACCTTCACCGTCTACCAACAGGTCAGGTCACCGTCACTGTATCTATCCACTGGTCAGGTTAGACCGGAGTCTCTGCCGGCTCCTGCCGAATTCTCGTTTTATCACCGAGAAAAATATTCGATTCTGTTTTTCGTGAGTGGAAAACATATAGAGTATTCTCAACCCCCCGCAAGACGGAGCGAAGTGGCAGCCGCTCATTACTAAACCCTAACAACGATACTATATCAACAGTACCATAATAAACACAACGAATATGAGTTTAAATAACGTTGCTTTCCATCCCTTCCCTCGCGTCACCCCTCCCCCCCCCCAAAAAAAGGAAAAAAGCGTAAACAAAAATACCGGCGAAAAATAATTTTTACGTTGGGCACCTGAAAACTGGAGTGTGCGAGGGGTTGGAGGTTGAGGGGATGGGAGGGTTGGAGGAATGGGGGCTTTAGGGGTGGTGGGATTGAGGGGTTGGGGGATAGAGGGGGAGGGGTAATGGTGGAGTAGAGGAGGGGGATTTGAGGGGAAGGGGTAGACCCCACCGCACTGCGCACCCGAGATTACATTATGTAAAGCAGTCCCTGTTCTGATTGTAATATTGAATTCTTCTTCGGCCAGTGTGATAAAATTGCTTGCTGGACTGGAGAGAGTGTCCGTCCGCTTCTACCTCCTAAAATGTTTTCTTGGTGGAGGTGCCATGCTCTAGTCTCACCCTGGTGAAGATATTGTCAACCAGAGCAGACCATGATGTGGTAGTGGGTGGTGATGGTTGTGGATAGTGGTGGTAGTGGGTGATGCTGGTAGTGGGTGATACTGGTAGTGGGTGTTGGTGGTAGTGGGTGATGCTGGTAGTGGGTGATACTGGTAGTGGGTGATACTGGTAGTGGGTGGTGGGTGATGCTGGTAGTGGGTGATGCTGGTAGTGGGTGATACTGGTAGTGGGTGATACTGGTAATGGGTGGTGGTAGTGGGTTGCGGTGGTAGTGGGTTGTGATGGTTGTGCATGAAGGTTGTGGGTGGTGATGGTAGTGGGTGGTGGTGGTGATGGTTGTGGGTGATGGTGGTAGTGGGTCATGGTTGTGGGTGATGGTGGTAGTGGGTGGTGGTAGTGGTTGATGGTGGTGGTGGGTGGTGATGGTAGTGGATGGTGATGGTGGTGGTAGTGGATGGTGGTGGTAGTGGATGGTGGTGGTAGTGGGTGATGGTGGTAGTGGGCGATGGTGGTGGTGGGCGATGGTGGTGGTGGGTGGTGGTAGTGGGTTGTAGTGGTAGTGGGTGGTGATGGTTGTGCATGAAGGTTGTGGGTGGTGATGGTAGTGGTGGTAGTGGGTGGTGATGGTAGTGGTGGTAGTGGGTGGTGATGGTAGTGGGTGGTAGTAGGTGGTGGTAGTGGTAGTGGGTGGTGGTGATGGTAGTGGTGGTAGTGGGTGGTGGTGGTGGTGATGGTTGTGGGTGATGGTGGTAGTGGGTGGTGATGGTGGTGGGTGGTGATGGTGGTGGGTGGTGATGGTAGTGGGTGGTGATGGTAGTGGGTGGTGATGGTAGTGGGTGGTGGTGATGGTGGTAGTGGTTGATACTGACAGCGGGTGGTGGTAGTAGGTGGTGGTGGTAGTGGGTTGTAGTGGTAGTGGGTGGTGATGGTTGTGCATGAAGGTTGTGGGTGGTGATGAATGTGCATGAAGGTTGTGGGTGGTGATGGTAGTGGTGGTAGTGGGTGGTGATGGTAGTGGTGGTAGTGGGTGGTGATGGTAGTGGGTGGTAGTAGGTGGTGGTAGTGGTAGTGGGTGGTGGTGATGGTAGTGGTGGTAGTGGGTGGTGGTGGTGGTGATGGTTGTGGGTGATGGTGGTAGTGGGTGGTGATGGTGGTGGGTGGTGATGGTAGTGGGTGGTGATGGTAGTGGGTGGTGATGGTAGTGGGTGGTGATGGTAGTGGGTGGTGATGGTAGTGGGTGGTGGTGATGGTGGTAGTGGTTGATACTGACAGCGGGTGGTGGTAGTAGGTGGTGGTGGTAGTGGGTTGTAGTGGTAGTGGGTGGTGATGGTTGTGCATGAAGGTTGTGGGTGGTGATGGTTGTTCATGAAGGTTGTGGGTGGTGATGGTAGTGGTGGTAGTGGGTGATGGTAGTGGGTGGTGGTGGTGATGGTTGTGAGTGGTGATAGTTATGGGTGGTGATGGCAGTGGGTGGTGATAGTTGCCGGTGGTGATGGTAGTGGGTGATGATGGTTGTGGGTGATGGTTGTGGGTGGTGATGGTTGTGGGTGGTGATGGTTGTGGGTGGTGGTGGTAGTGGGTTGTAGTGGTAGTGGGTGGTGATGGTTGTGCATGAAGGTTGTGGGTGGTGATGGTTGTTCATGAAGGTTGTGGGTGGTGATGGTAGTGGTGGTAGTGGGTGATGGTAGTGGGTGGTGGTGGTGATGGTTGTGAGTGGTGATAGTTATGGGTGGTGATGGCAGTGGGTGGTGATAGTTGCCGGTGGTGATGGTAGTGGGTGATGATGGTTGTGGGTGATGGTTGTGGGTGGTGATGGTTGTGGGTGGTGATGGTTGTGGGTGGTGATGGTTGTGGGTGCTGGTGGTTATGGGTGATGGTTGTGGGTGCTGATGGTTGTGGGTGCTGATGGTAGTAGGTGCTGATGGTAGTGGGTAGTGATGGCAGTGTGTAGTGATGGTGGGTGGTGATGGTAGTGGGCGAGGGTAGTGGGTGGTGAGTGGTGGAGGTAGTGGGTGGTGATGGTTGTGGGTGGTGATGGTAGTGGGTGATGGAAGTAGTGGGTGATGGAAGTAGTGGGTAGTGGGTGGTGATGGTAGTGGATAGTGATGGTGGGTGGTGATGGTTGTGGGTGGTGATGGTTGTGGGTGGTGGATGTAGTGGGTGGTGGAGGTAGTGGGTGATGGTTGTGGGTGGTGATGGTTGTGGGTGGTGGATGTAGTGGGTGGTGGAGGTAGTGGGTGATGGTAGTGGGTGGTGGATGTAGTGGATGATGGTAGTGGGTGGTGGAGGTAGTGGATGATGGTAGTGGGTGGTGTTGGTTGTGGGTGCTGGATGTGGGTGCTGGTTGTGGGTGGTGATGATGGTTGTGGGTGGTGATGGTAGTGGGTGATGGTAGTGGGTGATGTTAGTGGGTGGTGATGGTAGTGGGCGGTGGTGATGGTAGTGGGTGGTGGCGATGGTAGTGGGTGGTGGCGATGGTGGGTGGTGATGGTAATGGTAGTGGGTGGTGATGATGGTAGTGGGTGGTGGTAATGGTAGTGGGTGGTGATGGTTGTGGGTGGTGGTAATGGTAGTGGGTGGTGATGGTAGTGCGTGGTGATGGTAGTGGGTGGTGATGGTAGTGGGTGGTGATGATGGTAGTGGGTGGTGATGGTAGTGGGTGGTGTCCTGCCTTAGTCTGACCATAAACACATCTGTCAAATGTTTAACATCCACTAAATATCATAAATTCCATGTTTCCTATCTATACATTATTTTAATATGTAAAAGCTGGTTAGTCTTCTAAAATATAATTTCATTAGAAAATGTATAGTTTTACTGTAATTTAGTTGGTTGTGCCTGGCGTGATGATGATGATGATATGATGATGATGGTGATTATGGTGATGATGGTGATGATATGATGATGATGGTGATGATGGTGATGGTGATATGATGATGGTGATGATGATGGTGATATGATGATGGTGATTATGGTGATGATGGTGATATGATGATGGTGATGATGATGGTGATGATATGATGATGATGGTGATTATGGTGATTATGGTGATATGATGATGATGGTGATGATGGTGATGATATGACGATGATGATGGTGATGATTATGGTGATGATGGTGATATGATGATGATGATGATGATGATGATGGTGATATGATGATGGTGATGATGATGGTGATGGTGATATGATGATGATGGTGATGGTGATGGTGATATGATGATGGTGATATGATGGTGATGATGGTGATATGATGATGGTGATGATATGATGATGGTGATGATGGTGATGGTGATGATGATGGTGATGATGGTGATGATGGTGATATGATGGTGATTATGGTGATGGTGATGATGATGATGGTGATATGATGATGATGATGGTGATTATGGTGATGATGGTGATATGATGATGGTAATGATGGTGATGATGGTGATATGATGATGGTGATGGTGATTATGGTGATGATGGTGATATGATGATGGTGATGATGGTGATATGATGATGGTGATTATGGTGATGATATGATGATGGTGATTATGGTGATGATATGATGATGGTGATGATGATGGTGATGATGATGGTGATATGATGATGATGATTATGGTGATGATGGTGATGATATGATGATGGTGATGATAATGATGGTGATATGATGATGATGGTGATGATGATGGTGATGATGATGGTGATGATGGTGATGATGGTGATATGATGGTGATGATGGTGATGATGGTGATATGATGATGGTGATATGATGGTGATGGTGATATGATGATGATGATATGATGATGGTGATGATGGTGATTATGATGATGATGATATGATGATGGTGATGATGGTGATGATGGTGATGATATGATGGTGATGATGATGATGGTGATGATGATGGTGATGATATGATGATATGATGGTGATGATGGTGATATGATATGATGATGGTGATGATGATGGTGATATGATGGTGATGATGGTGATGGTGATCATGGTGATATATGATGATGGTGATATGATGATGGTGATGATGGTGATGATGATGGTGATGGTGATATGATGATGGTGATATGATGGTGATTATGGTGATGGTGATGATATGATGGTGATATGATGATGATGATGGTGATATGATGATGATGGTGATATGATGGTGATGGTGATGATGGTGATATGATGATGGTGATATGATGATGGTGATGATGGTGATATGATGGTGATGATGATGGTGGTGATGGTGATGGTGGTGATGGTGATGATGGTGATATGATGATGGTGATATGATGATGGTGATGATGGTGATATGATGATGATGATGGTGGTGATGGTGATGATGGTGATATGATGATGGTGATGATGGTGATGATGGTGATATGATGGTGATGATGGTGATTATGGTGATATGATGATGGTGATGATGGTGATGATGGTGATATGATGATGGTGATGATGATGGTGATGATATGATGATGATGGTGATGATGGCGATGATATATGGTGATGGTGATGATGGTGATGTTGATGGTGATGGCGGTGGTGGTGATGATGATGATGGTGATGGTGATGATGGTGATGGTGATGATGTTGGTGATGATGATGATGGTGATGATGATGGTGATGATGGTGATGACGACGACAAGGAGAAAACCACCTGACAACAACCAGTTCTCAATTTAAAACTTCTGCTTCCTAGTATGGTGCCCTTGAGGTTAATTTAATATTTTTTTTATTTTAGGTTAGGTTGGGCTAGGGCAGGATAGATATCTTTATTAATGAATCACCCACGCTGGGGAGATGCATTAATCAAGATATCCATCACATGCGTCGAGCAGCACTTGCTAGTCCACTTGATCCATATAAACACGGGAAGAAATACATTCATGAAGGGAGACAGTTTCAGGATGTGTCACTGAAAACAAAATGCCGTATAAAAATCGATAGTGTTAATTACACAGGCGAAATAATTTGAGATAAAGAGTAAACTTAAGAGACAAGAGTGCTACAGACACATTAGGTTAGGTAAGATTTGTCAGGAAACAGGACAAGTATTTCTTGATGCGGGTCTTAGTCATGTGATGACCCGCCGCTGGAGCTTTTGGTCATCTGACCGAAGCCTTCAGCTGGCTTACCGGTCCACCCCTTTAAAATTTATGGTTATGATTATACACACACACACTGAACTCGTGTATTAAGAAGTTACATCCCTGGACAAACCATTACTATATGCATGTATAATTGTATGTCTCTCAAGACATCGTAGTGGTAATGGTATATAGTACCGACAAGGTGATTAATAAAAAAAAGTGCAACTCTTTGGTGCCCTTATTGCCAAAATGTTTCGCCTGCACAACAGGTTTCTTCAATCAAATAAAGAGGTGATTTCAATAACGGAGGTAGTGCAAAAAGTGTAGAATTAATTGAAGTGTTCAGTCCCTCATCCTTCATAGCTGTGTTCCGTCTCAACCTTCATAAAAGGTCTTCGTCCTTGAGTCTTCATAAATGTTCCCTCCCTTAGTTTTGACTGAAGCTTTGTATATTCCACGTTATTTTATCCTGTATCTGGTGGTGTACGTCGCGTCAAACTAAACTCTATATGTTATTCCCTATGAAGACCAAGTAGCACGAAGTCTCTCTGAATTATAAACACCAGGTCAAGAATAAAAATATTAAGTTGTGATAAACAGAAAAGAAGAAAAAGAAGAGGATAAAGAAGAATTTATTCCGATTAAACAATCCCCCCCCAAGTTAAAAATCCAGTATAACTAAAACTCCAGCCGTGTGGATTATTTCCCCTTTAGGTATTTAGGTCCTTAACTTCTGGGTATCTATTTGTCATATAAATATAGGCAGGAGGTGTTATGATACATGCTTGAACGTCTCTCCCTGGCCAAATTACTGCAGATGAAACATTTAAAAGTATATATACAGAGTGAGGGATATCCTCCTAAGACAAAACAAAACAAACGTTGCCACCACAGGCGTCACACCGAGACAGACAAATGTAAGACGTGCGGAAAGGGGAAATATGAAGCAAGAGCTTAACACCGCGCTGGCAACGCTGTTTCGCTCGCCCAAAATTGTATTCCGAATCGGCGGTGGACGAAATGCGAAAATGTTCCTTTGTTGCACTGGTTCCCACTCCTCCTGACGCCTGGTGTGAGGTGAAGGAGGCCGGGGGCGGCACACAACAAGTGGGCACACCAAGAAAGAACGATGAGGAGATAAGGGAGGTGGAAGAGAAGAGAGAACAAGTGAGAAGAGATGGACAAAAGGAGAAAGATGAAAGGAAAAAGGTAAAAGACGGAGGACAAGTGGAAAGGAAAGAGACAAGAACAGGTGAAAAATATAAGAAAAACAGAGGTACAAGTATAGGGGAAGAAAAATTTAGGGGAAAGGAAAAAGGAAGAAAACCCTAAGAGTTAAAGAAGAGAGAGGAAAAAATCGAGGAAATAAAAGAAAAGGGAATAAAAACTGGGGAGGAAGAGGGGAACAGACAAGAAAAATGAGAAACAAAAGGCATAGAACACTTTAGAAAGGGAAGAGACGCAGGGTGGAAAGGAAATGGAAGAACAACTGAAGGAAGTGAAATGAAACAGAGAAGCTTTCAGGAGGTAAAAGAACCAGCTTGTGCAGAACGTGCCCTATTAACCAGGGTGTTAATTCAAAGACACTGTAAGCAGGCGAAACCTCTTCTGTACGACTCTTTAACCAATGTGGGCGAAACGTTGTATAATGAAATTTTTTTTTATGTTTAATGTATCTGAATTACAACTTGTCGACTTCCACCAATGTCTGCTTAACTTATGATGCTAACTGACCACACCATTTTTTCGTTTTATTTACAAAGCACTAATTATTATCAATAAATATTATCAACTTGTTACTATATCGTGACCAGTTCACTCTAGTTTCACACAAATCATAATCAAGAAGCAAAACTGTTCGAAGCCTTTTTTTCACATTTCACAATACATAATTAAAAGACATAACATCATATTGTAAATGGTATAAACTACCGACAAACAGATAAATAAGACACATGTGCAACACTAGGAAACTTCATTGACGAAACGTTTCGCCTGCGCTGCAGGCTTCATCAGTCAAATACAGAGATGATCAGTCTCATAGCTATGAGACTGATCATCTTGAACCTTAGGTGATGGACTGAATACAGTAAATCATCTCCTCTACTTCGTCTTGCAGCAACGCTGATGTTTCCAGAGTGATTCATCTCTGTATTCGAGTGATGAAGCCTGCAGCTCAGGCGAACCGTTTCGTCAGTAAAGATTCCCAGTGTTACATATATATCAAGGCGTTCCATGTAATTATCGGCTGTCAGCAAATTTAAACTAAAGAGGAAATATGTTCACTATTTATGCGAGAAGAGATTCTGGGTTATTAGGCAAACACCCTTCTGTGGAGAGTGAGGCCCTTCCACGTAGTTACTAACGTTTCGGTACATACTAACATTTTCAGCACGTGCTAACGATTTCAGCGATAGTTCCTGCACTTTTAAACGTCTTCAGTGTTAGTGCATGCTCTTGCCAATACTTTCAGCGCCAGCGCGTACACCTGCTCATGTTTTCAACGGAATGAAGGCACTTTTCAATGTTTTCAGCGTAGGTGAGTACACTTGTCGATGCTGTCAACGGTAGTGCATGTTCTTGTCAACACTTTCCGCCTAAGTGCGTACACATGTCAAAGATTTCAGCATCAGTGCGTGCACCTGTCAAGGCAATGTTTGTGCGTACACTTGTCACCTCTCAATATTAGTGCATGCTCTCATCAACGCTTTTCACCAGATGAAGGACGCAGCAGCCCCGCGGTGAGAAGGACGAGAAGAAGCATACTATCAAGACGTACAAAATACTGAGGCATAGACAGGGCGAATAGGGAAAAATTATTTTCAGAGAGAAAAAGAAAAAACAATAAGGGAAAAGATGGATTCTTAAAGTGTCAATTAATTATTATGTATTATTATTATTATTATTATTATTTTTCAAGGGAAAGTTTTTATAGCTAAAGGGTCTTAAAGCTCTAAAAACTGCCTGAGTTGCCAGAGACAGTGCAGGAAATTAATGTTTAAATTCATAGCGGTTAAAAAGTGATCTGAATGATGAAATGGTGGAGACGGACTCGGTAAGTAGTTTCAGGTATAGGTACGATAGGGCCAAAGAGGGCATTCATCTGTAAATCCTAGCAGCCAAATGATTATGGCTGGTCTCAAGGACTTTCCTGGCCCTTGCCAGGAAAGTCCTTAAGTCTCATTATAAAATCTGTTTATAGTGATGAAAAGCCGGGGTCAGGAGCTAATACTTAGCCACAGTTAGGTGAGAATAGGTGGACAAACGATGAGAACATACGGTATAAGTCAGCGTAATAGTGCATGAAACTATCTGGTCCTGGCGGACCAGGTTATATTTACAACCATTATCACTCGTGCATCTACCCCATTTTTAAAGCCAGCTGTTGAAATGCGTAAAGCTAGCAGCAATGACCTAGCTGGCCAGGCCAGCAACGAGATCTCGTCCCAGACTGGGCCGCATCATCTACAGGAAGGCTTTTTAAATTCCTTCAGTAGCATTACGTGGCAGCAAACAAATCAGTACTCTCCCATATCCTTTCAATTCTAAATTGGTCCAATTTGAATATATCTTTGCGAGATCTATCTTGATTTTATATTTTTAGCAACTTATTTATATCCCCTTTATTTATGGCTTTCAACCATTTGTACACCTGTCACATCACCTCTCATTCTAGACTCCTCAAGAGTATGCAAATTCAATGCTCTTAATCTGTCCTCGTAAAAGGTTTTAAAGGCTATTTATGTCCATTCTCTGATAATAGATAACAGAACTACACCATAGAATATTCGATACAACCCTGTCACATTCATAACAATCACTACCAACACAATACTACCATTACAACCACCTGCACCACACCAACACATTACAACCACCTGCACCACACCAACACATTACAACCACTAGCACCACACCAACACATTACAACCACTAGAACCACACCAACACATTACAATCACTAGAACCACACCAACACATTACAACCACCTGCACCACACCAACACATTACAACCACTAGAACCACACCAACGCATTACAACAACTAGCAGCACACCAACACATTACAACCACTAGAACCACACCAACACATTACAACCACTAGAACCACACCAACACATTACAACCACTAGAACCACACCAACGCATTACAACAACTAGCACCACACCAACACATTACAACCACCTGCACCACACCAACACATTACAACCACTAGAACCACACCAACACATTACAACCACTAGCACCACACCAACGCATTACAACAACTAGCACCACACCAACACATTACAACCACCTGCACCACACCAACACATTACAACCACTAGAACCACACCAACACATTACAACCACTAGCACCACACCAACACATTACAACCACTAGAACCACACCAACACATTACAACCACCTGCACCACACCAACACATTACAACCACTAGAACCACACCAACACATTACAACCACTAGAACCACACCAACACATTACAACCACCTGCACCACACCAACGCATTACAACAACTAGCACCACACCAACACATTACAACCACTAGCACCACACCAACACATTACAACCACTAGCACCACACCAACACATTACAACCACTAGAACCACACCAACACATTACAATCACTAGAACCACACCAACACATTACAACCACCTGCACCACACCAACACATTACAACCACTAGAACCACACCAACACATTACAACCACTAGCACCACACCAACACATTACAACCACTAGAACCACACCAACACATTACAACCACTAGAACCACACCAACACATTACAACCACTAGAACCACACTAACACATTACAACAACTAGAACCACACCAACACATTACAACCACTAGAACCACACCAACACATTACAACCACTAGAACCACACTAACACATTACAACAACTAGAACCACACCAACACATTACAACCACTAGAACCACACCAACACATTACAACCACTAGAACCACACCAACACATTACAACCACTAGAACCACACTAACACATTACAACCACTTAAAACCATAAAACCCCACCTTACAACCCAAACCACCCAACACAACCACCTGCCCACCCACACAAAACCCCCCACCACCCAACATTACAACCACTGGCACCACCACACATTAAACCACTGAACCACACCAACACATTCAACCACTAGAACCACCCAACACAAAAACCACTAGAACCCAAAAAATTCAACCACCTGCACCACCCCCCATTAAAACCCACTAACCACCCAACACATTACAACCCAAACCCCCCAAACCCTTAAAACCACGAACCACCAACTTCAATCCCACTGGCCCACCAACCATTAAAACCCCTGGCACCACCAACCTTCAACCACTGCACCACCCAAAACCAAAAACCCGCAACCCCAAACATTTACAACCACTGGGACCCCCACACATTAAACCCTGAACCACCCCAACACTTAAAACCATGGCCCACCACAAAAACCCACTGGCCCCCCACACTTCAACCCCCGCCCCACCCACACTTAAAACCACTGCACCACCACACATTCAAACGGGGGCCCACCAACCCCAAAAAACCCTAAAACCACCCAACTTAAAACCCAAAAGGAAACACCAAAACCCACGATTAAACCCTGAACCACCACAAAAAAAACCACTAAAACCCCAAAAACCCATTCCCCACCCCCCCACCACCTTACACCATAGAACCACCCCACTTACATCACTGGGCCCCCAAAATTTTACACCACGAACCACACCACATTACAATCACTGAACCACCAACCAAAACCCACTAGAACCACACCAACACTTTAAAACCACTAGAACCCCCCCAACACATTAAACCATAAACCCACCCCAAACCCTTTTTCAACCCTGAACCCCCCAACCATTAAACACTAGAACCACACCAAACTTACAACCACTGAACCACCCAACACATTACAACCACTGCACCACCCCAAACAACAACCACTGCACCAACCAAACATTGCAATGATTAATCCATCAACCTTAAAAACCACTAGCCCACCAACCTTGGAACTATGCACCACCCCAAAACAACACCATGGCACCACCCACATTTACCCACTGGCACCACCACACTTTCCCCTGAACCCCCAAACCTTAGCCCAAACCACCACACATTACACCACTGGCACCACCCACATTAAAAACCACGAACCCCCAACCATTACAACCATAACCCCCAACACATTCCCCACGCACCACCCCAAACACATTCCCACTGCACCACCCAACCTTAAAACCCTAACCACACCAACCCCAAAACCCACTAGCCCCAAACCCCAACATTACAACCACTGCACCCCCCCACATTCAACCACTGCCCACCCAACACATTACCCCTGCCCACACCAACCTTACAACCACTGGCACCACCAACCATTCAACCGAACCACCCAACACATTCAACCACTGGCACCACAACACTTTAAAACCCCCTGCCCCACCAACCCCTTAAAACCACTGAACCACCCCAAACCCTTCCCACTCCCACCAACACTTAAAACCACGGGACCACAAAAACCTTCAACCACTAGAACTACCCCAAACACATTACAACCACTGCACCTCCAACTTGCAATGACTAATCTACATAAACCCTTAAAACCACTAGCCCCAAAAAAAATTAGAACTACTAGCACCCCCCAACACATTAAACCACCTGCACCACCCAACACTTACAACCATAGAACCACACCAACACAAAACCACTAGAACCACACGAAAAATTAAAACCCACTAAACCACCCAACACATAAAAACCACTAGCACCACACCAAAAATTGAAAGGACAAAACTCATCAAAAATTACAACCACTGCACCACAAAACACATTGAACTACTAGCACCCCCAACACATTACAACCACAACCCCACACCAAAAATCAACCACTGCACCACCCAACATTAAAACCACCTGCCCACCCAAAACCTTAAAAACCACTGCACCCAAAACATTCAACCACTGCACCACCCAACCCCTACAACCACCACCCCCCAAACCATTAAAACCCTGGGAACCACATCAACCATTCAACCACTGCATCACATAAACCTTAAAACCATGCACCACCCAACACTTTAAACCACTGCACCACCCCAAACACATTACAACCACTGACCACCCAACCTTACAACCACTGCCCCCAAACCACCCCCTGACCCACCCAACACATTACCCACTAGCATCCCCCCAAACATTACAACCTGCCCCACCCAAAATTACAACCACAGCCCCATCCAAACACATTAAAACCATGCATCACCAACCCTTTAAAAACCACACAACACTTTAAAAACCACTGCCACACCAAAAATTAAAAACCACAGCCCCCCCAAACACAACAACCACAAAAACATTACAACCACTAGCATCACACCAAAACTTACTCACAGAACCACCAACACATTACAAACACTAGAACCCCCAAAACTTACAACCACTAGCACCACACCAACACAACAAACACTAGAACCACACCACATTCAACCACGGCACCACCAACCACTAGAACCACACCAACACATTACAACCACTAGAACCACACCAACACATTACAACCACTAGCACCACACCAACACATTACAACCACTAGAACCACACCAACACATTACAACCACTAGCACCACACCAACACATTACAACCACTAGCACCACACCAACACATTACAACCACTAGCACCACACCAACACATTACAACCACTAGCACCACACCAACACATTACAACCACTAGCACCACACCAACACATTACAACCACTAGCACCACACCAACACATTACAACCACTAGCACCACACCAACACATTACAACCACTAGCACCACACCAACACATTACAACCACTAGCACCACACCAACACATTACAACCACTAGAACCACACCAACACATTACAACCACTAGCACCACACCAACACATTACAACCACCTGCACCACACCAACACATTACAACCACTAGAACCACACCAACACATTACAACCACTAGCACCACACCAACACATTACAACCACTAGAACCACACCAACACATTACAACCACTAGAACCACAACAACACATTACAACCACTAGAACTACACCAACACATTACAACCACTAGCACCTCACCAACACATTGCAATGACTAATACTACATCAACACATTACAACCACTAGCACCACACCAACACATTACAACCACTAGCACCACACCAACACATTACAACCACTAGAACCACACCAACACATTACAACCACTAGCACCACACCAACACATTACAACCACCTGCACCACACCAACACATTACAACCACTAGCACCACACCAACACATTACAACCACTAGAACCACACCAACACATTACAACCACTAGCACCACACCAACACATTACAACCACTAGCACCACACCAACACATTACAACCACTAGCACCACACCAACACATTACAACCACTAGAACCACACCAACACATTACAACCACTAGCACCACACCAACACATTACAACCACTAGAACCACACCAACACATTACAACCACTAGAACCACACCAACACATTACAACCACTAGCACCACACCAACACATTACAACCACTAGCACCACACCAATACATTACAAACACTAGAACCACACCAACACATTACAACCACTAGCACCACACCAACACATTACAACCACTAGCACCACACCAACACATTACAACCACTAGCACCACACCAACACATTACAACCACTAGCACCACACCAACACATTACAACCACTAGCACAACACATTACAATCGCTAGCATCACACCATCACCACCATACCTGCACCAATATTTCACGACCAAAACCATACCTCTACCAGTACACCACCAACACTATACACCCACAAGTACCACACCACTACCATATACACATCAGTACCATACCCGTTCTGTTTCTGATATATGTAAATGATCTTTCTGGGAGAAATGGATTTTTAATGTCAATGCTTGCGGATGATAAAAAAATTACTGAGTAAGATAAGGACAGGAAAAAAAAATAGATGCTGCTAAAGGAAAACAGCAAACCAGCCACAGGAATGGTGCAACAAGTGGCTACTGAAACCCAACCCCAGTAAATGTAAGGTTATAAGCATGGGAAGAGGAGATGCGATTTAAAAGGTATAGAGTGCTATCTGAGAGCCTCGAGTTGGAACTGAACCTCGACCGAGACAAACAAATCTTAAAGTCTCGGTGGCATGTCCGAAGTTGGCAAATTTAAGTAAAACATTAACAAATCTAAACAAAATTTTCGTAATACTGTACACATCATACCTGTGACCAGCTTCGAGGGTTCTACTGTCGCAGTGCAGGCTAAGGTCAGGCTTCCTTTTCTTTTGATCATGATCAACCAGCTGACCCCCACATCTATTACAGCCTGGCTGATCTGCCACTTACCTGGAGTCTACCTGGAGGTTATTTCCGGGATCAACGCCCCCGCGGCCCGGTCCACGACCAGGCTTCCCGGTGGATCAGGGCCTGATCAACCAGGGTGTTACTGCTGGCCGCACGTAGTCCAACGTACGAACCACAGCCCGGCTGATCCGGCACTAGTGAAGGCAGTGATCTAGTTTTCTCTTGAAAACTTCTACACCATCCAATGAACTACTAATGGAGTATTCGTCGCCAGTATCCAACCCTCACATCAAGAATAAAACGAAAATTGAGAGTTCAAAAGTTTGCCCAAGAATATGAAAAGCTGGGATACGAAAATAAGTTAAGAAAGGTAAGGTTTTATAGTACTAGACTATCGAAGAACCCGAGGAAACTTGTTAACAACTTACAAAATACTCAAAAAACGTGTAGGAAGTAAATAAAGACACTATTTCACACAGGAAGAAACAGAACGATGGGACAAATGAAAGTTCAAATGAAACAGACGAGCACGAGGAAGAAAAATCAAATGCAAATATACAACAAATCCCAAAAGAGTAGGAAACAAGCCACACTTATGAGCTAGACGTCAACTCCCACAAATGAGTACATGAACCAGTACATGAACCAGTACATGAACCAGTACATGAACCAGTACCACACCAACACAGGCCCCAGCAACACAAGGACAATCCAAGTGATACACAACGCTCTTAACACAGCAACATCAGGAAGACACTACCAACAATACTAGTGCCACAACAATCCACCGAACACCAACGGAATAATTTTACCAACACCAGAACTATTACTAACACCAGCAGAAACACCATCGCCAAGACCAACCTCCCACCACCAGTACTAACACCAATACCAACACCAGCACCACAACAGTCCAGCGTCGGCAAGAAATAATTGCACCCAAGGGAGTATAGCCTCCCGCTTCGTATCTCCATGAAATTTAATTTCCTTTTTCAAATTTTACAACATTTCCGCTTGAATTTGAGAAATCCGAGGGGAGCACCGGGGTTGTGAGGGGAGGACGGGGCCCAGTGAGGGGAGCACCGGGGGTTGTGAGGGAAGGACGGGGCCCAGTGAGGGGAGCACCGGGGGTTGTGAGGGGAGGACGGGGCCTGTGAGGGGAGCCAGCTTCTGAGGCGACGCACGAGCCACCAGGCCAGATATCATTATTATATTTGGAGCAGGAGGCCGGCCCTAGTCCACGCCTGTATCGAGTTTCTCAGATACTGCACACTAGTAGGGTAAAGATGCCCACCCCACCCACCCACCCACCAACCCACCTCTGCCGCCACCGCCGCCGCAGCCACCACATCTACACCTTACCAACACCATCCCGGCATCATACACAATTACCTACAATTCTTCGGGTATTATGCACCATCATAGAACATACATTTTTTATAGGAAGGTTCATACAACTATGAACACGGGGACCAAGCGGTTACTCTGTACTCTCAACAAATCGCTAAAATACAATACTATATATACAAAAGGCAGGCGAGAGAGATGTATCGTAATTTACACTTGGAAAATCCTAGAAGGAATGGTCCCGAATCTGCACACAGAAATCACTCTCTACGAAAGTAAAAGACTGGGCAGGCGGTGCAAAACAACCCCAATGAAAAGTACACTAAAGTACACCAATTGGTACACTAAGAGAAGAAACCATAAGTGTCCGGGGCCCAAGACTGAACATCCCACCATACATAAGGGGAATTACCAATAGGCCCCTGGCTGCCTTCAGGAGGAAGCTGGACAGATACTTTAAGTCGGTGCCAGATCAGCCGGGCTGTGGTTCGTACGTTAGACTACGTGCAGCCAGCAGTAACAGCCTGGTTGATCAGACCCTGATCCACCAGGAGGCCTGGTCATTGACCGGGCCGAAAGGGCGTTGATCCCGGAAAACTGTCCAGGTAGACTGCAGGCAGGTATTGTTATAGCAAGCACTAAACCCGCATGAATCAAACTATCACACAAGGCCTTTTAAATCTCCACCATCTGAAAAGAACCTACAATCAGATTTCACATAAATACTAAGACAATAAATTTTGCATTTGTTAAAAATGAAATATTTTGTTAATTGCACTAAAAAATTGAGCTAAAATTTCGCCGAGGTCTCAACAGACACCCAGCTGGGTATAAAAAGTCAATATGGTCTCAAGACACCCCGGTGGGCATAAAAATGTTCACAGAGGTCTCGTCAGACACCACCGGGGGAAGGTAAACAAACCCGTGTGTAAATCTTGACACCTGAAACGCAGAATACACTATTTTAATAACTTAAGAGGGAAGGGGAGTGAACAGGGGGGGGGCGGAGAATAGCAAGAAGACGGAACGGGAGAGGGCACTGCAGGGGGCTAGCAGAGAATAGAGAAGAGTAGAAGGTGAGAAAACTGGTTAGTGGAGAACAAGGGAAATGAATATAAGAGAAGGGAAACAGTGTAGAATGAGAGAGGAAATGATGGGAAAACGAAGAGAAAAAATGGGTGGGAAGAAAAACGAGTGGTAAAGGGAGGGGAGGAGAGAAGAAACGAGGGTTAAGGGGAGGAAAAGCGAGGATAAAGGAAGAGGACAACCTAGGGTAAAGAGGAGAAACGAGGGCAAAGGGAAAAGAGAACCGAGGGTAAAGGGAAAAGAGAACCGAGGGTAAAGGGAGAAGAGAAACGAGGGTAAAGGGAGAAGAGAAACGAGGGTAAAGGGAGAAGAGAAACGAGGGGTCATTCTGATTAATGGCTGTTCACTGTACTGAGTTCTTGAAATGTTGCCTAATTTGATTTTGGGCGACTTTTGGCCGACCGACTGGAGCAAAGAATGTTTCCTTTTGACCAGTTGGTCCTCATTACTAAACATGAAAAATTCACATTCTGCCTGAAAGCCTCGGCGATATGAAATGAAAATGAAAATTTATCTTTGTGACATTCTGGGAGACTTTTGTAAGAGTTTTATTGAAATCCCAGCGACCGGAGGTCCCCCATCAATGCTGCAGGAGAGCGCATGCACGCACGCACTCAAACTTACTACACCTATCCTAATACCCCACCCAAATAACACCACTTTCTCTCACCCCACCCACACCTCCCCACAGCACCAACTTCCAACACACCCACACACAGTATCAACTTCCACCCACACACAGCACCAACTTCCAAAACACTCACATACAGTACCAGCTTCCACCCACACACAGCACCAACATCCACCCACACACAGCACCAACATCCACCCACACACAGCACCAACATCCACCCACACACAGCACCAACTTCCAACACACCCACACAGTACCAACTTCCACCCACAGGCAGCACCAACTTCCGACACACCCACACATATAGTACCAACTTCCAACACACCCACACATACAGTACCAACTTCCAACCCACCCACACATACAATACCAACTTCCAACACACTCCACACATACAGTACCAAATTCCAACCCACCCACACATACAATACCAACTTCCAACACACTCCACACATACAGTACCAACTTCCAACACACCCACACATACAATACCAACTTCCAGCACACTCCACACACACACAGTACCAAATTCCAGTTCCAACCCACCCACACATACAGTACCAACTTCCAACACACCCACACATACAATACCAACTTCCAACACACCCCACGCATACAGTACCAACTTCCAACACACCCACACACATACAATACTAACTTCCAACGCACCCCACGCATACAATACCAACTTCCAACACACCCACACACATACAATACTAACTTCCAACACACCACACACATACAGTACCAACTTCCAACACACCCACACATACAGTACCAACTTCCAACACACCCACACACATACAATACTAACTTCCAGCACACCCCACACATACAGTACCAACTTCCAACACACCCACACATACAGTACCAACTTCCAACACACCCACACACATACAATAACTTCCAGCACACCCCACACATACAGTACCAACTTCCAACACACCCACACATACAGTACCAACTTCCAACATACCCACACACATACAATACTAACTCCCAACACACCCACACATACAACACCAACTTCCAACACACCCACACACATACAATACTAACTTCCAGCACACCCTACACATACAGTACCAACTTCCAACACACCCACACATACAGTACCAACTTCCAACACACCCACACACATACAATACTAACTTCCAGCACACCCCACACATACAATACGAACTTCCAACGCACCCACACATACAATACCAACTTCCAACACACCCACACATATAGTACCAACTTCCAACACACCCACACATCGAGTACCAACTTCCAACACATACACCCACACATACAATACCAACTTCCTACACACCCACACATACAATACCAACTTCCAACACATGCACACATACAATAACAACTTCCAACACACCCACACATATAGTACCAACTTCCAACACACCCACACATCGAGTACCAACTTCCAACACATACACCCACATACAATACCAACTTCCTACACACCCACACATACAATACCAACTTCCAACACACCGACACATACAATACCAACTTCCAACACACCCACACATATAGTACCAACTTGCAACACACCCACACATATAGTACCAACTTGCAACACACCCACATATACAATACCAACTTCCTACACACCCACACATACAATACCAACTTCCTACACACCCACACATACAATACCAACTTCCAACACACGCACACATACAATACCAACTTCCGACACACCCACACATATAGTACCAACTTGCAACACACCATCACATACAAACACAAAGCCTGTAAATCAGATATGCGAATATAAAAGCACGAACTTCCAACAAACCCGCACTGTACTCATAATCAAGTTACCTACACCCATACCCTACCTGCACACCCACACCTTACCCCCCACCCATACCCTACCTGCACACCCACACCTCACCCCCACCCATACCCTACCTGCACACCCACACCTTACCCCCCACCCATACCCTACCTGCACACCCACACCTTACCCCCCACCCATACCCTACCTGCACACCCACACCTTACCCCCACCCATACCCTACCTGCACACCCACACCTCACCCCCCACCCATACCCTACCTGCACAACCACACCCTACCTGCACACCCACACCTTAACCCCCCACCCATACCCTACCTGCACACCCACACCCTGCCTACACACCCACACCCTACCTGCACACCCACACCTTACCCCCCACCCATACCCTACCTGCACACCCACACCTTAACCCCCCACCCAAACCCTACCTGCCAACCCACACCTTAACCCCCCACCCATACCCTACCTGCACACCCACACCTTACCCCCCACACATACCCTACCTGCACACCCACACCTTAACCCCCCACCCATACCCTACCTGCACACCCACACCTTACCCCCCCACCCATACCCTACCTGCACACCCACACCTTACCCCCCCACCCATACCCTACCTGCACACCCACACCTTAACCCCCCATCCATACCCTACGTGCACACCCACACCTTAACCCCCACCCATACCCTACCTGCACACCCACACCTTAACCCCCCAACCCATACCCTACCTGCACACCCACACCTTAACCCCCCACCCATACCCTACCTGCACACCCACACCTTACCCCCCACCCCTACCCTACCTGCACACCCACACCTTACCCCCCCACCCATACCCTACCTGCACACCCACACCTTAACCCCCCATCCATACCCTACGTGCACACCCACACCTTAACCCCCACCCATACCCTACCTGCACACCCACACCTTAACCCCCAACCCATACCCTACCTGCACACCCACACCTTAACCCCCCACCCATACCCTACCTGCACACCCACACCTTACCCCCCACCCATACCCTACCTGCACACCCACACCTTAACCCCAACCCATACCCTACCTGCACACCCACACCTTAACCCCCCGCCCATACCCTACCTGCACACCCACACCTTAACCCCCCACCCATACCCTACCTGAACCCCCACACGTTACCCCCCACCCATACCCTACCTGCACACCCACACCTTAACCCCCCACCCATACCCTACCTGCACACCCACACCTTAACCCCACCCATACCCTACCTGCACACCCACACCTTAACCCCACACCCATACCCTACCTGCACACCCACACCTTACCCCCCACCCATACCCTACCTGCACACCCACACCTTAACCCCCCACCCATACCCTACCTGCACACAGACACCTTAACCCCCCACCCATACCCTACCTGCACACCCACACCTTAACCCCCACCCATACCCTACCTGCACACCCACACCTTAACAACCCCCACCCATACCCTACCTGCACACGCACACCTTAACAATCCCCACCCATACCCTACCTGCACACCCACACCTTAACCCCCCACCCATACCATACCTGCACACCCACACCTCACCCCCCACCCATACCCTACCTGCACACCCACACCTTAACCCCCTACCCATACCCTACCTGCACACCCACACCTTAACCCCCCACCGATACCCTACCTGCACCCCCACACCCTACCTGCACACCCACACCTTACCCCCCACCCATACCCTACCTGCACACCCACACCTTAACCCCCCACCCATACCCTACCTGCACACAGACACCTTAACCCCCCACCCATACCCTACCTGCACACCCACACCTTAACCCCCACCCATACCATACCTGCACACCCACACCTTAACAACCCCCACCCATACCCTACCTGCACACGCACACCTTAACAATCCCCACCCATACCCTACCTGCACACCCACACCTTAACCCCCCACCCATACTATACCTGCACACCCACACCTCACCCCCCACCCATACCCTACCTGCACACCCACACCTTAACCCCCTACCCATACCCTACCTGCACACCCACACCTTAACCCCCACCTATACCCTACCTGCACACCCACACCCTACCTGCACACCCACACCTTACCCCCCACCCATACCCTACCTGCACACCCACACCTTAACCCCCCACCCATACCCTACCTGCACACCCACACAAGGCTCCGAGAACCTTCGTGTTTTTGAGGCGTGCAATAACCCCTAGCAGTAATCAGTGGTATTGACAAAGTCAGTGAACAAACCTGCAAGTGATAACTATAGTTATTAGTTGAAAAAATTCGAGGGGAAACCTAAATTCAGTATTTTCTTTTAAAAGTGCCAAACCGTTGTGGATCTAGTAGGCACTGTTGCCCCACAGATACAAACATAAAAAGATCAAAGTGAGTGTGGAAACGGGTGATCAAGAATTACCAGCGTTTGGTTAACAAGTGAAATGTGGGGCACCGTGATGCGAGAGTGAAAAAGTTAATAAGCAAAAGGAGAAAGAAAAAATAAAATATACAACAAGGGAAGGTGGCAGTAGGCCTACTGAAGCAGTGACGTCACAACAGTTTGTATGCCATTATACATATAAAGTTTAACACCGAATGTGAAGTGTATTCTGTAATAAATGAAAAGTGAAATCACTTGAGGAATGCGGGATGCATGAGCATATATGGTTATAAACATCACGGGTGAAGGAGTTACAAAATAGTGAGAGAAGGCCTATGTACGACGACTACGTCATCAGCTTCTGGCAACTTGTCATCACACCGCTGCCAGTGCAAGTATTGCTCACCTGTTGAGGTTGCATTTTGCAAGGTTGAGTCTGGCCCTGCATCACTGTTAGATACTGGTCACTCACTCCTGCAAGCCATTACCAGAATTAGAGTAGAAATAGCATAGAGGAGAGTGCAAGGAGTAAAGCGGTAGTGAGGGATAACGTCAGACACTTAAGCTGTGACAAGCTAAATTTTACAACCTAGCTACTTTCTGAATTTTAGAAGTAGAATCGATAAGTGTTACAAGTATTGGTAAGCTTAGAATTACTGGTATCTACCGGTATTTATTAGCAGTATGAATACTTAGAAGTGGGGGCACACACACACACACACACACACACACACACACACACACACACACACATACACATACACACACACACACATACACATACACACACACACACACACACACACACACACACACACACACAGGAACAAGCACTTGTAAGCTGTAGTACACACGCAAACACACACATACACAGGATTTCACACCGTCCTGTGAACTGACCATCTGAACCTTGCTCCTCTCCCCCCTCTTCCTATCCTAGGTAGAGACCTATCTCTACCTTTCTCACTCTTTACCTATATCTCTCTCTCTACCTATCGCTCTCTACCTATCTCTCTCTCTTTCTTCCCTCTCCCATCTCCCCCCTCTAACATCTCTCCCCCTCTAACATCTCTTCCCTCCCATTATCTCTCCCCTCTCCCTTTCCCCATCTCTCTCCCCTCCCTCTCCCCCTAGCCTCTCTCCCCTCTCGCTCTTCCATCTCCCCCCTCTTTCCCCCTTCTCCCCCTCTCTCCCCCCTCTCTCTCTCCCCCTCTCGTTGCCTTCTCTTTCTCTCTCTCTCTCTCTCTCTCTCTTGCTCTTTCTCTTCCCCATTTTCCCTTGTAACTCTCCCCTTCTCCTACCCTTCCCTTCACTCTCTCTCCCCCTCTCTCACTCTCCCTCCCTCTCTCCCTCTCTCTTCCCCATTTTCCCTTCTAACTCTCCCCCTCTCCTACCCTTCCCCTCACTCTCTCTCCCCCTCTCACTCTCTTCCCCTTTTTCCTACTCACTATCCCCCTCTCTCTACCTTTCCTTCTCTCTCTCTCTCTCTCTCTCTCTCTCTCTCCATCTCTTCTCCATTTTTCCCTTCTCACTTTCCCCCTCTCCTTCCCTTCCCTTCTCTCTTTTTCCCCCTCTCACACTCTCTCTCCCCCTTTCCCTTCTCACTCTTCCCCTCTCTCTCTCCTTCTACCTTTCCCTTCTCTCTTCTCTCACAAAAAAAAAAAAATGGTGGGGACTCGCAGGAACCAAGGATCAGATGAGAATGGTTCTGGTAGGGAGGAGTGGATGGAGGAGTAGTGGAAAAGGATGGAACAAGAGTGGGAGAGAAAATTAGGAGAGCTTTCTGAAAAAATGGAGAAAGAGCTCTCTGTGAAATTGGAAAAGAGGTTGGAGAAGGAGACAAAGAATTGGGAGGCACAAGTCGAAACTGCAGTAGCCAAGATAAGGGTCCTAGAAGTTGAGATAAATAGGCTGAAGCAAGTTACAGGGGCAGTGACCAGAGAAGACACAGCATATGAAGCTGCGAGGCCGAACAGGAAGGAAGGAATTATGAATTATGCTAAGGTCATATCAGCCTGCCAAGGAGGACCAAGGAGTGAAAGGGAAGAACAGCTGGTTGCAGATGGAGAGGGTGATAGGTCGAATGCTGAGGCACAACCAGGCTATCAAGAGCCACTGGAAAAATCAAGGGAGAAACTGACCACATACAGGCAGGATCCAGAGTCACAGAGGGTGAGGCAATGGGAGGAAGAAAGGGCAAAATCAGTGTTTATCCATGGGCTTCAGGAGAGAGAGGAAAGGACACACAATGAAAGGCAGCAGGAAGAAAGAAAGGAGATTGAGAAAATCATCACGGAAATAGGTGAAGAGATGGACGAGATTGTAAATTTTCAGAGAATAGGGGGTACTCGAAGGGGAGAAACCGACCAATCAAGCTAATTCTCAGGACGGAAACAGTGCGGAACAGGATCCTCCAAGAGAAACCACGATTGAAATACTCAGAAGAGTACAAGAGGGTGTTCCTAGACAGAGACAGAACAAAATCAGAATGACAGCAGCTGAGGGAGAGGACAAAAAAGCGAAAGGAGCTAGGAAAAGAGACAAGGATGGAACCAGCAGAGGTCAGTCAGAGCAGAACAGAACAGCAAGGGAAAGCACACACACAACTATTCTCAGAACCATACAACCTATCACACCATCCCAACACACACTACAATCCATACCCACAGCCTCCACTCAACACCGAGCTATAGAATCCCACAGTATGCCACCAGGTCTCCCACCCTCACAGGCCCCCCAAACCACAGTGTTGGAAAGGAAACTGAAGGTATGGTACACAAACGCTGATGGAATAACAAATAAGTGGGAGGAGTGGTATGAAAGAGTCAAAGAAGCATCACCGGACATCATAGCTCTCACAGAAACCAAGCTTACAGGTATGATAACAGATGCCATCTTTCCAACGGGATACCAAATCCTGAGGAAAGACAGAGGGAACAGGGGGGGTGGAGGAGTGGCGTTGCTGATCAAAAATCGCTGGAATTTTGATGAGCTGGAGAGAGGAGACAGCGGAGAAGAAATTGATTACATAGCGGGAACGCTTCAATCTGGAGGTCCCAAGGTGGTAATAGCAGTGATGTATAACCCACCACAGAACAGCAGGAGGCCAAGGCAAGAGTACGACGAGAGCAATAGAGCGATGGTTGACACACTGGCTAGAGTGGCCAGAAGAGCTCATGCATGCAGGGCAAAGCTCCTGATCATGGGTGACTTTAACCACAAGGAGATCGATTGGGAGAACTTGGACCCACATGGGGGCCAAGATACATGAAGGGCTAAGATGATGGAGGTGGTACTGGAAAACTCCATCTGCCAACACGTAAGGGACACTACAAGAGAGAGAGGAGAGGATGAACCAGCAAGGCTGGACTTAGTATTCACCTTCAGTAGTGCAGATATCGAGGACATCACATATGAAAGACCCCTTGGGGCCAGTGACCATGTGGTTTTAAGCTTCGAATACACAGTAGAGCTACAAGTGGAGGGAGAAGCAGGAAGGCCAGGACGAATGAAGCCAAACTACAAGAAAGGGGACTACACAGGAAAGAGGAACTACCTGAACGGGTAGTTCAGGTAGTTCACACCCACACCTTAACCCCCCACCCATATCCTACCAGCACACCCACACCTTAACCCCCCACCCATACCCTACCTGCACACCCACACCTTAACCCCCCACCCATACCCTACCTGCACACCCACACATTACCCCCCCCCCCAAACCCTACCTGCACACCCACACCTTAACCCCCCACCCATACCCTACCTGCACACCCACACCTTAACCCCCACCCATACCCTACCTGCACACCCACACCTTAACCCCCCACCCATACCCTACCTGCACACCCACACATTACCCTCCACCCATACCCTATCTGCACACTCACACCTTAACCCCCCACCCATACCCTACCTGCACACCCACACCTTAACCCCCCCACCCATACCCTACCTGCACACCCACACCTTAACCCCCCACCCATACCATACCTGCACACCCACACATTACCCCCCCACCCATACCCTACCTGCACACCCACACCTTACCCCCCACCCATACCCAACCAGCACACCCACACAATACCCCCCACTCATACCCTACCTGCACACCCACCCCTTAACCCCCCACCCATACCCTACCTGCACACCCACACCTTAACCCCCCACCCATACCCTACCTGCACACCCACACATTACTCCCCCACCCATACCCTACCTGCACACCCACACCTTAACCCCCCACCCATACCCTACCTTCACACCCACACATTACCCCCCACCCATACCCTACCTGCACACCCACACATTACCCCCACCCATACCCTACCTGCACACCCACACCCTAACCCCCCACCCATACCCTACCTGCACACCCACACATTTCCCCCCACCCAAACCCTACCTGCACACCCACACCTTAACCCCCCACCCATACACTAAGTGCACACCCACACCTTAACCCCCCGCCCATACCCTACCTGCACACCCCCACCTTAACCCCCCACCCATACCCTACCTGCACACCCACACATTACCCCCCCCCCATACCCTACCTGCACACCCACACATACCCCCCACCCATACCCCTGCACACTCACACCTTAACCCCCCACCCATACCCTACCTGCACACTCACACCTTAACCCCCCACCCATACCCTACCTGCACACCCACACCTTAACCCCCCACCCATACCCTACCTGCACACCCACACATTACCCCGCACCCATACCCTACCTGCACACCCACACATTACCCCCCACCCATACCCTACCTGCACACCCACACCTTAACTCCCCACCCATACCCTACCTGCACACCCACACATTACCCCCAACCATACCTTACCTGCACACCCACACATTACCCCCCACCCATACCCTACCTGCACACCCACACCTTAACCCCCTACCCATACCCTACCTGCACACCCACACCTTAACCCCCCAACCATACCCTAGCTGCACACCCACACCTTAACCCCCCCACCCATACCCTACCTGCACACCCCCACCTTAACCCCCCACCCATACCCTACCTGCACACCCACACCTTAACCCCCTACCCATACCCTATCTGCACACCCACACATTACCCTCCACCCATACCCTACCTGCACACCCACACCTTAACCCCCCACCCATACCCTACCTGCACACCCACACCTTAACCCCCCCATACCCTACCTGCACACCCACACCTTAATCCCCCCACCCATACCCTACCTGCACACCCACACCTTAACCCCCCACCCATACCCTACCTGCACACCCACACCTTAACCCTCTACCCATACCCTATCTGCACACCCACACATTACCCTCCACCCATACTCTATCTGCACACCCACACCTTAACCCCCCACCCATACCCTACCTGCACACCCCCACCTTAACCCCCCACATACCCTACCTGCACACCCACACCTTAATCCCCCCACCCATACCCTACCTGCACACCCACACCTTAACCCCCCACCCATACCCTACCTGCACACCCACACCTTAACCCTCTACCCATACCCTACCTGCACACCCACACCTTAACCCCCACCCATACCCTACCTGCACACCCCCACCTTAACCTTACCTGCACACCCCACCCATACCCCCCACCTTAACCCCCCACATACCTGCACACCCCCACCTTCACCCCCCACATACCCTACCTGCACACCCACACCTTAACGCCCCCCGCCCACACCTCACACACAGACTATGTAACTCCTGCTAAAACCAACTTCCTAAACACTAACAAAATAGTTCACTGTTGCACAATAAAGAGGACCCCGCAGTTTACTTTATTAAAGTTCAACACAGCTTAGTATAGCGCGGTGTTGCTCAGAATATTGTAGAATAGCTCAACACAGCTTAGTATAGCGCGGTGTTGCTCAGAATATTGTAGAGTAGCTCAACACAGCAACTTAATACTTCTCACAGGACAAACTGTCTTCTGCTGTGCTCACTACAGACACTGCACGCGCACAATATATAAATTAAAACCCTCAGGTGTTCCCTGATAAGAAAACAAAGATATAATAACATCGAGGAGTTGTAGGGCAGCCTCGCCGCGCGCGAGTGTGCGTGTGTGTGTGTGTGTGTGTGTATGTGTGTGTGTGTGTGTATGTGTGTGTGTGTGTGTGTGTGTGTGTGTGTGTGTGTGTGTGTGCGTGTGTGTGTGTGTGTGTGTGTGTGTGTGTGTGTGTATGTGTGTGTGTGTGTGTGTGTGTGTGTGTGTGTGTGTGTGTGTGTGTGTGTGTGTGTGTGTGTGTGTGTGTGTGTGTGTGTGTGGTGTGTGTGTGTGTGTGTGTGTGTGTGTGTGTGTGTGTGTGTGTGTGTGTGTGTGTGTGTGTGTGTGTGTGTGTGTGTGTGTGTGTGTGTGCTTACCTTTTATGTAGGCCAGTATTTACCCTGTGCATGTGGGAGTTTTTACCTGTGAAAAGGCCCGGGTTTTACCTTTTAGGGTGGGGGCCAATTTTACCTGGGGATGTGGGCCCAGCCCTTCCCCCCTTGTAGGGGGGGCCCCGTTTTCCCCCTGGGTAGGGTGGGGGCCGTTTTGCCCTTTGTTTTTAGGCCAGTTTCCTTTGTGTAGGGTGGGCCAGTCTTACCTTTTATTTTAGGCCAGTTTTCCCTGTTTTGTGGGGGCCAGTCTTTGTGTGTGTAGGCCGTCTTCCCTTGTATGTGGGCCCAGTCCCCCTTGTTTGTAGGCCAGTCTTCTCCTTGTATGTAGGCCAGTCTTCCCGGGATAGGGGGGGTTTTCCTGTTTTGGGGCCCGGTTTTACCTTTTTAAGGCCAGTCCCCCCCTGTTTTGGGGACCCCGCCTTTCTGTGTATGTAAAAGTTTTAATTTAAATGGGGGGCTAGTCTTCCCCTCTGTGTATGTTTACCTGTGTATGTAGGCCAGTCTTACCTGTGTATGTAGGCCAGTCTTTCCTGTGTATGTAGGACAGTCTTACCTGTGTATGTAGGCCCGTCTCTTACCTGTGTATGTAGGCCCTGTGTATATATATGTAGCTACCCAGTGTGTATGTAGGACAGTCTTACCCTGTGTATGTAGGCCCGTCTTGCCCTGTGTATGTAGGCCAGTCTTACCTGTGTATGTAGGCCAGTCTTACCCTGTGTATGTAGGCCAGTCTTACCTGTGTATGTAGGCCAGTCTTACCTGTGTATGTAGGCCAGTCTTATCTGTGTATGTAGGCCAGTCTTACCTGTGTATGTAGGCTAGTCTTACTCTGTGTATGTAGGCCAGTCTTACCTGTGTATGTAGGCCAGTCTTACCTGTGTATGTAGGCCAGTCTTACCTGTGTATGTAGGCCCGTCTTGCCCTGTGTATGTAGGCTAGTCTTACCCTGTGTATGTAGGTAAGTCTTACCCTGAGTATGTAGGCCCGTCTTGCCCTGTGTATGTAGGCCAGTCTTGCCCTGTGTATGTAGGCCAGTCTTACCTGTGTATGTAGGCCAGTCTTACCTGTGTATGTAGGCCAGTCTTACCTGTGTATGTAGGCCAGTCTTGCCCTGTGTATGTAGGCCAGTCTTACCTGTGTAAGTAGGCCAGTCTTACCTGTGTATGTAGGCCAGTCTTGCCCTGTGTATGTAGGCCAGTCTTACCTGTGTATGTAGGCCAGTCTTACCTGTGTATGTAGGCCAGTCTTACCTGTGTATGTAGGCCAGTCTTGCCCTGTGTATGGAGGCCAGTCTTACCTGTGTATGTAGGCCAGTCTTACTCTGTGTATGTAGGCCAGTCTTGCCCTGTGTATGTAGGCCAGTCTTACCTGTGTATGTAGGCCCGTCTTACCTCTGTATGTAGGCCCGTCTTATCTACCAGCTGGCAGGACTACATGGCTATCATGACGTGGCTTATCAAGTACCTGGAGAAAGTAGTGCATCGTTTTCTTTAAATAGAAATGTATTACAATACAGTTGAAACATTTTACTTTTTTTAAATAAAGCGGAAGAATATTTTATATAAATATTACGAAAAAATTTAATCGACTATTCTCTCTCTCCTTCCCTTCATTCCATGAGTAACATCCAGGATGTTTTCAACGCACTGAGTTTAATATATTCCTATTGCAGTCCCTTTACGCCTTCATTTTTTTTAACTCTCCACCAGCCTCTCCTATCACAATTTTTTTCCTCCTTACCCAACTCAAGCACAAATTTGCCTTGTATACATTCACTGGAATATACATAACCTTGAGAGACTGAATAAAAGTGCGTGTTACCCACTATATATGAAGACAAAAATACGATGCAATTCAAGATTTTATTGTGGTTTCATAATTTTACAGTGTAACGTTGTCCCAATAAGAGATAAATGACAGCAGAATATAACGAACCACTGTTTCACACAACAATGTCAAAACTACAAGAGTCCACAGCACTGGAGAGAACAGAAATACTGATACCGAATCATATCACAGGAGGGTACAAATAGAAGCATTATAAACCATACCCCAAATAATCCAAATCTTATTCTGCAACCTATCTGTGGTCTTCCTTGAGAGATGGGAGGAAGACCCGAACGAAAGACTGGTAACAACGCAAACGATCACTGCATTGAACGTCTGAAAACCAACGGAGATATTTCTCGCATGTTCTCTGACTCTTATAAAAGAGTACGATTTAGGTTACATCAAGTGTGTCGTGAAGGTGTAGTAACTAGTAAGGAAGGTTAGACTGGTAGGCCAAGACAAATGAAGTCCCAGCAGTGCGAGGGGAATATATTGGGGAGCCAGTTGTAGCATGTGGTGGGGAGGGGCACCTGCTTGTTAACAAGTACAGGTGGTACGCCGGAGGCACCTGTCACAATTGTTAGCACCAGTTATGAGATGTTATGGTGGCAGTAATAATGACCCAGGTGTTGCAGCTGCGCCTCACTGATGCCAATGGGAGAGGAAATGTAGAGAGAATGAAAGAGGAGGGAATAGACGAGTACTGGAAAGGTGATAGGGAAATATAACAGGGAAATGGTGAGGGAAAAGAGAGATGAAAGGGAAGGGGAAATACTAAGCGCAGACAGCCAATAAAGACACGTGGAACCTTGCTAATTATTTAGCATCACGCTGAATACAGAGAAACACTAAGATTCTACATGTAACGACTGACTGTTGTCAAGTGACTGAAGACGGCTCTCTCTCTTATCTTATAACCTATAAGTATTTTACTATGTTATTTTTTTGAGGTTCGAAGGATAAATTTCATGACGCTTCCCGTAAACTTACAAATACAATTTTCTCTAAGTGCAGTTAACTTAGGTTACATCAACCTTTAAAACGATTTTCAAGTGATATGAGACAGTTTGTCAACATCTTGTGAATCATCCAAGAGGCGGAAATTGCACCTAATATACCTGATCTCTCCACTTACTAAATAGAATACACACGTTAGGAAACGAACATACCAGTGCGTTACAAGAGATTGTAACATATGAGATGAGGACGTCTGACGTCTGAATCCAGAATTCTGAATGACGTTCGGAGGCCTCACAAGAGGAAAGGTATTGTGAACTCCAAGAGTATTAGAAAAAAAAAACTTTAGCGTTCTGAGTCAAAAAAAAAGAATACAAAAGTGAGTCATCATATCATTAAGACGAACGTGAGGTGATTTTCCTTGACAAATAAACCAATAATAATACAAAAACATTTAAGTGTACCCCACACACAGTAGAACTTCACTACAGAACAACCTACATAGTGGCACAACAATACAACACTTATGGCAAGTCCCAGCCACAGCGAGTCTCCAGCAGTCATTTAGCTGAAACGTCGAGTTTCGACCTCGTCGCCTCAGAAACTAGCTCTCTGTAAGAAACCCCGCTCGTGCAAACATTAGCAGCATACCTTATTAAAACAGACACATTTTTGAGTTTGTCTGGACAAAAACAACAAAAAAAATAACTCCGACGAAATACAGATATCAAAGAAAGGAATATAATAAAATCTAAAGAAAAGAAAATGATATAGAAAAAGAAATAAAAGGGTGGGGAGACAAGGGGAATGAGGCATAACGATATATATGTGTGAGAGGGGTTTGAAAAGGATGGATAATGGAGAGGCATGATGGGGACGGCAGGGGTGGGAAAACAAGTAAAACGATGGAATAGGGGGGAATTTAGTGAAGAGAGGCATGATAAAAGAACAACAGAAGAATGAAGGGCCTAAATGAAGGAGCAAGAGGGTACGGAAAAGATGGTAAAAATATAAGGGAAATATGGACGATACGGAAAAGCATAATAGGAACACACATGAGAAAAAAAACACGTACGAGAGAGAGAGAGAGAGAGAGAGAGAGAGAGAGAGAGAGAGAGAGAGAGAGAGAGAGAGACAGACAGACAGACGGGGAAGGGGAGGTACGAGGGGAAAAAAACAGTAAATGGGAGGTGGGAAGGCACCAACAATGAGGATTAACCTGTGCCCACTACACATGCTCCAGGTTTATCCCATTGTGTGTGTGAGACCTTGTAAGTCTGACCTCGTTATACCAGACTTACGAGCCAGGTAGTACAACAGTCTCACAGCCAGGCAGTACAACAGCCTCACAGCCAGGCAGTACAACAGTCTCACAGCCAGGCAGTACAACAGTCTCACAGCCAGGCAGTACAACAGTCTCACAGCCAGGCAGTACAATAGCCTCACAGCCAGGCAGTACAACAGTTTCACAGCCAAGCAGTACAACACTCACAGCCAGGCAGTACAACAGTCTCACAGCCAGGCAGTACAACAGTCTCACAGCCAGGCAGTACAACAGCCTCACAGCCAGCCAGTACAACAGTCTCACAGCCAGGCAGTACAACAGTCTCACAGCCAGGCAGTACAACAGTTTCACAGCCAGGCAGTACAACAGTCTCACAGCCAGGCAGTACAACAGTCTCACAGCCAGGCAGTACAACAGTCTCACAGCCAGGCAGTACAACAGCCTCACAGCCAGGCAGTACAACAGTCTCACAGCCAGGCAGTACAACAGTCTCACAGCCAGACTGTACAACAGTCTCACAGCCAGGCAGTACAACAGTCGTCTCACAGCCAGGCAGTACAACAGTCTCACAGCCAGGCTGTACAACAGCCTCACAGCCAGGCAGTACAACAGCCTCACAGCCAGGCAGTACAACAGTCTCACAGCCAGGCAGTACAACAGTCTCACAGCCAGGCAGTACAAGTCTCACAGCCAGGCAGTACAACAGTCTCACAGCCAGGCAGTACAACAGCCTCACAGCCAGGCAGTACAACAGTCTCACAGCCAGGCAGTACAACAGTCTCACAGCCAGGCAGTACAACAGTCTCACAGCCAGGCAGTACAACAGTCTCACAGCCAGGCAGTACAACAGTCTCACAGCCAGGCAGTACAACAGCCTCACAGCCAGGCAGTACAACAGTCTCACAGCCAGGCAGTACAACAGCCTCACAGCCAGGCAGTACAACAGCCTCACAGCCAGCCAGTACAACAGTCTCACAGCCAGGCAGTACAACAGTCTCACAGCCAGGCAGTACAACAGCCTCACAGCCAGGCAGTACAACAGTCTCATAGCCAGGCAGTACAACAGTCTCACAGCCAGGCAGTACAACAGTCTCACAGCCAGGCAGTACAACAGTCTCACAGCCAGGCAGTACAACAGCCTCACAGCCAGGCAGTACAACAGTCTCACAGCCAGGCAGTACAACAGTCTCACAGCCAGGCAGTACAACAGTCTCACAGCCAGGCAGTACAACAGTCTCACAGCCAGGCAGTACAACAGTCTCACAGCCAGGCAGTACAACAGCCTCACAGCCAGGCAGTACAACAGTCTCACAGCCAGGCAGTACAACAGTCTCACAGCCAGGCAGTACAACAGTCTCACAGCCAGGCAGTACAACAGTCTCACAGCCAGGCAGTACAACAGCCTCACAGCCAGGCAGTACAACAGTCTCACAGCCAGGCAGTACAACAGTCTCACAGCCAGGCAGTACAACAGTCTCACAGCCAGGCAGTACAACAGTCTCACAGCCAGGCAGTACAACAGTCTCACAGCCAGGCAGTACAACAGCCTCACAGCCAGGCAGTACAACAGTCTCACAGCCAGGCAGTACAACAGTCTCACAGCCAGGCAGTACAACAGTCTCACAGCCAGGCAGTACAACAGTCTCACAGCCAGGCAGTACAACAGCCTCACAGCCAGGCAGTACAACAGTCTCACAGCCAGGCAGTACAACAGTCTCACAGCCAGGCAGTACAACAGCCTCACAGCCAGGCAATACAACAGTCTCACAGCCAGGCAGTACAACAGTCTCACAGCCAGGCAGTACAACAGTCTCACAGCCAGGCAGTACAACAGCCTCACAGCCAGGCAGTACAACAGTCTCACAGCCAGGCAGTACAACAGTCTCACAGCCAGGCAGTACAACAGCCTCACAGCCAGGCAGTACAACCACTTAGACATGGTTACCTCTTCCTGTCCTGTACTAGGAAAAAACGATGAATACATCGTTTACCTAGTTCTTTCAGTGTGTACAGGTAAGTAATAATCCTCATCAGTATTATATTTCTTCCTTTCCAGTTCTTTGTCTCAGTAGACACTGATTAGGGAAATTGTAAACTCCCACAATTTCATTACTGCATTAAATAATTTTATTATTCTGGTTTACGTATTTTAATGCTATGATGATGTGTACTTTAAGTAGAAGTGCTCTACCGGGTGATGATAGGATAGTGCTCTTTTCCTTCCCCTCACCTCATGCTTCAAGCCAGGCTACCTCTAATGATACTACTGACATTTTCTTCATATGGGAAAGGGAAGCTAAGAGTATTCCTTGTAAGCATTTATCCTAGAGTGTTGTTCTGAGCTCTCTGGCTGTCTCATCGACTATATGGTATATGTAAAAGTGTCTATCCAGCTCTCCACCTCCTCCTCTTCGATAAAATACAGGGGTGTGAGTGACGACTCTCATTAATCGTATTCCGACGGTCAAATCATGGTCAGGTGAATAAGGTACTTGTACTATGCAGGCGGTAAGAACCACAGTGGGTTCAAAGCAGAGGCGTCGCTAGGGTTGGTGTCACCCAGGGCATCTTTGGTGCCACCCCCATGAAATTCAAGGGCGGGGGGATGGGGGGTAAACTCCAGTTACGTCACTACCGCATGACCAGCGACTAATGTTTAGTAATGAGAACGTTTAAATGCCATAAACCGAACAGGAGAATACTTCTCAACATAATTAATGATAAAATAAATAACCGTAGTAATATTGAGGAAACAAACTCAAATATCACTTTGAGTACAACAACAGATCCTACATTTATTCGTCTTCAACAATGCCCCCCCTCCCCCCCAAAAAAGAAAAAGAACATTGCAATATCAGAGAAACACTAGTTCCGGTTTGACCTTGAGTACAGGTAACATCTCAGTGAATCTGATCTTACATCTGACCTTGAGTACAGGTAACATCTCAGTGAATCTGATCTTACATTTGACCTTGAGTACAGGTAACATCTCAGTGAATCTGATCTTACATTTGACCTTGAGTACAGGTAACATCTCAGTGAATCTGATCTTACATCTGACCTTGAGTACAGGTAACATCTCAGTGAATCTGATCTTACATTTGACCTTGAGTACAGGTAACATCTCAGTGAATCTGATCTTACATCTGACCTTGAGTACAGGTAACATCTCAGTGAATCTGATCTTACATCTGACCTTGAGTACAGGTAACATCTCAGTGAATCTGATCTTACATTTGACCTTGAGTACAGGTAACATCTCAGTGAATCTGATCTTACATCTGACCTTGAGTACAGGTAACATCTCAGTGAATCTGATCTTACATTTGACCTTGAGTACAGGTAACATCTCAGTGAATCTGATCTTACATCTGACCTTGAGTACAGGTAACATCTCAGTGAATCTGATCTTACATCTGACCTTGAGTACAGGTAACATCTCAGTGAATCTGATCTTACATTTGACCTTGATTACAGGTAACATCTCAGTGAATCTGATCTTACATCTGACCTTGAGTACAGGTAACATCTCAGTGAATCTGATCTTACATTTGACCTTGAGTACAGGTAACATCTCAGTGAATCTGATCTTACATTTGATCTTGAGTCCAGGTAACATCTCAGCGAATCTGATCTTACATTTGATCTTGAGTCCAGGTAACATCTCAGCGAATCTGATCTTACATTTCCTTGCCTTCAGTCCTGCGAAATCATCTATCACATCATCAAAATCAATGATTTTCCCTATATAGGCCTATATAGACTATATAGAAACGAAGGATTCTTCTCTTATGTTGGTGCAGCACTGTTTTATGCATTAGTGTCACCTTTAGAGGCTCTATGGTGTCACCCCCTAAATGGTGTCACCCGGGGCGGCCCGCCCCCCCCGCCCCCCTTACGACGCCTCTGGTTCAAAGTTCCTGAATAATATAAAAGTACATTTCGACTTGAGGTACTTGTACTACCATCTAACATACTGTCATATCATACAATTATGTGAAAAGAATTGATTATAAGTTCAAGAAATACTTTGTCACAATTCTATTATGGAATACTGAAAACCTTAAAATAATCACAACATACGACAGAATAAATCACTTCATCGGGAGGCTGGACTGATAAAAGAAATAACTGGCCCTGGCCGCCAGTCTACCGAAAAACGGGAAAGAAATGATCATTATAATAAACAATGGCTAACTGTTAATCTTTTGACGGAGAGACTTTACAGTACTGCTCATTACTACGAAAATTCGATAAACAAGTCTTTGAGTGGTCATAATGGGTATCAGAAAACCTGCTGTCTTCACTGGAGACTGGTAAAACAGAGCGAAAGAACACGCTAATATACTGTTTTAATAAAAAAAAAAAAAAACAGAAAAATGTCTTAAGAATATTTAAGAACAAGCTACAAGGTAATCAGTCTGAAATCAACTTTGTCGCAAGACAGCACTGGTATTTGTCTGTATGTCTGTTACAGTCCTCTCTCTCCCCCCTTTCTCTTCTCTTTAGGGCAAGCGTATGAACGTTGTAGGTGATCAGCTAGTCAGCATTCACTGGTCTTCAACGTAATAGCTGCTGATTACATCGTGTTTCTTACAGTCTCCTTCGAATAGCTGGTTGCTAGAAGTGGCTGTCAGCTCTTGACAAATTGGTAACGAAGGCTACCCGATTGCTCCTTCGTGAATGTCATGATGAGTGACTGGTCGACAGGTCACTCTCGATTTAATTGGTTACGTCGACACATTGATATATACCACACTCCTCTGACCTACAATATTGCGTGCTTTTAAAATATACTATCGACTGCCCACTATCTACCACCCGGACTCGACAATAACAAACATAATCTGTTTCAATAAACCAACATTTGGAAATGAATAACGTCACATGGGAAGCCACACTGACCGGTTCAAATTGATCCTATCTGGGAAGTGGAGGATTAATATAATATTCATAGGGAAGCATATGAAACTTGCCTATAACAAACCCTGCTTCCACAACAGGGCCTGTTGTAAACAAACCTCCCGCGGTTGTATACCCACTGGAGTAATATCTCGTTATAAGTTTATCAACCCATATACCAATTGTAAGTTCTAAACCCACAAATTATAATTATTGCAAGTCTAACACTAGACTAATTATATACAATTAAAAGATATATCACACAAAAACTTTAAGACCTGCACAAATATTAAGGTTTGCAACTCGCTAGCACACGATCTTAAGTGTTCAGAGTGAATATGCTTGCAACTCACTAGCACATATCCTTAAGTCCAAAACAGTGTACGTGTGTACAGTTGCCATCTAGTTAAAGAATACATCCAAACAATACAATATAGACACCATTAGAGCACTCGAGACAAAACTCATTCAATCCTAGCATAGACACAGTCCACAAATCTGGGTAAATAATAAGTTACTCACTACTATGCAAAAGAAAACCTTTTCCTGAGTCCACACTAGACAATCTCAAAGACAAATTCCACACAAGACAATGTACTCCAGCAACTGAATTGCAATCTTTGCTTCCAGAGGCTGTGTTTCAAATTGGAAATAGGAGACAGAACCTAGGTCAGCGCACAAGATAGTGTACAGACCATCAAGGCTCTCAAAAAACAGAGTTCACAAAGTGAACATAGGCTGCAGACTGCAGACACATGACAATGCTCAGAGAATCTAAGCCCCTAAAATGACCCTGTGTGCATGCGAGATTATATTAAGGGAAAAATAGTAACTGCTCCTTGTTCCTCATCCTTCCCTGAAAGCGGCAAAACGCCAACTACCTTCTAAGTGTCTGGGGTTGAAGGCTGCCTACGCTATAGAGACGGACCGGTACCTTCTCCGGCTCAATCAGTATTACAAATTTATATCAGACCTATCATACAATATTATAAAACTGATTGAGAAAATAATATAGTTTATTACAACAAAGGGTCTGGACGTTATTCCTTGCTGTTAGGTAATAAGAGGTAACAGGCTGTCATAACACAAACCTAGCGTGAACCACTGAACACTAAACAGAGACAAAAACCATATAATGTACAGCTGTACTCGCAAAGCGCCAAGCTAACTAGGGTCATACAGCAGATGGTGTGCATTTATCTGTGAGTGATATGCAAAAGCCCTCTTCGTGGGCGAAAATTCGTCAGTCATGTTTCTATGTACTGCATTCGTGTCTCACAGTGCCTGGGGTGTCGGGAGTAATGAGGTTCACTTCAAGTAGAGGAGGGACAGCTTCAGCTAAATGAATCAAGAGCTCTTCAGAAGCATCAAGGCCCTTCCCCCTGAAGGAGAGTAGCTGCAGTGGTCAGTGTAGACATCAGATACTGGAAATGCTGCCTAACTGTCTTAAGTTTAAAAGCATTTAAGCACATTCAGAATACGATCAGAGCATGTCTCGAGGCGTAACGGTAGCAGGGCTCGCGACATGGAGTTTTCAATAACCTGCGTGTGTTTAAGATGTCGAGAAAATGAAATGAAAAAGCGAAATGAAAATGAAATGAAAATTCTTCGGCTGGGATGGACGGCTGCTTTCGTCAGGACGGGGGAAGTGGGGCGCATGTAAATCAACTTTATTCAACCCTGTGCGACCTTGTGTATATAGTCATAAGGGCTCATTTTGGCAACGTACTCTGGGGGAACGCTTAAGCCCATTCTGTTATGCAGAGTCCGAGGTTCAATCAAGAGTCGTGGACTTGTAATATTTTAGAGCTTTGGACGAGGTGCCAAGGATTGGAAGGCAGGGAGGGGAACACGGGGAAACAGCACGAGAATGAGAGGAAGAGGAAGTGGGACAGGAATGAGAGGAAAGTGGGACGGGAATGGGAGGGAAGTGAAGTGGGACGGGAATGAGAAGGAAAGGAAGTGGGATAGGAATGAGAAGGAAGGAAAGTGGGAGGGAAGGGAAGTAGGATGGGAATGAGCGGGAAGTAGGACGGGAATGAGAGGGAAAGGACGTGGGACGAGGATGAGTGGGAAAGGAAGTGGGATGGGAATGAGAGGGAAGGGCAGTGGGAAAGGAATGAGAAAAGTGGAAAGGAAATTAAATGGAAGCAAAGTGGAACGGGAATGAGAGGGGAAGAAGTTGATATCCTTGGGGTGAAATCTGACTCCAACCTGATCATGAAGAACCACGTTGTAAATCTTGCAAACAAGGCAGCCAGGAAGCTTACAGCACTTCGACGTATCTCGCATCTGCTTGACAGTAGGGGCTGGAAAGATTCTGCATGAGGCACAAGTACGCTCACACCTTGAGTATGCTCCACTTTCTTGGTTTGCCTGCCCCCTCTCATCTGCGACTGCTTGACAGAATAGAGAACAGAGCAAGACGTTTCATCTCTCGCCTGGACCCATCCTGGATAAATCTGTCATTTCAGCAGTGCTTTCAGCACAGGAGGGATGTGGGTGGCCTTACTGTTATGTACAAGGCCAACACTGTCAAAGTACCACACTTGGCTCCACTTCGAGGACAGCGAGAAGCAAGCCTCTATATCACAAGACGGGCAGAAAGCAGCAACTTCCCTCTGGCTGTAACCTTCTCCAGAACATTTATCCCCAAGATGACTCGAGTATGGAACACATTCGTACAGCATTATGATGTTAACGAGATAAAGTCAGTTGATCAAATGAAAATGCTGGTCCACAGATGGCTCCAACTTCATCCTGTTCCCTACTTGTATGTCTCATAACAATAAAAATGCTTTCAAATGAGCTAATGTAGGTAACAGCTCTTAGCTTGCCAATAAAGTTAGGAATCCTTAACTTGTAAACAGCTTGTCAATAAGGCTAGAGATCCTTAACCTAACCTTGTCAAACCCTGTGTAAAAAAAAACAGAAGGCCTGATGGGACTAAACAGAAGGGAAAAGAGGTAGGGATAAAAATGTGGGTATGAGGAGTAGCCAAGAAAGTAGACTGGGGTTAAGTAAAAATAGGAATACGAGTAATGAGAAATGTGAGTGAAAACGAAAGGAAATGAGAGAGGGGAGGGAGTGAGAGGGGAGATAAAATGAGGAAGTGAGTGAAGAGGAATGGGGGTGAGGGGGAATGAGGAAGTGAGTAAAGTAGGAATGGGACTGAGGGGGGAGTGAACATTATAGGGAGTGGAATAAGAGATTGAGTGAGGGGAGTGGGAATGGGTTATAGGAGATTGAAAAGCGAAGAATAAGGGGACTGCAGCAGTGGCCGTGGTGGGGTGAGCAGGACGAAGGGTCAGATGTTGGAGACATACCGGGGTGTGGGAGGGGCGGGTGAGGAAGAGGAGGGTGAAAGGGGAAATAAGAGTGGGAATAGCAATAAATGACATGTATGCCCTATTTTTTTTAAGCAAAATTAGATTCATGAGCAGTGTTCTGTAAGATGGAGAGGGAGGGGAAGAGACGGTGTGCAGCGAGGGAGGAGTGATGGGCAGCGAGGGAGGGGTGGTGGGCAGCGAGGGAGGGGTGGTGGGCAGAGAGGGAGGTGTGGTGGGCATTGAGGGAGGGGTGGTGGGCAGCGAGGGAGGGGTGGTGGGCATTGAGGGAAGAGTGGTGGGCATTAGTTAAAAATGCCATTAAACTGTCAATGTTAAAAGACTCCCCTAAAAGTTAATTGAAATCCCTGCAGGCACCACGGTAATTATAGAAACTATGCTCTAAACGAAAAGGCCGAAACCAACGGCAAACAGTTAAGATTTGATCCACAATCAAAGGCACGCCACATGACTCAGAAGAAGCACCTGCAAACAAGTGGTAATGAGTGAACCCAATCCTCAATGTAGAGATTCTTTTCAAATTGACGATTCCTGCTGAAGATGGGCCTGTACAACCTCGTGTCTGTCTGCAGGAGCCGACTGAACACGCTACTTCCCAAGGCCATATCTATGTATGTGGTCTATAACGTCAATGCAAGACAAATCGAGTTAGCAGCCTTTGCATTAACATCAGTCCATTATTCCTTTCTGGAATCCCAATATGGCCCAAGCACAAACAACAACTTCACATCCTTCTCCCAGGCATAAGATGGGTAAACCACTCGTTGATCTTTTAGTTCACAGTTTAGACAAAAGCATAATGGGCTAGGTTAGAGAAAGCACACTGAGAATCAGAGCAGTGAAATGGTATCTACCAAACCACCTATCAGGGCGAGAGCAGCAAGAATTGCTTGGGACTCCGCAATGCACAGGGGACCTGTCTGGTAACTAGGCACACGGTGAACACGTTTCCCGATACCCAGTAGAAGAGCTTGATATATGATTACAAATTATCGATGTTTTCCTCTGAGGTAGGCAGGTAGGTAGGTATAATGTTTGCCAGGAAACAGTACAAGTATTTCCTGACGCGGGTCTTAGTCATAGGATGAGCCGCAGCCGGAGATTTCGGTCATGTGACCGAGAACTTCCGCTGGCTTACCAGTCCACCCGTTTAAAAATCATGGTTATAATAAAAATCATTTGGCTTTACTATCATGCTAATTTTGGTATCGTCAGCTAATGAAGTTGAGACACACTAAAGAGGGCAAACAGTGTTGTCAAGAACTTGGCTAATAAATGGGGAGGGGAAAGAAAATGAGAAAGAGGAGAGGAAGTTTGTGTCAGTGATGGTTACAGGTATGGAGGAGGTCCGGTAGTGGAAGGAAATGAATAAGGGGAGATAAGGTAAAAAGCGGCGCTGGACACCGTATGTGGTTTCAACACTATCGAAAATGCCGTCCATGCCCCTTAAGTGTGTCCATCAAGGCCCTTCCTCTTTTTTCCGTCGCCGATTCCTCCTCTTTTCTTTCCTTCCCTCCTCTACCCTCCCCCCCCCCCCACTACCACTTCCTCTTATCTCTGTGTTAGCCGCAAGTTATTAAATTCTTTTAGAGAGCCAGAGTTGTAACTGAATAAGACGAAGAGATCCATATTGATGCTAGTCCCAGGGACCAGCGACCATCTCAGCTATTTCTACGTCTCTGACTTTTCCCTTCTCCAGTCCTACCATACCAACACCACCCGCCTATCCTCAAGTCCCTCAAACCTTCCTGACAGTGTATTGTATTACTATGAGTGCATGCGCGCGCGCACACACACGTGTGTGAAGGGAAGGGGATTTTTTTTTTTTTTTTTTTTTTTTTGGGGGGGGGGGGTCGAGCTTTGGCTCCTGGGAACTCCTTTAATTTATTCACGAACGATCATACCATTCCTGATTTCATAAGCTGTATCATACATCCTCTTAAAACTGTATACGGAATCTGTTTCCACCAATTATCCATCCGGAATGTTAAACTTCCTAACTACCCTTAGTCCAAGGAAGCAATTTCTGGCGTCCCTTTGACTGGTTTGCATTTTTAACTTCAATGTATGCTCTACTGAGTCCACTGTGTATCTTGTACGTCGTAATCATGTTTTGCTTGATTTTCCTCTCTTCCAGCCTTGTTTTGTTCAAGTGTTTTTTTCGTAAGTCAGTTCCCTTAACTCCTGCAATATTCTCTTATCGAATATCTGGACATTCCCTACTTTCTGGGATTACTTTCTTCAATGGGTGCTCCATGCTTGTGCTGCCTATACGACAGGTCTGACCTTGTCACTAGTGTTACTGTGTACTTGTGTAGTATACTTAGATAATCCCAGATACGTTATAGATAGGCTCCCTGGCTAGCTATCACGTCACGAAACTCATCACGTGTGGACAGCAGGCTGTAGGCCTCACGGTCAGTTCTAGGCAAGGCACAGACAAGACGGCAGGTATCTGGGTTTCTCAACAAGACTCTCATGATTACACGCCTCCAGACATCCAATGTGTGTATTTCTTACTCCAATATCTCCTCACGAACCCACACGACAACTATGTCCTATACAGAGGCCTGAAGGACTCTTTGTTGAAGTGTCTGAATGTTATTCCTCATTTCGCCAGGTGCACAAACACTGTCCCCGTCCGGCGTAGGTGTAACTTCTGTGATATTACTCCTATGTTTCCTTTTTCCTGCTTGAGGTTCGTAGCTTCTGTCCGCTTCAGTTTGTCATCTGTGTGGAGTCTTCTTTCTCTTATTCACAGATTATTTTAACGTGCATTTGATAATGCTGAAGTCCAATAACCACCAGTCTGACCTTTCCTGTAGCCCATTCAGGTCCCGTTTCCTTGTCATCTCCGGTATTTATCATAACATTATCCGCAAACTAGGATACATAAACACCACACAAATAACTAGCACAAATGAGACACGTTATTTCTGTGTTGTTCCAGTGACGATATTGTGCCTTTTCCTGGGACACTAAAAATTGTGTTGTCAGGCATGTCGTTCACAACAGTGCCAGCAACTTACGGCACCTTGTGGGACACCAGACTCGTCACGTTCGTTCATCCTGACACGTCGAGAATACCAACTCGTAATTCAATGCGGCCTGTTAATCCGCTTTTCAAAAACGACCGTACATTTGCCACTTTTCATATTACCGGAATGTTCACAGTCTGCAACGATGACCTGACAGCCTTATCATCTGCTCGCTAGTGTTACGTTGGCTTCCAATAACTCCAAGTGCTTCTCTCGATTGCTCGTTCACTCTGCGCGTAAAAGTGAACCTACACACCGGTAAGTGTAAATAAATGAGAGAGAGAGAGAGACGTAGCCGGAGTTGGGTATGTCAACTCTTCAAGGGTGTGTCTTGATGCCGCTAAATGGATCTATTCTCCCTCTCCCTGAATCAAAACTAATTACCCACCATTTCCCTTAGGGACTAAGTGATCCGCTATCATTATAATAATTACACAAGCTAGAAGCAGCTAGATGAAGCTAGCTACATGCAGCTAAAGCAGCTAGACGTGGCTAGAAGCAGGTACATCCAGCAAGCAGCCAAGAGAAAACCAGGAAGAGCGAATGTATGTATGTGTGTGTGTGTGTGTGCGGGCGCTGGAGAGAGAGAGAGAGAGAGAGAGAGAGAGAGAGAGAGAGAGAGAGAGAGAGAGAGAGAGAGAGAGAGAGAGAGAGAGAGAGAGAGAGAGAGAAATATGTGATCATATTACAAAGGCAAAAACAAACATACGTGACAAGCTAGCGACAGATGTGGGATTATTAACACTGGAGACAGAGCAGCAGGCAAGCCCTACGGACCACTGACATATCATGTAAAAATATTACTCTGGTAGCGAGGATCTTGGCCTGACGGGTTACAACATTACAGCAAACTTAATGAAGTGGTCTCGAATATGGAACTTTCCTCAAGTACGCAAGTGGTTTCACAGGTACGCAAGTGGTTTCACAGGTACGCAAGTGGTCTCGCAAGTACGTATGTACTCTAACAAGTACGTGACTTTAAAAGTATGTAAATTGTAAATGGTTGATCAAATCGGTTACTGAGCAGTTAGGTAATCTTACAAGTATTTTGGGGGGGAAGGGGGGAGCCAATAAATTAATTAAAGAGAAGAAAGTTGCCTAAAAATAATTTTCAAAGAAAGAGAGTGGTTTGGCAACACTACAAAATACTAAAAATAAAGATAAATAATGATATAATAAGGAAATTTAATTAACAATATGACATCACAATCAACAGCACGAGACTATATATAGCAGAGGAAAACACCTGAGTGAAAAATTTAATGTAATTCATGAATAACTAAAGATGAGGTTTCCATCTTTCCTGGAACTGAAAATGGTTCAACATGGACCGAAACGTCGTTTAAAGTTTCCTTTCCAAATTATGGGTTTATATGTTAATTATTGCAGCCATGGTGCTTTGACCTGTATCCTTCAGTTTACGTAACTTTACTTAAGAGGATCTGTCCACAGAGTTTACATCGACAACTTGCCCAGAGATTTAACCCAGTTTTTTTTAATCCATTACTCCTTTGATTACAGAAGTAATCCACATAACTACGTTCATAAATTATTTAGCTACAAATACTTTTTTTTTAAATTCCAATAAGCAGCTTCTAAAAAAAAAATATCATATAGCGTCCACAGTGATTTTATGTTTTATATATTGTAAAATATTCCAAACTTCCTGGTTGATCAGGCCCTGATCCAGCGGGAGGCCTGGTCGTGGACCGGGCCGCAGGGGCGCTGATCCCGGGATACCCTCCAGGTAATCTGGTTATAACTGACCTCTGTTAACCGTTGACTTAGTCTGATTATGAAATTAGTATAAGGTATTAAATATAAATAATAGGTAAGGTTCGGCAAGAAACAGGACAAGTGCTTCCTGACGCGCGTCTTAGTCAGATGACACACCGCTGGTGCTTTTGGTTATTTGGCCGAGGCTTTCGCCTGGCTTACCGGTCCATCCCTTTAAAAATTATGGTTATGGTTATACCCATTTATAAAAAATGATAAATAATACAAATTAAACTTATATTAGGTTAATTTTTTGCAAGGTCAGGCTAGGCCGATAAGTTACTTTTGCTGCAAAATTAACCATTTGTATAACGTGGATATTCTTCTAATCAACAATCATCAACCGCCCTACAACACACATAAGAGCACTGGAACTTGAGTGTCTCCATGGGTTCTGAGACAGCAAGCAGACACTGTGAACCGTTACCAAAAATCTGCAAGCCGCTGGAGAAAGAATATCAACCAAAAATATGGAAAACTGGGAATGTGGTTTCGATAAACAAACAAGGTTAAGCTGATAAACGGTCAGCAATTAACAACAGACCCGTATTACTTTACAACCATTAACTTAACAATCTTCACTTATAACCTCCCACCAGATCTTCATAGCCCCCACCGGCAACCCACAACCCCTCACCAGCACCACCCACCCACCACCAACACCCCACAACCACCATTAGCATCCCACAATCACCACCAGCACCATACAATCACAACTCGCACACTACAACCAGCACTGGCGCGCTGTTACCAACAACAACCCCCCACAACCACCACCAACACCCCACAACAACCACAACCACCACCTCACAACTCACACAAGATCCTGGCCAGGAGAGAGCCTCCGTGATATACTGGGAAATAAACTATTCTAGTGACATACGAGCGCTCAAAAACTTTAACACACAATAAGTTTGAACATTAAAAGTTAAAACCCGTTTCCTGGGTTATCGCTAGCCACCAGACACCGTAGGTCCCGTGGTCTCTGGTCTGAGGTATCTAGCCACCAGACACCGTAGGTCCCGTGGTCTCTGGTCTGAGGTATCTAGCCACCAGACACCGTAGGTCCCGTGGTCTCTGGTCTGAGGTATCTAGCCACCAGACACCGTAGGTCCCGTGGTCTCTGGTCTGAGGTATCTAGCCACCAGACTCCGTAGGTCCCGTGGTCTCTGGTCTGAGGTATCTAGCCACCAGACACCGTAGGTCCCGTGGTCTCTGGTCTGAGGTATCTAGCCACCAGACACCGTAGGTCCCGTGGTCTCTGGTCTGAGGTATCTAGCCACCAGACACCGTAGGTTCCGTGGTCTCTGGTCTGAGGTATCTAGCCACCAGACACCGTAGGTCCCGTGGTCTCTGGTCTGAGGTATCTAGCCACCAGATACCGTAGGTCCCGTGGTCTCTGGTCTGAGGTATCTAGCCACCAGACACCGTAGGTCCCGTGGTCTCTGGTCTGAGGTATCTAGCCACCAGATACCGTAGGTCCCGTGGTCTCTGGTCTGAGGTATCTAGCCACCAGATACCGTAGGTCCCGTGGTATTTCTCTAGTCTGAGCACTTCCAAAGACAACAAGATAACCTATGGATATCAGGTGGTTTTTGGTTACGTGGCACACCCCTCTTAACCATAGGTATGTCGAAATTTTCACCAAATATTTATTAACAATCCTAAGAACAAAAGCCTCCTATTTTATGATACGTTCTGTGATCCAGAACATCCTGTGTTTAAAAGCTACATAATTACCCTAAAAAATTAGTCAGTAAAGACCTAGCCAAAGTACATTTTAAATAAATGTACTAAAAAAATCGATGAAATTGCCCATGGAGAAACTAAAAGACAGTCAAAAAATTCAAGGAAGAAGAGGAATAAAGTGCAAAAAATGCACGAGATTTTGTTTGAAAAGAAATTTAAAAAAAAAATAGACAAGGTGATCGGCACCAACTGGGTCCCACAAGGCCTTACCAGTGCTGGACAAAACAATCACAAGGATCAGTGCTGGCCACTACAATCACAAGGATCAGTGCTGGCCACTACAATCACAAGGACCAGTGCTGGTCAAAACAATCACAAAGACCAGTGCTGGCCAAAATAATCACAAAGACCAGTGCTGGTCAAAACAATCACAAGGACCAGTGCTGGCCAAAACAATCACAAGGACCAGTGCTGGCCAAAACAATCACAAGGACCAGTGCTGGCCAAAACAATCACAAGGACCAGTGCTGGCCAAAACAATCACAAGGACCAATGCTGGCCAAAATAATCACACGGGCCAATGCTGGCCAAAACAATCACAAGGACCAGTGCTGGCCAAAACAATCACAAGGACCAGTGCTGGCCACAATCACAAGGACCAGTGCTGGCCACAAAAATCACAAGGATCACTGCTGGCCACAAAAATCACAAAGACCAGTGCTGGCCACAACAATCACAAGGACCAGTGCTGGCCACAGCAATCACAAGGATCAGTGCTGGCCACAACAATCACAAGGACCAGTGCTGGCCAAAACAATCACAAGTACCAGTGCTGGCCACAATCACAAGGACCAGTGCTGGAAAAAAAATAAAGGACCAGTGCTGGCCACAACAATCACAAGAACCAATGCTGGCCAAAACAATCACAAGGACCAGTGCTGGCCAAAACAATCATAAGGACCAGTGCTGGCCAAAACAAACACAAGGACCAGTGCTGGCCAAAACAATCAAGGACTAATGCTGGCCAAAACAATCACAAGGACCAATGCTGGCCATAACAATTACAAGAACCAATGGTGGCCACAACAATCACAAGGATCAGTGCTGGCCACAACAATCACAAGGACCAGTGCTGGCTACAACAATCACAAGGACCAGTGTTGACCACAACAATCACAAGGACCAGTGTTGGCCACAACAATCACAAGGGCAAGTGCTGGCCACAACAATCACAAGGATCAGTGCTGGCCACAACAATCACAAGGACCAGTGCTGGCCACAACAATCACAAGGACCAGTGCTGGCCACAACAATCACAAGGACCAGTGGTAGCCACAACAATCACAAGAATCAGTGCTGGCGACCGCAATCACAAGGACCAGTGCTGGCCACAACAATCAAGGACCAGTGCTGGCCACAACAATCACAAGGATCAGTGCTGGCCACAACAGTCACAAGGACCAGTGCTGGCCACAATCACAAGGACCAGTGCTGGCCAAAATAATCACAAGGACCAGTGCTGGCCAAAAGAATCACAAGGACCAGTGCTGGCCACAACAATCACAAGGATCAGTGCTGGCCACAACAATCACAAGGATCAGTGCTGGCCACAACAATCACAAGGATCAGAGAGCAGCCGATAAACTAATAATGTAAAACAAGCATAGCAGAGCCTTTTCAGTAGACGAAATTTCGCACTAAAAAGGGGGAGGGGGGTATGGCGAAACGTCGTTCATTTAATACTCATCGCTCTATTAGATATAAAATACTAAATGAATATTTCCATAAATGCCAAAATCCTATGAGATGGAGAACTAATTCGTTACAAGTAGACTGCGATAAACTCTGAAATTTGAGAAACAAATGAAATCTGGAATTTAATGTAGATAATTGCGATGTAATGGAAATGAGAAGGGTGATAACAAGGCACATGAAGAACTGTGATGAAACACAGAAAACGTCAGAGGGGAAGGAAATTTTTATATTTACAATGATGTGAGAGCAATAAGTTATTCACTGATTTTTACATTATCCTTTTATTGTATATAACGCACGCACGCACGCACACGCACGCACGCACACACACACACACACACACACACACACACACACACACACACACACACACACACACGAAAGAGGACGGATCACAGACAGGTAAGTGGACAAATACAAAACGTATATGGGAAAAAATAAACATCGAAACAAGAAAAAAAAACTTGCTCTTCCGGACACTTGTGTCTACCTCTACATACATACACAAAACATGTGCGCCACACATCCAAAAGTTAACACTAACTCACCAAAATTCAACAACAATCACACTACCAAGCACTTGATACAACACACACCTCACAATATGGTAAAACAAATTCCACTGTCAGTTAAAAAAAAAAAAACTCTGAAAGTTCCCTGAGGTTGTAACATGTATTCTGGCACTCGATAAACCCACACCGAAGTTGAAAAGTTCAAAATACACTGCAAAAAGGTTAAAATATATATACCTCAGCTGCACAGAGAGGGAAGGTGAGGACAATAATCACCTAGCCACAGGTGGTGGTGGTGGTACGCGCACACTATCCTCTGTCTACCAAGGCTTGTCTCGTAATAACTATTCGTGTATAAAGAGTTACTATTAAACCCCATTATCTACTTGTGTTTTTCTAAGCATAACACTACCAGGGAGTAGAAGACGGCCAGAGTTGTAACTTTTGCCTACAAGCTACAGCACAATCAAGCTTTATTTTTATTTTCCACGTACATCTCAAGCACGTTTATCACACAACGTTTTAAGTTCAACAAAACAAATATTTTTTCCCAGAGTAGTCAACCACTTTTTTCCTAAGTGAAGCTCAACTGTGTATTCTTTTTCCTATATACAGGTCAATATATCATTTCCCCCCCCCCCCAAGGACACTCCAACCACGCTTCCCCCCCAACCCCTGATTTTTTTTTCGTCTCAGTACTGGACGGAGACGTCTAATTTAATTTACAAAGTATACAACGAAGAGGACTGGTCTTATTGTCACAGTTCTAAAGGACGGGCAGGATTAATTTCCTTAATAGAAGGTACGCGCACAGCTCTGAAACTTCTCACAAAACCTGGAATGAAAAATTTAATTATATTTTTTAACTCTGCAGAGAATTTTGGTCTGATTTTCCTCTGCTTGACCCACACTGAGAATACTGGTCCGTTCCAACAGCCTAGGAATTAATAAAACACAACCTACATCCTTAAATATGTGCACCATTACATGTGCACACACACAAACTCGCTCCACACACATGTGCGCAAGTGTGAGAGAGAACCCCAATGTGCAAACGTCATATAACATAAATATAAAATTGCCAAATACCACTGTCAAGAAGAGCAAGTGTCCACAATTATAAACTGATCAAAATGCTGTCCTGAAAGAATAGCACAAAGATTTTCTTTACAAAGTGGAAAAAAAAAAGTTGAATGGAATACAAGAGGCATTAGAAACCAAGTCGAAATTTTCACATAATTATATAATAAACACATTAGACGAGACACCACGAGCACAGCCTTGCTCCTGAAACTATAAATAGTTATTTATACGTAAACTATTACATGCATTATTGAGATAAATGGCTAGATCAGTCGGTGCACAACAGCAAGGCTCCGGGATCAATCCCTTGTAAATGAGGAAAATGGTTAAGTTTATACTTGTGACCAGTTTCTAGAATTCCTCTATCCTTACAGCCCGGCCTGGAGTCAAATTTTCTGTTGACTCATTGGTCACCTAGGCGGCGGCGGCGGCGGTTGTTGTTTCTGTTGACGGCTCGCTGGCCCACTTAACCATCACGGCCTGGCACTCAGCTGAGGTAATGATCGTTTCCTCTTGAAAGCCTCCGTACTTGTTCAGGCAATATTCCAGATATCCGCTAGTAGCAGACTGAGTCTTGAACCACAGATATCCGTCCTGAGTCGATGACTGCAGTGATGTGTCAAACTACTGCATCCTTTCTCCCTACATTTGATGAGTCGCCATCTAAAAAAGATCCGTGTCAATATATTATCATCTTTACATCAGAATTTTTGACTTGGCCAGAGATATTGGTAGGCATATTTGTAAAAAAAAAAAGCACTATGTTCTAAATGAATGAATTGGAAAGATTGTGTTTGTGGGGAGGGCGGCGTTAATTTTGAAAAAAAAAAATATATTGAACATTGGTTACACAAGGATCCATCTACTTCCTTCCGTGCGCGCCTTGTTTTACTGTTATGGTATTTATTAGCCTTTGTGTAGTGTTCGCTCCCCTATCTTAATGAGTTCCAGCCCATTATTAGCAGTCCTTTGTTGTGGACTCACTTCTGTCTAGTTTACTCACAGTAGCCGCAACAGCGGTAGCAAAACATATAACAGCAGAAAAAGTCACAGCAGCAGCAGCTACAGCTGCAACAGCAGCAGCCATAACAACGGTAAAAGTAACAGCAGCAAGGGATGTGCGAGAGTAGTTATCATGGCAGAGCTTCATGTTGTGGGCCAGGACACTCCCCCTTACACAAAGACTAATATACACTGGGACACACCCTCCCTCATTATAGCTCTACGCCCTCCCTGTGTCATATGATGGTTGTCACTAGCTGTTGGCACTCTGGCTGGCGTCACTGGCTGATGTCACTAGCTGTTGGCACTGGTTGTCACTGTAGCTGATAGCACTCGAGCTAATGTCACTAACTGTTGTCACTGTACTTGTGGCCTCTTCCTCTTCCGAGGCAGTTTTAGATGGGTTATGCCCTCAGCTGGCTATCCCTGGCTCAGTCAATTAATATACAGATTGGAGAACGTAAACAATCTTAAAAAAAAAAAAAACGGGTAGGGCTGATTATGACAGAACATGGGATCATACAGAACATAGGTTTCTGAAGTTTATTAATACTCAGGTTCTTGGAGATATATGCTTCTTCAAAATCTCTATACAAAAATTTCACGAAAGCAATCAAGCTTGTTTACATAATAAATACGGTGTTTCGCCTAGGTTCCATTTTTTTTTATCTGACTAACATCGTCTGACACCTTAACTACTGGGAACGCTTGGAAGCACTTGACTTACACTCACCGGAGTGCAAATGACTTGGCAGGCGATGCAACATACCCTCAATGAAAAGTAGGGGCGCCATTAGTACACTAAGAGACACACAATAAGTGTCCGGGGCCCAAGACAGTTCATCAGCCTCCCACTAGCCATAAGGGGAATTACCAAGAGACCCCTGGCTGTCTTCAAGAGGGAGCTGGACAGATACCTCAAGTCAGTGCCGAATCAGCCGGGCTATGGTTTGTAAGTTGGACTACGTGTGGCCAGCAGTAACAGCCTAGTTGATCAGACTCTGATCCACCAGGAGGCCTGGTCATGGACCGGGCGGCAGGGGCGTTGATCCCCGGAATACACCCCAGGTAGACTCCAGGCAAGTAGACACCAGTGTCGGTCTCCTTGTTGATTTATGCTAATACGTAAGGTGGGGGACCTTGTTAATACTAGATTTATATATGGAATAGTATTATAACCCAGGAACTCAAAGGCCTGTTATCCTGGGTGTAAAGGGAGCAAAATAAACACAGCAGAAAAACTCTGAATTATATTATCTTTAACCAAGTATAAAGGTAAGTATGTACATTATACACACTATGTACAGCAATAGATAATAGTGCACGCCATGGTAATCAAGGTAAAACAGCAGCCAAGAGAGAGAGCAGACCACCGTGCTTTAACCAGCGGTGGAATAAAAATGACAAGGGTGACAAGGTGAGTGGTAACCACGTCACCTTCACAACTGCCAGATCCACGTGACTGGATGAACCTAGATACCGATCTGACGATGGGGCATCTGGTTCGCTGGTTGGTGAGGCAGCCGATTTGAGTGTGTTAACATGCTCTGACAAAAGATTACATACTCTTTGCATGCAACAAATAGGCATAAAGACGATAAAAAAAGGAGCAATAATAATTCAATATGTCGGCCACACCGCTTTCAACGCACTACCTACGCTCTGCTCCACACTACCTCTCCTCTGCTCCACACAACCTCTCCTCTGCTCCACACAACCTCTCCTCTGCTCCACACAACCTCTCCTCTGCTCCACACAACCTCTCCTCTGCTCCACACAACCTCTCCTCTGCTCCACACAACCTCTCCTCTGCTCCACACAACCTCTCCTCTGCTCCACACAACCTCTCCTCTGCTCCACACAACCTCTCCTCTGCTCTACACAGCCTCTCCTCTACTACACATACAACTCCACCTCTGGTACCACCACAAGCAACCTTTCTTCTACACATGCATCTCCACTTCTGGTCCACACAAAACCTCTCCTCTCCTACACATACAACCCGTCCATAAACACACAACTCCGAACACCTCTTCAAACACTAACCCCTCATTCTGTTCTATACCGTCTCTTGTTTCACCATCCCCCCACACAAATACTTGGCCAATGTGCCCACACATCCCAACATATAATTTAAAAAAATCTGTCTTAGTGTTCTCCCTAGTATGCAAATCAACCACTACCACCTACAGCCACATTTACCTCCCATAATACCCTATAAAGAGCCCTCCACTATCACCATGCTACTGACATATAACACCACCAACGCCAGCTGGAACAGCACCACCACCACCTGCTGGAGATATTACCAAGACAGCAGCATGGTGAGTAGGTCCTGCTACACTTCCACCTTCCCATGAGTCTTGGTATTCAGAGGACGCAGCGATACTCCCTCATGCTCTCAATATCACACCGCCCACCTCCATACCCGCCAACCATCTCCAACACACTCACCACTCACTTCCAATACTCACCACCCACCTCCAGTACTCGCCAGCCACCTTCAACACACTCACCAACTTCCTCCAACACACTCATCAGTCTCCAAAATTAAAAAAATATATAAAGGATACCAATTTGGAGAGGGACCAACTTGATCAGTGAAAATTTCTTTGCAGTTTATTGAACTGCGCATCACTAAGTTTTATTTGTTTGATGTATGCAACACATTGGAATACACTGAATCACTTCATGAAAGTTGTATGGTGGATGTTTAGCACACAGTGTTTCATTTATCACTGGAAGGCTGGGAGCAGAGATGCTATTTTTTACCTTCGTTTTCAGATTGTTTGGTCCATAGAAGATACATGACAATAAATCTGTAGAGAACATGATGAGAATTTTATTTGTATCCTTTTATAGTAGGGATGAGACGATACCCGAGTTTTTTGCCGATATTGATACACAATTTTCGGATGAAACAGGCACTTTTCCTATATTTTCAACGTAAAAGGAAATGCTTATTGCACAATGGATGTTCAATAACACTGGAAGGTTAAATATTAAATAACTTAATTTCTCCGAGATGATAATGTCATTACTCATTACTTTGCCTGTTATGTTAGTTACTTGTTGTCCAAGGCAGCTAGCTGTGTTAATGATGGCAATTTTAAGCACACGTGAAATATTTTTAAAAATATCGGCTGGTATTGGCCTTTTGTTTCAATGATGCCGATACCGTAAAAAGGGTTGATACCATAGTGCTTACTGTGGCGTGTAAGAATGCAGGTACTATGATGACCCACTACCGTATTTACATTGGACTAGTTTTACTGACATTTTTCCCTTATTTTGGGAGTTGTTTTGTGTTTGCCATCTCAAGAGTGTTTCGTGCAGGGGCGTGTAAGGCATAGCCAGGCAAGGGCATGTAAGGCAAGACCATCCAAGGGCGTGTGAGACAGGTCTGGAAAGGGTGAGTGAGGCATGGCTTCGTCACGGGCGTGCGAGGCAGGGTTCTCACGCGCCAGGAACTTGGAGAACTTGTTATGTTCACTCAGCGAACACACATTATTGAATCATCTCATTTGTCTGTGATGTAGCTGTTGTGGAGCGGACACCAACGTGGACACACACTGGGGCCAGACTTGAGAAACAGGGTAAGCAAGATGCGAGAGAGATGGGAGAGGAGGGAAATGGGAAGGAGAGAAACTGAAATGGGCGGAAGATGGACTAGGGAGAGCGAGAGATAGAAGAAAGGAAGAAGAGGGGAGGGAAATTGATAACAGAGGGTAAAATAATCGTAAAGAGATGAAGAGAAGGGAGATACGAAAGGGGAAGGGAAGTGGCACAAAGTGAAAAAGACGGGAAGGAGAAGGTAGTGGAAAATCTTCCAAAATGAACTAAGGTTAAACAAAAGTTCATAGCCTCTAAAATACATGCAACATTACTTGACAAAATTCACGTTAAAAAAAAGCGGGAGAGGGAGAAGATACCATGATTGGCATCAAGATAACCCAGCATGTACATCCTAGCCCATACTCAACCAGTAGGGAACCTGGGGCGCCAGTCGCGCATCACACTGTCTTCAAACATAAGAAACGTAAATAATTAAAGTGTAATGAACACTTATCAATGTTCAATAATAACCAACATGGAGATAGACACTCAAAAGACTGATCTGTATATATCGACCCCCTTCCGGAATCCTCTTCTACTGAAAAGGACCTCAGAAAGAGGTTGAAATACACAGATCAATTTTCTGAGTTTGTCTCCATGTAGGTTTATTATTGAGCACAAGATGCGTCATTACCAATTTAAGAAGAGACACGTTACATCACATGATGTTACTGAGACAAGGTTTCAGTCTCTCAGGAAGTATAAGTAACAGGAGTCCGAAGGTTATCCTACAGCTTAACACATTGATGAGGAAGACAAACCTGCAACAGTTAGGTATCTTTATTGTTGAAACAAATGGACAAAATAAGAAACAAAGATACTAGACATGCACACACTGGCGTCACGATTATCAAATACAGCAAGAAAAGCCTAGAACACCAGGAACAACGACAACAAGGTACAAGTACACAGCGATAAGTGGAAAAGGCAAATGTAATACCTATTTACAAGGCAGGTGACAGGTCCTTAGCTTCGAACTATAGATTAATAAGCCTTACCTCCATAGTGGGAAAATTTATGGAATCAATAATTGTCGAAGCAATTCGTAGCCATCTTGATAGGCATAAATTGATTAATGAATCTCAACACGGTTTTACAAAGGGGTGTTCCTGTCTTACGAATTTACTAACTTTTTTCACTAAGGTGTTTGAGGAGGTAGATCATGGTAATGAATATGATATTGTGTATATGGACTTCAGTAAGGCTTTCGATAGAGTTCCACATCAGAAGCTATTGAGGAAACTTAAGGCACACGGAATAGGAGGAGAATTTTTTTCCTGGGTAGAGGCATGGCTGACAAATAGGCAGCAGTTTTCATAAATGGGGAGAAATCAGAATGGGGGCACATCACAAGTGGTGTTCCGCAGGGGTCAGTGTTGGGCCCGTTGTTGTTCACAAATAACATAAACGATATAGATGAGGGAATAAATAGCAACATAAGCAAATTTGCTGATGACACCAAAATAGGCCGTCCAATTCATTCTAATGAGGACACTAGAGCACTCCAGGTTGATTTGAATAGACAATGGTCGGAGAAGTGGCAGATGCAGTTTAATATAGACAAATGCAAAGTTCTAAATGTTGGACAGGAAAATAACCATGCCACATATAAACTAAATAATGTAGATCTTAATACTACTGATTGCGAAAAGGATTTAGGAGTTCTGGTTAGCAGTAATCTAAAACCAAGACAACAGTACATTAGTGTACGCAATAAAGCTAACAGAATCCTTGGCTTCATATCTAGAAGTATAAATAATAGAAGTCCTCAGGTTGTTCTTCAACTCTATATATCCTTGGTTAGGCCTCATTTAGATTATGCTGCACAGTTCTGGTCACCGTATTACAGAATGGATATAAATGCACTGGAAAACGTTGGGAATAAATGGTATAAAATACCTACACGATGGAAATATAGATCTGTTTGTGACTTGAAAAAGCCCACTATGTGGGCGAAACGTTATCAATTAAGGATCGCATTATACTGCATATGTGTTTATATTCCCACTGGAAAACGTACAGAGGAGGATGACAAAGTTGTTCCCATGTATCAGAAATCTTCCCTATGAGGATAGATTGAGGGCCCTGAATCTGCACACTCTCGAAAGACGTAGAACTGGGGGGATATGATCGAGGAGTATCAATGGATACCAGGAATAAATAAAGGGGATGTAAATAGCGTGCTGAAAATTTCCAGCCAAGACAGGACTCGCAGTAATGGTTTCAAGCTGGAAAAATTCAGATTCAGGAAGGATATAGGAAAGCACTGGTTTGGTAATAGAGTTGTGGATGAGTGGAACAAACTCCCGAGTACAGTTATAGAGGCTAAAACGTTGTGTAGTTTTAAAAATAGGTTAGATAAATACATGAGTGGATGGGGTGGGTGTGAGTTGGACCTGACTAGCTTGTGCTACTAGGTCTGATGCCTTGCTCCTTCCTTAAGTGAAAGTGACCTGACTAGGTGGGTCATTGGGCTAATTTTTTTTTTTTTTTTTGGGGGGGGGGAGGAACATGGACCTGCTCCGCATTGTCAGTAGGCCTGTTGCAGTGTTCCTTCTTTCTTATGTTATGATCTTAAGAAAACGAGAATCAAATACAGGAGGAACAAGGAACAAATATACGAAGAACAAGGACAACAAGAACAAGTATACGAGGAGCAAGCACAACAAGAAAAAGTGTACGAACAAAGAACAAGCACAAGAATACAAGGAGCAAGTACAGGAGGAACAAGGACAACAAGAACAAGGGAGCCACCCACTGGTCCAATATCTCCTGCGAGCGGCCGGGTCCAGCCGGCCTAGTTATAGCCATAAGGTTATTAGGAGACGCACTTTTTTATATTAGTAGCGAAGTCCTGCACAGAGGGGAGTGAGGGCAGGTCAGGAGGGGAGTGGGAGGGGTCAGGAGGGGAGTGAGAGGGGTCAGGAGGGGAGTGAGAGGGGTCAGGCGGGGAGTGAGAGGGGAGGGTCAGGAGGGGAGTGGGAGGGGTCAGGAGGGGAGTGAGAGGGGTCATGGGGGTCAGGAGGGGAGTGAGAGGGGTGAGAGGGGGGATCAGGAGGGGAGTGAGAGGGGGTCAGGAGGGGAGTGAGAGGGGGGTCAGGAAGGAAATGAGGAGAGTGAGAGGTCAGGGAGTGAAAGGGGGGATCAGGAGGGAAATGAAAGGGGGGTCAGGGGGGTCAGGGGGGTGAGAGGGGTCAGGGGGGTGAGAGGGGTCAGGGAGTGATGGGGGTCAGGAGGGGAATGAGAGGCGAAAAGGATCAGGAGAGGATGAGAGGGGTCAGAAGGGGGACGAGAAAGGTCAGGAGGGGTATTTCGGGGGTCGGTGGGGAGTAAAAGGGGTCACAAGTGGAATAAGAGGTATCAGGGGGGAGTGAGAGGAATCGCAAGGGGGAGTAAGAGGGGGTCAGTAGCGGAGTAAGAGGTATCAGGTCAGGAGGTCAGGAGAGCGAGAGAGTTCTGGAGGGGTCAGCAGATAGGTGAGAGAGGTCAGGAGGTGACTTGAGAAGGGTCTGGAAGGGGGTGGGAGGGGTGTGCGTCTCCTCCATATGACAGTTACATAGTGAGAACAAAAATTATCTATGTTTCCCTGCCACTTTCCATCACAGTGAGCGTTGTATGCACGTAGTAATGAAATGTATCAGTCTAACAGCTGGGAGGCTTCAAAATGGCGATAAGGATTAGGTTCAGTAGCTATGACACCTTTCAAATTTACGTTTCAGCAAAGCTGGAGTTAGGGATGGATTGTCTGAATTAGGAAGACCAGGGATAAGGAAAACCTTGAGTAAACTGAAAACAGAGAAGAGCGATAACAATGCTAAGAGGTATATATTTAGTTATATATTTAGTTACAGTGATTTAAAAGTGCAGTGAGTTGGATAAGGAGATGGTGGCTGCAAACACATTACAGCTTCATTAGTGGTTATTATGAAGCCCAAGAGGCCAGCAAATTGTAGTGCCGATCAAAGTAATCCAGGAAGTGCGGATATTAGCACAATAAGGCAAATGTAACGACCGCCAGGAACTTTCAAAACAAGGCAAATAGTGCCAGTGACAATATTCAAATAGTTTGTGTTCTTTCGTTTACAGTATTGTTAAGTGTTGAGCGCTCTGTTCAGGAAGGAGTTGTAGCAGAGCTGGAATAAATTCGATGCGATAAATTCCTCTGACAAGTGCCGGATCAACCTACCTGTGATGGATATATGCTCCAGCGGGGCACCAGCAGCAACAGCCTAGTTGCTCAGGCAACACCAAACAAACCTGGCCCAGGGCCGAGTTGCGTGAGTAATAAAACTATCCAAATCTATCAAAGTGGTTTAGTCTCGACACTTGCAGACACAAGTTAGTAAGTACACAGTGATGGCACATCAAGTAAGTTTATTCAGGTATACACAAATACAGTTACATAGATTATCATACATAGCAGCATATGTGTAGAGAACCTGGGATAACCCAAAAAATTCAGACAGAGTGACTTGTTTCCATTGGGGTCCTTTGAGTGAACACGTGCACAATAATTTCAATTATTATGGGAGTCATAAAGAGATTACAAGGAGGCCAACTCAGAAGCAACACGTGTACTACACCACGTGTACTACACCACGTGTACTACACCACGTGTACTACACCACGCACTGGCATAAACAACCATCATTTTTTTTCACAGGGAACATAAAGTTAAAATTTGGGATAAAACCAATATTTATATTTCATCAATTATATATATATATATATATATATATATTATATATATATTTATATTATATATATATATATATATATATATATATGTATATTATATATATATTATATATATATTATATATATATATTATATTTTATATATATATTACATATATATTATATATATATATTATATATTATATATATATTATATATATATTATATATATATATTATATATGTATATATATATGTATATATATATGTAGGTAGTAGGTTGGTAGACAGCAACCACCCAGGGAAGTACTACCGTCCTGCCAGATGACTGTGAAACAAAAACCTGTAATTGTTTTGCATGATGGTAGGATTGCTGGTTTCTTTTTCTGTCTCATAAACACGCTAAGATAACAGGGATATCTTGCTACTCCTACTAACACTTTGGTCACACTTCACAGACACGCACATGCATATATATATATACATACATCTAGGTTTTTCTCCTTTTTCTAAATAGCTCTTGTTCTTTTTTATTTCTTCTATTGTCCATGGGGAAGTGGAAAAGAATCTTTCCTCCGTAAGCCATGCGTGTCGTATGAGGCGACTAAAATGCCGGGAGCAATGGGCTAGTAACCCCTTCTCCTGTATACAATTACTAAAAAAGAGAAGAAGAAAAACTTTATAAAACTGGGTTGCTTAAATGTGCGTGGATGTAGTGCGGATGACAAGAAACAGATGATTGCTGATGTTATGAATGAAAAGAAGTTGGATGTCCTGGCCCTAAGCGAAACAAAGCTGAAGGGGGTAGGAGAGTTTCAGTGGGGGGAAATAAATGGGATTAAATCTGGAGTATCTGAGAGAGTTAGAGCAAAGGAAGGGGTAGCAGTAATGTTAAATGATCAGTTATGGAAGGAGAAAAGAGAATATGAATGTGTAAATTCAAGAATTATGTGGATTAAAGTAAAGGTTGGATGCGAGAAGTGGGTCATAATAAGCGTGTATGCACCTGGAGAAGAGAGGAATGCAGAGGAGAGAGAGAGATTTTGGGAGATGTTAAGTGAATGTATAGGAGCCTTTGAACCAAGTGAGAGAGTAATTGTGGTAGGGGACTTGAATGCTAAAGTAGGAGAAACTTTTAGAGAGGGTGTGGTAGGTAAGTTTGGGGTGCCAGGTGTAAATGATAATGGGAGCCCTTTGATTGAACTTTGTATAGAAAGGGGTTTAGTTATAGGTAATACATATTTTAAGAAAAAGAGGATAAATAAGTATACACGATATGATGTAGGGCGAAATGACAGTAGTTTGTTGGATTATGTATTGGTAGATAAAAGACTGTTGAGTAGACTTCAGGATGTACATGTTTATAGAGGGGCCACAGATATATCAGATCACTTTCTAGTTGTAGCTACACTGAGAGTAAAAGGTAGATGGGATACAAGGAGAATAGAAGCATCAGGGAAGAGAGAGGTGAAGGTTTATAAACTAAAAGAGGAGGCAGTTAGGGTAAGATATAAACAGCTATTGGAGGATAGATGGGCTAATGAGAGCATAGGCAATGGGGTCGAAGAGGTATGGGGTAGGTTTAAAAATGTAGTGTTAGAGTGTTCAGCAGAAGTTTGTGGTTACAGGAAAGTGGGTGCAGGAGGGAAGAGGAGCGATTGGTGGAATGATGATGTAAAGAGAGTAGTAAGGGAGAAAAAGTTAGCATATGAGAAGTTTTTACAAAGTAGAAGTGATGCAAGGAGGGAAGAGTATATGGAGAAAAAGAGAGAGGTTAAGAGAGTGGTGAAGCAATGTAAAAAGAGAGCAAATGAGAGAGTGGGTGAGATGTTATCAACAAATTTTGTTGAAAATAAGAAAAAGTTTTGGAGTGAGATTAACAAGTTAAGAAAGCCTAGAGAACAAATGGATTTGTCAGTTAAAAATAGGAGAGGAGAGTTATTAAATGGAGAGTTAGAGGTATTGGGAAGATGGAAGGAATATTTTGAGGAATTGTTAAATGTTGATGAAGATAGGGAAGCTGTGATTTCGTGTATAGGGCAAGGAGGAATAACATCTTGTAGGAGTGAGGAAGAGCCAGTTGTGAGTGTGGGGGAAGTTCGTGAGGCAGTAGGTAAAATGAAAGGGGGTAAGGCAGCCGGGATTGATGGGATAAAGATAGAAATGTTAAAAGCAGGTGGGGATATAGTTTTGGAGTGGTTGGTGCAATTGTTTAATAAATGTATGGAAGAGGGTAAGGTACCTAGGGATTGGCAGAGAGCATGCATAGTTCCTTTGTATAAAGGCAAAGGGGATAAAAGAGAGTGCAAAAATTATAGGGGGATAAGTCTGTTGAGTGTACCTGGTAAAGTGTATGGTAGAGTTATAATTGAAAGAATTAAGAGTAAGACGGAGAATAGGATAGCAGATGAACAAGGAGGCTTTAGGAAAGGTAGGGGGTGTGTGGACCAGGTGTTTACAGTGAAACATATAAGTGAACAGTATTTAGATAAGGCTAAAGAGGTCTTTGTGGCATTTATGGATTTGGAAAAGGCGTATGACAGGGTGGATAGGGGGGCAATGTGGCAGATGTTGCAAGTGTATGGTGTAGGAGGTAGGTTACTGAAAGCAGTGAAGAGTTTTTACGAGGATAGTGAGGCTCAAGTTAGAGTATGTAGGAAAGAGGGAAATTTTTTCCCAGTAAAAGTAGGCCTTAGACAAGGATGTGTGATGTCACCGTGGTTGTTTAATATATTTATAGATGGGGTTGTAAGAGAAGTAAATGCGAGGGTCTTGGCAAGAGGCGTGGAGTTAAAAGATAAAGAATCACACACAAAGTGGGAGTTGTCACAGCTGCTCTTTGCTGATGACACTGTGCTCTTGGGAGATTCTGAAGAGAAGTTGCAGAGATTGGTGGATGAATTTGGTAGGGTGTGCAAAAGAAGAAAATTAAAGGTGAATACAGGAAAGAGTAAGGTTATGAGGATAACAAAAAGATTAGGTGATGAAAGATTGAATATCAGATTGGAGGGAGAGAGTATGGAGGAGGTGAACGTATTCAGATATTTGGGAGTGGACGTGTCAGCGGATGGGTCTATGAAAGATGAGGTGAATCATAGAATTGATGAGGGAAAAAGAGTGAGTGGTGCACTTAGGAGTCTGTGGAGACAAAGAACTTTGTCCTTGGAGGCAAAGAGGGGAATGTATGAGAGTATAGTTTTACCAACGCTCTTATATGGGTGTGAAGCGTGGGTGATGAATGTTGCAGCGAGGAGAAGGCTGGAGGCAGTGGAGATGTCATGTCTGAGGGCAATGTGTGGTGTGAATATAATGCAGAGAATTCGTAGTTTGGAAGTTAGGAGGAGGTGCGGGATTACCAAAACTGTTGTCCAGAGGGCTGAGGAAGGGTTGTTGAGGTGGTTCGGACATGTAGAGAGAATGGAGCGAAACAGAATGACTTCAAGAGTGTATCAGTCTGTAGTGGAAGGAAGGCGGGGGTAGGGGTCGGCCTAGGAAGGGTTGGAGGGAGGGGGTAAAGGAGGTTTTGTGTGCGAGGGGCTTGGACTTCCAGCAGGCATGCTTGAGCGTGTTTGATAGGAGTGAATGGAGACAAATGGTTTTTAATACTTGACGTGCTGTTGGAGTGTGAGCAAAGTAACATTTATGAAGGGATTCAGGGAAACCGGCAGGCCGGACTTGAGTCCTGGAGATGGGAAGTACAGTGCCTGCACTCTGAAGGAGGGGTGTTAATGTTGCAGTTTAAAAACTGTAGTGTAAAGCACCCTTCTGGCAAGACAGTGATGGAGTGAATGATGGTGAAAGTTTTTCTTTTTCGGGCCACCCTGCCTTGGTGGGAATCGGCCGGTGTGATAATAAAAAAAAAAAAAAAAAAAATATATATATATATATAAATAATATATATATATATATATATATATATATATATATATATATAATAGGCAGAACTTGCGATCTTGGCTTAAATAGCAACGCTCATGTTTGCTTAGTATTAAATTATTGTAAACAAATCTAAAATATATTTAGTTGGGTTAGGCTAAAATAAATTGTTCTTGTTATAATAAGGTTAGGTAACTTTTCTAAGATTCTTTTGGTACAAAATTAAAAATTTTTACATTATCATTAATTAAAAAAATATATATTTAAATGTATAAGAGAAAATTTTAGAAAGGACTTAATTTTAAATGAGTTCTTGCTAATTGACCAGTTTTACATATTCGGCACGACATATATATATATATATATATATATATATATATATATATATATATATATATATATATATATATATATATATATATATATATTATATACATATTATATACATATATATTATATATATATAAATTCTTCCTACAGACATGGACAGAGATGAGAGGACTGAAGCTTATTATAAGAGACAGCAACCAAGGGAACGGGAACGGAATACAAATTTTATGACAAGGAGGGAGGGAAGAAACCCAAGAACCGAACACCTACACCCTGACGTCCCTATGTATCTCACCTACCCTCCCCACGTCCCTATGTATCTCACCTACCCTCCCCACGTCCGGCTTATCATGTTCATCTTTCCCACTGTGTGTGATAGGTCATCCTGGGAGATGGTGATTCGAAAGAAATAGGAACTTCGAAAATAATACCACAGTGAAAATAGAAACTAAAATCTGAGCGATTTCATATGCTTACACACACATCTTCAGGGGAATAGGAAAATGAGGTAAGAGAAGCATACATGTTAAACCCTGAGATGATATTTCACTCAAAGAAGGTGACAACGCCTCATACAAATAGGCCACGCATAAACCTAACCCACGCATACATTAGTCCAACATCAAGTTAAACTGTTCGTCTGACAAAGAACACACTGTAACTTTTGTGAAAAATATTTATAACTTAATATTATAGACTATAAAATTGTGAAGTTTATACATTCTAGAACACAAATTTCAAATATGTTGTGTATCACGCTTGATAATTAAGCGATGACTCCACAAATGTATGCGTGGGTGAGGATTGTGCGTGACCTCTGTGTGAGGTGTTGTTACTTCATATAAAGAAGGAACAAAGACAATGATGGCAGCAATCTATGACCCTCCAACATACCTTAGCAACAATACTATCAACATCTTATCAATAACACTAAGAAGAATCAAGAGAGGTGGCAGTAATCTTTGCCCTCCAGGAAAGAAAGACCCGGTAACTACATAACCTAAGCATCAAAGAGTGAACAGCCTTAGTAATGAAGAGAGATTTTGATTGGAAAACAAAAGATCAATATGGAAGACCAGGAACATGGCAGAAACATTTATTGAAGACCACATCAATGGGACTTGCTTGTCCAACACATTAAAATCTAAGATGAAGAGGAAATGAACTGGTTAGGTCACCTCAATTGTCACCCACTGTGAATAACCACTGTCCAGGGTGAAGAGTAAGATGTTTTTAGCTTTACAAAGAGTTATAATTCTACCTCTGAGTTTAATCATATACAAAAATGTATGCATATATTTACTGCTAGGGGAACTGTGGATACGGGTGTCTGGAAACCTGCCAATACTTCTGACGCAGGCAAATGATAAAACCCGGGTTCTTTTTGTTGTCAGTTGAAGTCTCTACTTCTAGAACATGCATCCAATTTTAAATACAACGAGGTAATCATTTAGGGTCAACCACGGCATATATTATCTTTTCGTATATGGATTTATTCGGAGTTTTCACTATACTTGACAGATTTATTGCAAGCACAACTCAGCCTGGATGAAATTTTATATTGCAGACAAGTCTGTATGACTGGTATAACTAGCACCTACAACACTGATCTAAACAAAGACTAACAACAGTGGTAGCCAAGAGAAAAGCAGCAGAGGTGACACATCAACAAGCGCAGCCAGGGCTTCATAAGCATCAGCTGGAGGAGTGGAGAAGCATCAAGGATGAGCAGCGGGTACCCGTGGAAGAGCAATAAGAGCAGCAGCAGGAGGCCAGGTCCCCGGGGCGGGCGCCGGGTAGTAAGAGAGGAACACTTGCAGATCACGTCTGTGGTGTAATGTAACAGTTTACTCCCGCGGTCGCCTCTTATTGTCGCTTGCTCTCTCATACCACACTCCTGCAACAGAAACAGCAGCAGCAGTAACAGGGAGCAGCAGCAGCAGTGTGAGCAGCATGCGCAGCAGGAAAGGTAGGAACAGTAGCAATAGGAACAGCAGAAGCCAACAAGAGGAGCAGAAGCATCAAGAGGAATAAGTAGAAAATGAACCTAAGCAACAGAGGAATGAATGGTAATGTATTAGGAGCAAAAGGATCAAATGATCATTCAGTGCTATGTAAAATAAAGAGCCAACACTGCCATATACACCCTACTGCCTACTTACCTACATACACCCACACGTTCACACGAGCTCACACACCAATTAAAATCAATCCCTCACAAAAGAAAAAAAAATGATTCATTAAAAAACAGGCACTGTATAAAGTGGTCCAAAAAAGTTCTCCGAAGCCCCGGCTACTATCCTAGAGAGTGTAAACACAGTGTCGTAAGCTAAAATACCAAAGCCACGGGCAAACAGGGAAAATATCCGTATATCACAACTAACGGCAAGCCGCAAATATGACAAGAGGACCAAAATTTCTCGTAAGTAGGTGACTGTGGTTGAAATGAGTGCACTCTGACAGAATTATCTAGTGATAATTCCTGTGAAAGGATGGCCAAACACCCACATCTGCTGTACACTGTATAACTTGTTCATCTCTTGTTCTCCGCCGGACCCCAACCCCCGTTTCCATGAACATACCACTGAAAATGTGACCTAGTGCAGATGAAGTCTGCTGTAGAGCGAGCAAGAGGATGATGACTGTGGGGACTTTGTTAATGAGAGATAAAGGTTGACGACCTAAAGACTACAGCAGTTGCATCCTGCAGTCATTCCTTCACACAGCCATCTTTGTATCACCTGGAGCTATAAAGGGGTGAAAGTGTTAAGGGTTAAGTGCGTTTCCTAATATCATATAATCCACCATTAATCAGGTATATGACACCTGGTGAGATCGCGTGATTTACCTGGTATGAGATCTACATATCACGGTGTCCCAGAGACAGAGCCCAATATTCTATAATAGGTGCTAATCTGATTACTGCAGTACCCTGTTAACTCGTGGAACTTTGAACTGACACTGCTTTGGACGCAGACATCCGATGGCTAAATTGAAGATACGTCGTCTGTACCCCCGATGAATCATGAAGTCCTAACCTCTATTTGTCACTTTTGTCACTTTAAACACCGTCTTGGAATAATATGAACAGTTCGCTGCATACACTAGCGTCGTAGACTATTGTACACATTAGACTGTTCAGCATAATATATTTGCTGACTCGTTTCAATGTCATTCGACTTCACCATCACTCGTTCACGAAGATTCACACGAAAGCTGCCTTAACTACTACTCTTCCCTACACGAAGCTACCTTAATTACTACTATTCCCCACATGAAGCTACCAAAACTACCACTCTTCCCCACACGAAATTACCTTAACTCCTCTTCCCCACATCAGGCCACCATTAACCCTTCCCTCTCTCATATGGAGCTACTTAGTCCCCGCCTGCTAATTACGCAACTTAACCCCCTTTCCTCTGTACACGGGCTGTAGCTTATTATACTTGTCACTAGCTGATGGATGGGTTTCATAAGCCTCCCGCACATCGCCATTATATTATCAAGCATATCCTCACCCTCATCCCTGTCCCCGCCCCACCAGGCTGTGGAAGAGCATGATATACGCCAGAAATATAAGCAAATATCAGGGCACAGCCAGTGTCGTTCTACCTTGTTCATCACCTCACACAAACGAAAATGGAGGGCGCTGGGCCAACCAATTTCACCCTCCTAAACTTAGCTTATAATACTTGCCTTAATAATTTTCATCTGAGGTCAAAATTCGCGGTGAAAGAGGTAATGCTGTCTAAAGAATTTTCTTCTTTAGGCTAAAGTATGGCTTTTTCTGACTCCCAAACAGCAGTTTCTTTACAAATGAAAGAATTTGATACAATCCATCGTAAATTTTTATAACAAGTGATTATTCCCTGTTTAGGGTTCATTATAGCCAAGTGAATGATGCCCTAACTATATATAAAACAAACTCGTAAAACTGACTTAGTGTAATATATGATGATTTGTCTGTTAACATATTTAGTCAACTCTATGAACCTGCAACTTAACCATTAATAAACTAGCACTCCTCTCTCTGAGGCAAGTATCTCCATCCACTTTCTTCTCCGGTCGGGAATTTGATTCCTGGTCCTCAGTTTATAACAGCCGCAGTTTTGACCACTAAGTTAACTTTTGTTCACAGTATCCAACGTTCATAAAGAAAAGGATAACTATTACAAAGTCGTATGAACAAGGCTAGTGTCAGGTGATTTCTACCTGACGAATGGAGTAAAAAATGAGGACATTGACCACTTACATACTAGATAGATACCTCACAGTCAAATGTGACTACTGACCACTCTCATATTTCCCCCCGACAGTGTAATTCTCACTTTTGTAACACACCTCATCACTAGTGTTCCGACTGCTCACACCTCCCCAGTACTCACTAGTGTCCCGACTGCTCACACCTCCCCAGTACACCACCATCACCTGTGTTCTCCAGCACATCACAGCATCACCTGTGTTCTCCAGTACACCAGCAGCATCACCTGTGCTCTCCAGTACACCAGCAGCATCACCTGTGCTCTCCAGTACACCAGCAGCATCACCTGTGCTCTCCAGTACACCGCCAGCATCACCTGTGCTCTCCAGTATACCACCAGCATCACCTGTGCTCTCCAGTACACCGCCAGCATCACCTGAGCTCTCCAGTACACCAGCATCACCTGTGCTCTCCAGTACACCACCAGTATCACCTGTGCTCTCCAGTACCTATCACCTGTGCTCTCCAACACAACACATGCACGTTCCACTGGTGCTATTTACGTCCTCACAAGGCGCCTTCGAACTTATTCACAATAAAAATAAAGAATATGAACCGCAAGAACTCAAGTTTCCTAAAGAAATTCATCTTTTATCCTGCCGGACGCCCAGAAGTGGCGAGGCTTCACAAGAATCTCAATTATAATTTGAAAGCCTTCACTCCTGGAGTTTCCAACACGTTTAATCTGTATCACATTAGCATTATCCCCGCCGCCTCCTGCCTTACACACACACACACACACACACACACACACACACACACACACATCGTTCCGATGTTTCAGTAAGGAATAGTTCAAGACTCTGTACACCGTACACATCAGGCCCATATTGGAGTATGCAGCACAGTTTGGAACCCTCATCTGGTCAAGCACGTCAAGAAATTTGAGAAAGTGCAAAGGTTTGCAACAAGACTAGTTCCACAGCTAAGGGGAATGTCTTACGAAGAAAGGTTAGGGGAAAACGGCCTAACGACACTGGAAGACAGGAGGGTTAGGGGAGACATGATAACGACATACAAAATACTGCGGGGAATTGACAAGGTGGACAGAGACAGGATGTCCCAGAGATGGGACACACAAACAAGAGGTCACGAATGGAAGTTAAAGACTCCGATGAGTCAAAGGGATGTTAGGATGTATTTCTTTAGTCACAGAGTTATCAGGAAGTGGAATATTCTGGCAAGTGTCGTAGTGGAGGCAGGAACCATACATAGTTTTAAGACGAGGTTTGATAAAGCTGATGGAGCAGGGAGAGAGAGGACCTAGTAGCGATCAGTGAAGAGGCGGAGCCAGGAGCTATGAATCGACCCCTGCAACCACAAATAGGTGAGCACGCACACACATACACACACTAATATACATACACACACACATATAACACGCATGCACATACAACAGGCCTAGTGTCAAATCGACATGTGCCTAGGACCAAATGGTAACTAACACATACACACACACACTTCTAATTTTTATCTCCTCCAGTTTTCCATAACGGAGTACTGTAGTTGTAATTTGTCTTCATTGAACATCATATTGTTTTCCGTTCCCCATTGGAAAACTTTGTTTATATCTTCCTGGATGTTAACCGTGTCCTCAAGAGATGACAGTCTCATGCATAACCTAGTATCATCTGCAAAAGATGACATGGTGCTGTGGCTTACATCTCTGTCTATGTCTGATATGTGAATGAGGAACAGGATGGGGGAGAGTACTGTGCCTTGTGGAACAGAGCTTATCACTATGGCAGCTTCCGATTGAATTCTGTTTACCACTACTCTGTGTTCCAATGGTTAGATACGTTCAACGATACGTTCCAAAAACATTACAGACATTAGTACTCACGTTGCTTCTTCAAGTGACGACCTCCTGACACTCACCTACAAAAGTACGAAGGAACACTGCAGAAGGCCTACTGGCCCATGCGAGGCAGGTCCAAGTCTCCTACCGGCTTAAGCCAATGCACCCAACCTAGTCAGGTCAGGTCACATTGACTTAAGGGAGGAACACGGCAACCGACCTGGTAGCACAAGCTATCAGGTCCAACTCACACCCACCCACATCCACTCATGTATTTATCCAACCTATTTTTAAAGCTACACAACGTTCTGGCCTCTATAACTGTACTCGGGAGTTTGTTCCACTCATCCACAACTCTATTACCAAACCAGTACTTTCCTATATCCTTCCTGAATCTGAATTTTTCCAACTTAAAACCATTGCTGCGAGTCCTGTCTAGGCTAGATATTTTCAGCACACTATTTACATCCCCTTTATTTATTCCTGTCTTCCATTTATACACCTCAATCATATCCCCCCTAATTCTACGTCTTTCTAGAGAGTGCAGATTCAGGGCCCTTAGTCTATCCTCATAGGGAAGGTTTCTGATACATGGGATCAACTTTGTCATCCTCCTTTGTACATTTTCCAGAGAATTTATATCCATTCTGTAATACGGTGACCAAAACTGTGCAGCATAATCTAAATGAGGCCTAACCAAGGATGTATAGAGTTGAAGAACAACCTGAGGACTCCTATTATTTGTGCTTCTTGATATGAAGCCAAGGATTCTATTAGCTTTATTGCGAACACTTATGCACTGTTGTCTTGGTTTCAGATTACTGCTAACCAGAACTCCTAAATCTTTTTCGCAATCCGTAATATTAAGATCTACATTATTTAGTTTATATGTGGCATGGTTATTGTCCTGTCCAACATTTAGAACTTTGCATTTGTCTATATTAAACTGCATCTGCCACTTCTCCGACCACTGCATCAGTCTATTCAAATCTTCCTGGAGTGCTCGAATGTCCTCGTCAGAATGAATTCGACGGCCTATTTTGGTGTCATCGGCAAACTTGCCGATGTCGCTCTTTATGCCCTCATCTATGTCGTTTATGTAGATTGTGAACAGCAGGGGGCCCAACACTGACCCCTGTGGAACACCGCTCGTGACGCTTCCCCACTCTGATTTCTCCCCATTTATGCAAACTCTCTGCTGCCTATTTGTCAACCATGCCTCTATCCAGGAAAAAATTTCTCCTATTCCATGTGCCTTAATTTTCCTCAATAGTCTCTGATGTGGGACCCTGTCAAAAGCCTTACTGAAGTCCATATACACAATATCATATTCATTACCATGATCTACCTCCTCAAATACCTTAGTGAAAAAAGTTAATAAATTCGTAAGGCAGGAACGCCCCTTTGTAAAACCATGCTGAGATTCGTTGATTAATTTATGCTTTTCAAGGTGGCTACGAACTGCCTCGGCAATTATTGATTCCATAAATTTTCCCACTATGGAGGTTAGGCTTATTGGTCTATAGTTCGAAGCTAAGGACCTGTCACCTGTTTTGAAAATAGGTATCACATTTGCCATTTTCCACTTATCTGGCACCATGCCAGTTTGTAGTGATATGTTGAAAAGATTAGCCAAAGGTTTGCTAAGCTCCTCTTTACATTCCTTTAGAACCCTTGCATACAGTTCATCAGGGCCTGGGGATTTGTTAGGTTTTAATTTATCTATTTGCCTAAGGACCATGTCACTTGTGACCCTAATCGTGCACAGTTTATTATCGTCCTGTTCTACATAATTTATCATTACTGGAATATCGCTGGTATCCTCCTGTGTAAAAACTGAGAGGAAGTATGTGTTAAAAATTCTACACATTTCCTTATCACTGTCAGTGAGCTGACCCGAGGAACTTTTGAGTGGGCCTATCTTGTCCCTGATCTTACTTCTGTATACCTGAAAGAATCCTTTTGGGTTAGTCTTCGATTCTCTTGCAACTTTAACCTCATAATCTCTTTTTGCGTTTCTAATTCCCTTTTTTATTTCTCTCTTTAACTGAATATATCGATTTCTTAATTGCCCCTCTCCTCTTTTGATTTGCCTATATATGCCTCTCTTTTGACCAATCAGATATTTTAATCTATTGTTCATCCATTTAGGATCATTTTTGTTTGATCTGATTTCCCTATTTGGAACATAATTTGACTGAGCAGCTAGAACTATGCCCTGGAAAGCATCATATCGGCAACCATCACCACCTACCTGACCCTTTGTCAGGTCATTCCAGTTCAGCCCACCTAAGTAATTTTTCAGTCCTATGAAATCAGCCAAGCGAAAGTCAGGGACGGAGACTTGATTGCCATTATTAGGGGAATTCCATGATATATTAAAACTGAGTGATTTGTGATCACTTTCCCCAAGCTCATCATTAACCTCAAGATTATTAATTAGTGTTTCCCTACTGGCAAGAACCAAGTCAAGGAGGTTATTTCCTCTAGTTGGCTCTGTCACAAACTGTTTTAAAAAACAATCCTGGATCGTATCAAGAAAGTCACCTGACTCTAAATTTCCTGTCAAATTGCTCCAGTCAATCTGTCTATAGTTGAAATCTCCCATTAGCACAACATTTTCGTATGTAGATGCCTTACGAATTTCGTCCCATAGAAGTTTACTGCACTCCCTTTCAAGATTTGGGGCCCTGTAAATCACACCCAAAATTAGTTTTTCTCGGCCCTCGAGAAGCTGTAACCAAACAGATTCAGTGGCTGACGCTTCTACTTTTATATCTTGTCTAACACAACAATTTAAATTGTCTCTGACATACATCGCTACTCCACCACCCTTCCTGTTGACCCTGTCAGTGTGGAATAATTTATAGCCTTGTAGGTGACATTCAGAGGGCATCTCTCTATCTTTCAGATTGAGCCAGGTCTCTGTTATAGCAATAATATCTATGTTTCCTGCACTTGCAATTAATCTTAGCTCATCTATCTTATTTCTTACACTCCTGCTATTAGTATAGTAAACCTTAAGGGAGCTAGTCCCTTGCTGTCCTCTGCTGTCCCCCTTTGTTTGCTGACCTGATCTATTGTCTTTATTTATAACTTCATGCTGAATGCCTTTTATACATTTACTGATTCCAACCCTAGTGTTGCAACCTGCTTGTTTCCCACACACACCCATACCTCTATCTTCTATCAGTTTAAAATCATAGGCATTTCACCAATGGCCTTCTCAATTGAGTTTGCAAGTGCTACCACCCCAGCCCCAGAGAGATGTACCCCATCCCTTGCATACATATCATGTTTGCCATAAAAGTTGTTCCAGTTGTCAATGAATGGGATTGCAAGTTCCTTGCAGTATCTGTCTAGCCAGCAATTTACACCAATTGCCCTAGACAACCATTCATTTCCTACTCCCCTTCTAGGCAAGATGCTACATATGATTGGGACCCCTCCCTTAGACTTAATGAAATCTATAGCTGACCTGTACTTACCTAGCAGCTCTTCTCTCCTACCCTTCCCAATATCATTTCCACCAGCACTGAGACAAATAATGGGCTTGTTCCCATTACCTGACATGATATTATCCAGCCTGTTAACTATGTCCCCAACACCAGCTCCAGGGAAGCACACTCTATCTCTCATCTTCTTATTCCTATTACAAAAAGCACGGTCAATATATCTTACCTGAGAGTCACCAACCACAAGAATGCGCTTACCTCTGTTAGCAGGGGCAGTAGTACCCTTACCTTCACTGGCCACTGAAGTACATTCATCCTGAAGAACAGAGAAGCGATTTCCTACCTTCAGATCTTCACTCTTAACTTTCCTTATTCTGATTCTCCTCCCATTACTGGTTACCACTCGCCACTTGTAGCAGGTGCTGGACTGCACCTCACTGCTGGTAGCCGTTGCTACCTCCCCACCTACAGCCTCCTCACAGCGAGAGACAGACTGCACCTCACTGCTAGAAGCCTCATTTCCCACAACTCCAGCCACCTCACACTCCCAGACCCATTGAGGTGGACCTTCAGCCTCCTAACCTCCTCCTGGAGAAGCAAGACCTCCTCCTTCAACACTCCAACCTCAATTTTTAAAACACTGCAGAAGCAAGCCATGCTTTGTAACCGTCCACGCTAATCCCCAAAGCAGCTCAGGGTCTGTGACCTCACGTGACGACTGACCACTGAACACTCATATATATGTATATATATATGTACATATATATGTACATATATATGTATATATATATGTATATATATATGTACATATATACACAAATTTTTACTTGTCCTATAGGGCAAGATGATATTTAAGCCAAGATAAGTTCTGCCTATTCGGCACGACACATATATATATATATATATATATATATATATATATATATATATATATATATATATATATATATATATATATATATATATATATATATATATATATATATATATATATATATATTTAGTCCTTTCTGAAATTTTCTCTTATACGTTTAAAGATATATTTTTTTCATTAATGTTAATGTAAAAATTTATAATTTTGCACCAGAAGAATCTTAGAAAACTTACCTAACCTTATTATAACAAAAACAATTTATTTTAGCCTAACCCAACTAAATATATTTTAGATTTGTTTACAATAATTTAATACTAAACAAACACAGTGAACTATATTTTTTTCGTTAGGTTCAGAATGATTTTGGCGAAATTATTGCATATACAAATTTTCACTTGTCCTTTATGGCAAGATGAGCGTTGCTATTTAAGCCAAGATCGCAAGTTCTGCCTATTCGGCACGACATATATATATATTAATATATAATTTATATATTTATTCTCTCAACAGCATATGCAAGCCTTCAGGCATGATAACTTAAAACTCGGTTATGATCTAGTTATCCATTAATTATGCTGGTCCCTCAAAACCGTTTTCTTTCATAAATGCACAGATCTCGCTTTACTTTTTCCTTGAGTTTACCCAGAGTGCGTTAAACTATTGAAGAATTCAAAGTTTATTCTCTATAAGGATTACAATGCTGAGTTTACAGAAATTTGGTTATTGTGTGGTTTACATGTAGTAAAATAGTGATTACAGAGTGTACCACTAGAACGCTTAGCATGGCTAGGCATTTCGGGCAGACTTAGTTTTATTCTTAATTGTAAAATATTACAAATTATGAGTTGGTATTAGTTAGTTAAAGATTAGCCGGTATTCTCCCGGCCCGGGCCTTGTCCAAGTGGTGGCCCGGCCTTGGCTCCCTCTTTAGGGAGTGTCTGAGACCTAAGTCTCCCATGGGAGGAGGCACAAGTACCTCCTCATCTTTGGGACCAACTGTCCCCAGGCCTAGCCACAAGCTAGGCCTCTCTGGTCTGCCATCCCCGCCCCAAGGGGGCTAATGGGAATGACAGTCTTATGAGCTAAAGGCTCGGGCTCAGGCACCTACCCTACCCTAGAAGGGTTAGGCATGGTGTCGATCTATGAGTTGGTATGAACATCCAAGTGGTTACACAAGTTTATTTGGGTTTTATTTAGTACTTAAATACATTATGCAATTTAAAAAGGCCATAAACTCATTATAGGCTTACTTCCATTGGAGTCAATATGTTTTATATGGTGTTTTGTGGGTTATACTACCGTTGTTATCCTAATTAGGTATGTCTATATAATAAGGTTTTAATTATTCAAAGGCAGGTAGAGCACTTGAACACAATTTCTGAAAGCCTTGCGAGTATACAAGAACTGGTAGCCTATTGTTTCCTCTCCAAATATGGTTATAAATGACCATAATTTTTAAAGGGGTGGACCGGTAAGCCAGCGGAAGGCCTCGGTCAGATGACCAAAAGCTCCAAAGGACGGTCATCATCTGACTAAGACCCGCGTCAGGAAACATTTGTCCTGTTTCCTGACGAACCTTACCTAACCTAACCTCTCCAAATCTGATTTTTATATGAATTAAAAAATGCAATCTTGATATTACTACTTTGTTGAGCTTGAAGTTGCTGCCCTAGAATGTGTCACATTACGATCCCATAGAACTAATACTCTCTTCATTGGGTCATCCTAACTACATAATGCAGCAATGTTGTAGGAATAAATTACTTATGTACTCTCGGAGACAGTACACAAACTTACAGTCTCTAAAATATTTCAATATTTTCCTAAATAAAGCTTCTTATATTAATCAACTCGCTCGTTTGTTCAAACGTTTTTATAAAATAAACTCAGATTCTTGGATCTTAAACTCATGGGCTGATATTAACTCCTATCAGTAAACGACGTGTCAAAAACAATGGATAAAGAATCTGAACTGAAGTGGTCAACAAACGAATGTCTACTTTTAATTGCAATGTATCTTTCAAACAATTTAACTATATTACTTAATAACATATACATGTGTAACCACATATTAAAAAATGGGGTGACAGAAGAGAAATATTAGAACGGCTTCAAGGAAATATTCGACGTCATTTTATTTACTTTTCCGAGTCTATGGGTTCTAATATAATTGCTCCAGAAATGAACCCTTATATATATATATATGTCGTTCCGAATAGGTAAAATTGGTCAATTATCAAGAGCTTATTTAAAATCAAGTCCTTTCTAAAAAATTTTAATTTTGTACCAAAATAACCTTAGAAAACTACTTAACCTAATTATAACAAGAGCAATTTAATTTAGCCTAATCCAACTAAATATATTCTAGATCAGTTTAATATATTTTAATAATAAACAAACACAATGATATAGATTGATTTTTGCGAAGTTATTGCATACACAAATTTTCGCTTACCTTATTCGGCAAGAAGAGCGTTATTATTTAAGCCAAAATAGCAAGTTTTACCTATATTATATTATATATAATTATATATATATATATATATATATATATATATATATATATATATATATATATATATATATATATATATATATATATATATATATATCCTAGGTAGTAGGTTGGTAAACAGCAACCGCCCAGGGAGGTACTACCGTCCTGCCAAGTGAGTGTACAACGAAAACCTGTAATTGTTTTACATGATGGTAGGATTGCTGGTGTCTTTTGTCTGTCTCATAAACATGCAAGATTTCAGGTATGTCTTGTTACTTCTACTTGCACTTAGGTCACACTACACATACATGTACAAGCACATATATACACACCCTCTAGGTATTCTATTTTCTTTCTAGTTCTTGTTCTTGTTTATTTCCTCTTATCTCCATGGGGAAGTGGAACAGAATTCTTCCTCCGTAAGCCATGCGTGTTGTAAGAGGCGACTAAAATGCCGGGAGCAAGGGGCTAGTAACCCCTTCCCCTGTATAAATTACTAAATTTAAGAGAAACTTTCGTTTTTCTTTTTGGGCCACCCTGCCTTGGTGGGATACGGCCGGTGTGTTGAAAGAAATAATATATATATATATATATATATATATATATATATATATATATATATATATATATATATATATATATATATGCTGGCCAGACCCCTTATATAGCTTCCTTGGATGCTTTACTTTCATAGTTCCTTGATAATGTGAGTAGTCACGAAAGCGCTTGGAATTTCTCTATTCTTTCAGAGTGGTTGTTTTGCATATATATATATATATATATAATTTATTTATTTGGGGGGGGGATCTACCTCTGGTGTAAATAGTGGGACCCATAACCTCGGAGAAGTGGATAAAAAGGCTTCAAGGAAGAATATTTGCATTTCTTCCTGAAGCCGTTTGAATATTCCACTTCCCCTACCGCCCCATCTTTTCGTATTTTTGTTTACCAATACGAATATTTTATTACATAATATGGTACAGAAGATTTAAGAGATACATTGTTGATATAAAGGTGTATCACCGATTATAAGGCGAAAATCTCATCCAGCTCCTCAGAGCTGGGGCGTGTGCCCAAAATACTGCAGGCATTACCCCTTTGAACAGCCGCACTGAGCCGCTGGAACAGAAAACTAGCTGCCCTGGGATCCCTAGTTACCCTGATGAGTCTTTTTCCCAGCTCCTTAAGGAATTTAGATGCATTGTTTCCCCATGAGCCAAGGGTCTCTGAGCCTATGGGAACAAACATATAATGATGGGCAAGTTCTCCATATTTTCTAGACTTTTGGGATTCCCTGAAGCTGGCAGCCGTCCTTCCTTCCTCCCTGGTGTATTGGAGATATGTATCAGCCAAGGTAGATGCACTTGTGCAGTCCCACACCACCTGCTTCCCATCTGTCCAGGCTTGAAGGGTGATACCATCTGGACGCTTCTGGCTGCCATCAGATCTACATAGCTGGAGTGGCTCCCTTACTGCTGGGCATCCGGCTGTTGTGAGGCTCCTCTTGATAATGTTATTAACCTCCTCATGTCTTGCAATCTTTCCCTCGGATTTACGGCACACAAGACCATGGTACCCGAATCGGTCTGCTGCTTCACTGTCACAAATAGGGGCGGCAAGTCGAAGGGCAACACCGATGCGGATGGTCTGTGGGTCGAGGCGTGAATCTGAAATAAATGTAACAAAGAACGGAAACTATTTCGAGAGTTATCGGGAGACTCGAACGCCGCAAGTAAAACCGCTTGTCGCGTGGTCATTCACACCCTTACGTTTTTCGAAACCTTAATTGGTTTCTGAAACTCCAATGTTTCTCATTCATAAGGATGTTTGCTCAATAAATCTTTAGACAACTGCAGTCGTTCTATAAACCTCATCGAATTCTTTGTCACAAGGCTCGAACTGAAAGGCCTTTGGAATCTGCTCTTCATCCTGTTTCCTGTATAGAGCTGCGACCATCCCACATTTCACTGCAGATATAAGCTCAGTATCAGAGAAGGCCCATGGAATCACATCTTCTGAAGAACCAAAGTTCTCACAACTTTTTTAATTTTGGAGATCTGTGGATACTACCCTAATGATTCCATGTAGGAAAGGTTCTGGGTTGGAGCGAAAGCGGTCATGAGAACAGTGAACCACGCCTTCAGGTTACATTGCCAGAATGAAGATTCTCATGCTTTGCAAGCATGTATTTTTTTTTCTTTCGATGTGAAAGTTTGCAACTGCTCCTGGAACATTCTCGCACTGGCACAATACTCTGGACTTCGGACATTTAACGAGCGTGATGCATCGAACATGGACACATGATCAGACTTGGCGATGCAAGGAAGACAATGTCAGTTTCTACACACACACACACACACACACACACACACACACACACACACACACACACACACACACACACACACACAGAGAGAGAGGAGAGATAGGGAGACATGATAACGACATACAAAATACTGAGAGGAATTGACAAGGTGGACAAAGACAGGATGTTCCAGAGATTGGACACAGCAACAAGGGGACACAGTTGGAAGTTGAAGACACAGATGAATCACAGGGATGTTAGGAAGTATTTCTTCAGTCACAGAGTAGTCAGTAAGTGGAATAGTTTGGGAAGCGATGTAGTGGAGGCAGAATCCATACATAGCTTTAAGCAGAGGTATGATAAAGCTCACGGTTCAGGGAGAGTGACCTAGTAGCGATCAGTGAAGAGGCGGGGCCAGGAGCTCGGACTCGACCCCTGCAACCTCAACTAGGTGAGTACACACACTTAGAACTCCAAAAAATAATAACCCAAACCCAGTCTTAACAATATTATCGCTCGAAATATGTTAAAAACACTAAGCCTCTTGAAAAAATCTAATGAACGAAGCCACACTAAAAGAATCTAAATGTTGATCTTTCCCTTCAGGGAGCTGCTTTGATAGCAAAAGGCTTTTTCTCGAAGGAACTTGAACCACCCTTGCCTTTCTGGATCAAACCTGATTACCTTCTATTCCCCAAGTACTGTATGAACACAACGGGTTTAGTGCTTCCCTTTAAATTTAATATTCTCGAAGTTCTCGAAAGTGCCCACAAGCACCATGGTTATTATAAACTCCAATACAAATCCTGACGTGAGATGCGAGCACACTGTTAAAAATATGTTCAACTATAAGCCACTCAATACTAGCAGCCTTCACCTCAACATCTGCCCGTTCATTACCCTGGACCCCGATATGTCAAGAGAATAATACATGTTTATGCCAAGCGTGAATGCCAGTTAACCATTACTGGGTCTTCTAGACCTAGAGAATGAGGATGTGGCTCAAGAGAAAGAGGATAAAGAAAAAAAAAGAGGATAAAGAAAAAGAAAGAGGATAAAGAAAAAGAAAGAAGATAAAGAAGAAGAAAGAGGATGGGGAATAGAGTGGAGAGAGGAAGAGGGTGATGAGAGAGAGGGGGAGGGTATAAGAGACATCCTACCACCTATAACAGGGCCATTGCAAAAGGTAGGTAGGTAGGCTCCAAAACCTGGTGGTCCCTGGTTAAGGACAGACAAGGTTATCTGCCTGATGATCTCATTCCGCCTCTAAATCGACAGGATGGGACCACCTCTACTAGTAGTCAAGAGAAGGCTGACCTCTTTGCTGAACACTTTGCTACCAAAATGCAAGTTCCTGATCCAGCAAGGGACCCTCCTTGGCTAGCTGCAAGAACTGTGTCAAAACTGTCAGTGGTGACAATAAGGCAGGAGGAGGTGCATTTCCTTCTTAAATCGCTTGACCAAGAAAAGGCTGTGGGCCCAGACAAGTTGAGCCCAAGATTGCTGAGAAGATGTGCAGACCAGCTAGCAGCACCTCTAACTCGCATCTTTTAGCACTGCCTAGTACAGTGTAAATGGCCCTCTCTATGGAAAGAGGCAAATGTAGTCCCTGTTCACAAAAAGAAGAGCAGAGCAGAAATCAGCAACTACAGACAAGTGTCACTCCTGTCAATCACTGGTAAGATCCTTGAGACAATAATCTCAAGACAAATGACAGTTTTTTGACTAACACTCACTACTTTGTGATCGTCAATATGGCTTCAGGAAAGGTTACTCTGCTGCTGATCTGTTGTTAAACCTCTCCACTAAATGGCACCAGTCACTGGATGAATCCAAAGTCAGCTGTGTGGTAGCACTGGACATTGCTGGCGCTTTCGACCGGGTGTGGCACCAGGGCCTCTTAGCAAAACTTCAAGCACTGGGAATTGCAGGATCTACGCTATGTCTCCTCAGTGATTACCTTCATGGTAGATCTCTAAGTGTAGTTCTCAATGGAACGGAATCAGCAAGACATCCTATTGGGGCAAGTGTTCCACAAGAAAGCGTGCTGGGACCATTGTTATAGAATGTCTACTTCAACGATCTTCTTCATCTCATCCCAGAATCACATGCATATGCAGACGACTGCACACTGACATTCACTTATCCAAGAGAAGAAATGCCAGCTGCTCTAAGCTACATCAATCACCAGCTGAGAGCTATATCAGCTTGGGGAAATAGATGGCAAGTAACATTTGCACCTGAGAAAACGCAAATGATGATCGTCTCTAGGCACCATGATGGTAATACTGGTGCAGTAGTAAGGATGAATGGGAGGGTGTTGGCACCTGGAGAAGAAGTTGATATCCTTGGGGTGAAATTTGACTCCAAACTAACCATGAAGAACCATGTTGTAAATCTTGCAAACAAGGCAACCAGGAAGCTTACAGCACTTCGCCGTATCTCGCATCTGCTTGACAGTAGGGGTTGCAAGATTCTGTACGAGGCACAAGTACGCTCACACCTTGAGTATGCTCCACTTTCTTGGTTTGCCTGCCCCCCCCCCCCTCTCTCTCATCTGCGACTGCTTGACAGAGTGGAGAACAGAGCAAGACGTCTCATCTCTCGCCTGGACCCATCCTGGATAGATCTGTCATTTCAGCAGAGCCTTCAACACAGGAGGGATGTGGGTGGCCTTACTGTTATGTACAAGGCCAATATTGTCAAAGTACCACACTTGGATCCACTTCGAGACAGCGTGAAACAAGCTTTTATGCCACAAGACGGGCAGAAAGCAGCAACTTCACTCTGGCTGTACCCTTCTCCAGAACATCACTCCATCTGAGATCATATATACCCAGGATGACTCGTGTATGGAACACATTCGTACAGCATAATGATGTCAACGAGATAACGTCAGTTGATCAAATGAAAATGCTGGCCCACAGATGGCTCCAACTTCATCCTGTTCCCTACTAGTATGTCTCATAACAATAAAAATGCTTTCAAATGAGCTGATGTAGGTAACAGCTCTTAGCTTGTCAATAAAGTTAGGAATCCTTAACCTTGTCAAACCCTGTGTAAAAGAGAGAGAGAGAGAGAGAGAGAGAGAGAGAGAGAGAGAGAGAGAGAGAGAGAGAGAGAGAGAGAGAGAGAGAGAGAGAGAGAGAGAGAGAGAGAGAGAGACAGACAGACAGACAGACAGAGAGCGGGGAAAAGGGAGAAAATTATGAAAACGATAACGATGGAGAGAGAGAAGTAAGTTTATTTAGTTACAGGTGCACACAAGTACAATTATCATACGTAGTTTAACACATGTAAATTACCTAACATAACCCAAAAGGAAAAAGAGAAAGGAGGAGAATGAAGGAGGGTGACGCGAGAAAAGTAAAGGAGAATGAAGGAGGGGGACGCGACAAAAGTGAAGGAGAATGAAGGAGGATGCGAGAAAAGTGAAGGAGAATGGAGAGGTCTACTTAAGAGAATAAAGGAGGAAAAAGGAGGATGGAAGGAGTAGGATAGGAAGGATGACGTAGGCGTGTAGAGGCAGTGTGAAGGAAGCATGGGGCGCTGGCCCGCCTCCCGTTCCAAGACTCGCTGATAGAAGACTAGAATCTTTATGGAGTTTCACAATGCGGCTGGCAGCCCTTACAGTAGCCATTCCCTGCTCAAACCTAACTATAACGAGGGCTGTTTTGTTTGTTTACTGCATATATTTCACAGAAGATATGAAAAGAAACAAGGGTGAGGAGCTATGCTGCGTGCGATTTATGATTCCCTGGGAATAGCCTTGCCCCCTTCCTACTGTACATTTTGCTTTAGTGGCCCCTTCTTTCCTGCATGACCACGCAGAGTTAGGGCATTACTCAGGGTCATTATTATGCACAGGGACATTAGTGACCCCGGGAGTATAACAGGGACTGATAAACCGATACGAGGGTCGGATAAACGGGACCGAGGTCCAAATACGCGACGTCGACGGAGGGCGTGTTTTATGGCTTGTCTGATGGAAAGCTTTGTACTTCTAAATCTTGATATTACAATTCTAATTTCGCACACCGATCCTCATCGAATTCCTCATACTATTTCTTTTTTCGATATGACATTTGTCTTCTGAAGACGTCAACGGAAAATAAAACAAAAATTGTGGATATTTTTGCGTGTGCACATGGAAGAAGAGAGGAGGGATGCAGCGGTCAATGTTATGATAGGGGAAGTGTTTTATGAGTATCATTCTCTACTATACTTAGTGGCCCAGCACCCAGGATCACTCTCTCTCATCCCCCGCCCTTACCCACACACATGTATGATAGAAAACACTTTTTTTTAATTTCATGGGAGGAGGGAATTAGAATGAACCGAATGTGAAGTGGCGGAGGCAAACTTCATACAAAGTTTTACGTGCACAGACGATAGGGCAAAAAGAGGCCAGAAATCAGTAATGAGAATCTATGGAGGGAGGCGGAGCTAAGAACCAAGACTAGACCCCCGCAAATACAAATCGGCATACACACACACACACACATACACACACACATACACACACACACACACACACACACACACACACACACACACACACACACACACTTTATAAAACTTAAAATTTAATCTGAAAATTAATTTACCAATACTCTATTGGATACACATCAAAGCCAAGCTTAAGACCAGAAATCATAAAAAAAATACTGTAGCAGTTAAATATTTGTCTACAAAGATGTTTTAAAGCAGATAAAAAAAATCAGCCTGTATTCCTTTAGAAAATATTCAGAAACATTAAAGCAAAATATGACGAGGATCTTGACAAAAGCTAATCCAATATTTTATTATGTCGTTTTGAATATGCTGTCTCAGAAGTACAAGGGAGTGAGGTCATACTTGTCACAGTGACTACTGACGCGGTGTATTGTTACGACATCAGGCTTGCTCAAGGTTAGGATATCCAACGATACATATACTGACACAGTTATGCCTGGGAATAACACTTGCCATAAGTATACCAACATGTATATATTGTCTAACATCCACCAGAACGATGGTACACGACATACAATCATAATATATAAAAATACCTGTGATATCTGACTGATTTCGCGAATTTTCTTACTCCTGCAGTCCGGCCAGGCTTGCCTGGTCAACTAAACTGTTCCTACTGCGGCCCGTTGACCCACGTATCCATCACAGCTTGGTTGATCTATCACTTTGACAGATCAACCAATCAACTTCTCAAGTTTCGTCTTTAAAACTTCTACAGTTGTTCCAGCAGTGTTTCTGATATCCTCATATATCATATAAAAGGTATACAGTACCGACAAGTTGATCAGTAAAACATACGTCCAACATTAAGAATCTTGACTGACAAAACGTTTCGCCTGCGCTGTAATTCATTTCTATATTCGATTGATGAAGCCTGCATCGCAGGTGAAACGTATGAAACGTTTCATCAGAACAGATTCCTAATGTTGCATACGTGTCTATTATCCTCGGGTAATACTACTGTATAGTCTAGGTTAACCCATGTCCAATAAAGATACTCTTACCGTGTCCACGGCGCCGCTGCTTTTCACTGAGCTTGATTTACATTATCTCCCCAATCTCTCATGCCAGTACGCAGTTATGACAGCCTGTAAATTATGGACTAGGACCTCAAGGATCCTCCACACATATATTACTATCATGGATTTACAAAGGACATAAATGATCCCTGTATCCGTTCCAACTCTGATATCTCTCCTGTCTTAAACGGTGCCGTCATAGGAGACAGAGAAAGAGAGAAACACAAGGTATTTGAATGGTGCAAACATTGGTATTATTTTCCTTGTCTTGTTTTCATAATTGTTCACCCCCATCATTTTTGTGGCTTTTGCAACAACTACCCTACTGTAATCTTTAAAATATAGGTCGGCTGACATCACACGTTCCTTTCATTCTATTAGCTGACCCTCCTGCACTTTGCATGCAGTGCCCCTTTTGAGATCTTCATTCTTTCTGCGGTATGTCGACGACATCCTTAATATCATGCCCATAAAATTTAAATTCAACCATGACACTCCTATTTAATTCAACCAGGAGGAGGAACATGACAACACAATCCCTTCCTTAGACTCTCTGCTCTGCAAATCAGATACGCAACTGAAATTCAAGGTTTACATAACGTTTACTGATGAAAGCGACCTTATCCACCTCATGACACACCACGACGTTAAAACCAAGAGAGGTGCTGATAGGTGTCTTCCGCAGATCACACACAGTAGGCATTCAAGAGTTTCTAGAAGAATATATTAAAATATATTATTATTATTACTATTATTATTATTACTACTATTAAAAAGTCTGCAAGTTCAACTCCCCATCTTCACGCATGACTGCAAGAAAACTGTCCTTTAAATTATGATTACACCCAAAACAGGGAAAATAAAATAATTTTTCCCACGTCGCCAACACCTGTAGTATTCCCACCAACTCGCCAAAACCTGCAGTGCTCCCACCAACCTCGCCAACATACTGTCTATAATCAACATCGCAATCATCAGTAAACTACCATCAGAGATCGTACTAGAGCCAATCATAGCTATGATGCAGAAAACGCAGAAGCCTACGTCATCCCTAGCAATGGATGTGACAAACGCTACATGGGAAAGTTTCACTGGACACTGACGCAGGTGTCACAGAACATCTATACACAGGTGTTATGCATCCAACAATTACCTCATGAAATTTACATAAAGCGAGATTAAAATTATCAAAGAACGTGACAAAACTAGCAAATGATGTTTGGAATCTGCCCTTAACAGCACTTCTAAAACTATTACACAGAACCCAGGGTAGTTTTACGCTGGAATTAAACCTTGAATTTATACCATAAAAGTCTGGTATACACTACAGTGCTCCTTCACCCCAGATGCTCCCTTGCACTTCACCTTACTTATTCATCTTTATACATATATTCCTATTTTTCATGCATTCTCTAGTAACTTGATAAAGCCCATTGTGTGGGCGAAGTGCTGCCGTTAATAAAAAAAATTCCACTGAGTCACACTGTCATTTCCTCCAACTTGTCGGTATTGACAAACCACTCCACTTCCAAAAAATCTAATATCGACATACTGTATTTAAAACGTCTATTTCCTACTGATGTGCAAGATAATGTTAAACACCCCTTCCTTACCTAGTCACTAGAACATTGAACTTCTCCCACCTTCCCTTGGTCAAAAGAACACTTAAAAGCTCCTGCCTCTGGTCGCTAGAACACAAGAGGGCCTCACTTTATCATTTGAACACTGAACTGCGTTTTTCCTGAGCCACTAGAAGGTTGAGAGTAACCCCCCCCCCCCTCTCTCTTCCTGGTGGCTGAAACACATTACCTCCCTGGTGTCCAGGATGTAAATCACCCCTCCCCTTCCTGACCACTAGAGCGCTAAACGCACCCCACCCTTTGGTCATTAGCACTCTGAACGCTTCCCCCTCCCCTGGTTGTTACAGCATCTCTTATCACAAAAACTGCAGCAAGTGGAAAGGGGGAATCATGGAAGGTAAAAACCATAAAAGGAGTAAGTACGAGAGCTATACGTGAGGCCAATCATGGCAGGGAAACATGCTTAGAATATTCTGCTGGTTGTGGTGGTGGTGGGTAATGGTGGTAGTGAGTGGTGGTGGGTGGTACTGAGTGATTAATTTAACACTAAGGGATATCTTTCACACACTCCTGAATGTAACACGATAACAGCCCCATTCAAGCCAGGTGAAATCGCAAGTCTGGAGAATGTAGAGAAGACCTTCACTGCATGTATAAGTTCAGTTAAGCATCTTAATTACTGGGAATGTCTGGAATCTCTTGGCCTGCACTCCCTGGAACGCAGGCGAGAGGAAGATGCATCATAATCTGCACCTGAAAAATCCTAGAGGGACTGATCCCAAATCTAAATACAGGAATAAGTCCCTACGAAACCAAAAGATTAGTCACCGGGTGCAACATACCCCCAATGAAAAGCACGGGCGCCATGAGTACACTAAGAGACAACACAATAAGTGTCCGGGGCCCAAAACCATTCAGCAGCCTCTCACCAGGCATAAGGAGAATCACCAATACACCCCTGGCTGTCATCAAAAGGGAACCGTACAGTTATCTAAAGTCAGTATCCGATCAGCTGGGCTGTGGTTCGTATGCTGGATTGCATGCGGTCAACATTAACAGCCTGGTTGATCAGGCCCTCATCCACCGGGATGCGTGGTCAAGGACTGAAGCCGCGGAGGGCGTTCAACCACGGAACGACCTCCACGTAGGTCTGTGACACGGTGGTAAAGTGACTGTCTCACACGTGGTAACGTAAATGCCACATACGTGGTAACGTAAATGCCACATACGTGGTAACGTAAATGCCACATACGTGGTAACGTAAATGCCACATACGTGGTAACGTAAATGCCACATACGTGGTAACGTAAATGCCACATACGTGGTAACGTAAATGCCACATACGTGGTAACGTAAATGCCACATACGTGGTAACGTAAATGCCACATACGTGGTAACGTAAATGCCACATACGTGGTAACGTAAATGCCACATACGTGGTAACGTAAATGCTTCACACCCTTAGGGTCGGCAAATCCACAATTACTTTTAAAATAAATAATAGCTAAGATGTTTTCTCTTTTCTCAATGCTTAAAATATTTTAGTCAAGGCAGAGAATAAATTACATTTCAGTCATAGACAATAATAAATGGATACAGACGGTATACATGCATGTCATTCCTTCCACACTTGAGTTAATGTCAGTCAAGACCAGCAGCTTGGAACACACCAAACCTAACTGACATTCTTCATTAAGAAACATATTAATGCATTCTACAAGTAGATACACTATCACTGTGTGGTGCACTCCATGCCGGAAAGTTATCACAGTCTGCTATCACAGACGCTATCACAGTCTGCTATCACAGTCTGCTATCACAGTCTGCTATCACAGACGCTATCACAGTCTGCTATCACAGTCTGCTATCACAGACGCTATCACAGTCTGCTATCACAGACGCTATCACAGTCTGCTATCACAGTCTGCTATCACAGACGCTATCACAGTCTGCTATCACAGTCTGCTATCACAGACGCTATCACAGTCTGCTATCACAGACGCTATCACAGTCTGCTATCACAGACGCTATCACAGTCTGCTATCACAGACGCTATCACAGTCTGCTATCATAGACGCTATCACAGTCTGCTATCGCAGACGCTATCACAGACACAAAGTCTGTTATCACATACACTGACAATCTGCTATCACAGACACTATGATAGTCTGCTATCACAGACACTATGACAGTCTGCTATCACAGACACTATGACAGTCTGCTATCACAGACACTATGACAGTCTGCTATCACAGACACTATGACAGTCTGCTATCACAGACACTATGCCATTATACTATCACAGACACTATGACATTATACTATCACAAACAGGATGACAATCTATCACCTACACTATCACAACCTGCTATCACCTACACTATCACAGCCTGCTATCACCTACACTATCACAGCCTGCTATCACAAACACTATCACAGGCACTATCACAAACACTATCACAGCCTGCTATCATAAACACTATCACAGCCTGCTATCACAAACACTATCACAGCCTATCACAAACACTATCACAGGCACTATCACAAACACTATCACAGCCTGCATACCAAACACTATCACAGGCACTATCACAAACACTGTCACAGCCTGCTATCACAAACACTATCACAGCCTGCTATCACAAACACTATCACAGGCACTATTACAAACACTATCACAGGCACTATCACAAACACTATCACAGGCAATATTGCAAACACTATCACAGGCACTATCACAAACACTATCACAAACACTATCACAGGCACTGTCACAAACACTATCACAGGCACTATCACAGGCACTATCACAAACACTATCACAGGCATTATCACAAACACTATCACAGGCACTATCACAAACACTATCACAGGCACTATCACAAACACTATCACAGGCACTATTGCAAACACTATCACAAACACTATCACAGGCACTATTACAAACACTATCACAGGCACTATCACAAACACTATCACAGGCACTATCACAAACACTATCACAGGCACTATCACAAACACTATCACAAACACTATCACAGGCACTATCACAGGCACTATTACAAACACTATCACAGGCACTATCACAAACACTACCACAAGCACTATCACAAACACTATCACAAACACTATCACAGGCACTATCACAAACACTATCACAAACACTATCACAGGCACTATCACAAACACTATCACAGGCACTATTACAAACACTATCACAGGCACTATTACAAACACTATCACAGGCACTATCACAGGCACTATCACAGGCACTATCACAAACACTATCACAGGCACTATCACAAACACTATCACAGGCACTATTACAAACACTATCACAGGCACTATCACAAACACTATCACAGGCACTATCACAGGCACTATCACAAACACTATCACAAACACTATCACAGGCACTATCACAGGCACTATCACAAACACTATCACAAACACTATCACAAACACTATCACAAACACTATCACAAACACTATCACAGGCACTATCACAAACACTATCACAGGCACTATCACAAACACTATCACAACCACTATCACAAACACTATCACAGGCACTATCACAAACACTATCACAGGCACTATCACAGGCACTATCACAAACACTATCACAGGCACTATCACAGGCACTATCACAAACACTATCACAAACACTATCACAAACACTATTACAGGCACTATCACAAACACTATCACAGGCACTATCACAAACACTATCACAGGCACTATCACAAACACTATCACAAACACTATCACAGGCACTATCACAGGCACTATCACAAACACTATCACAAACACTATCACAGGCACTATCACAAACACTATCACAGGCACTATCACAAACACTATCACAGGCACTATCACAAACACTATCACAAACACTATCACAAACACTATCACAGGCACTATCACAGGCACTATCACAAACACTATCACAGGCACTATCACAAACACTATCACAAACACTATCACAAACACTATCACAGGCACTATCACAAACACTATCACAGGCACTATCACAAACACTATCACAGGCACTATCACAGGCACTATCACAAACACTATCACAAACACTATCACAGGCACTATCACAAACACTATCACAAACACTATCACAAACACTATCACAAACACTATCACAAACACTATCACAGGCACTATCACAAACACTATCACAGGCACTATCACAAACACTATCACAGGCACTATCACAAACACTATCACAGGCACTATCACAGGCACTATCACAAACACTATCACAGGCACTATCACAGGCACTATCACAAACACTATCACAAACACTATCACAAACACTATCACAGGCACTATCACAAACACTATCACAGGCACTATCACAAACACTATCACAGGCACTATCACAAACACTATCACAGGCACTATCACAAACACTATCACAGGCACTATCACAAACACTATCACAGGCACTATCACAAACACTATCACAGGCACTATCACAAACACTATCACAAGCACTATTACAAACACTATCACAGGCACTATCACAAACACTATCACAGGCACTATCACAGGCACTATTACAAACACTATCACAGGCACTATCACAAACACTATCACAAACACTATAACAGGCACTATCACAAACACTATCACAGGCACTATCACAAACACTATCACAAACACTATCACAGGCACTATCACAAACACTATCACAAACACTATCACAAACACTATCACAGGCACTATCACAAACACTATCACAGGCACTATCACAGGCACTATCACAAACACTATCACAAACACTATCACAGGCACTATCACAAACACTATCACAGGCACTATCACAAACACTATCACAGGCACTATCACAAACACTATCACAGGCACTATCACAAACACTATCACAGGCACTATCACAGGCACTATCACAAACACTATCACAGGCACTATCACAGGCACTATCACAAACACTATCACAAACACTATCACAAACACTATCACAGGCACTATCACAAACACTATCACAAACACTATCACAAACACTATCACAAACACTATCACAAACACTATCACAGGCACTATCACAAACACTATCACAGGCACTATCACAAACACTATCACAGGCACTATCACAAACACTATCACAGGCACTATCACAAACACTATCACAGGCACTATCACAAACACTATCACAGGCACTATCACAGGCACTATCACAAACACTATCACAAACACTATCACAGGCACTATCACAAACACTATCACAGGCACTATCACAGGCACTATCACAAACACTATCACAGGCACTATCACAAACACTATCACAGGCACTATCACAAACACTATCACAGGCACGATCACAGGCACTATCACAAACACTATCACAGGCACTATCACAAACACTATCACAGGCACTATCACAAACACTATCACAGGCACTATCACAAACACTATCACAGGCACTATCACAAACACTATCACAGGCACTATCACAAACACTATCACAGGCACTATCACAGGCACTATCACAAACACTATCACAGGCACTATCACAAACACTATCACAGGCACTATCACAAACACTATCACAAACACTATCACAGGCACTATCACAAACACTATCACAGGCACTATCACAAACACTATCACAAACACTATCACAGGCACTATCACAAACACTATCACAAACACTATCACAAACACTATCACAAACACTATCACAAACACTATCACAGGCACTATCACAGGCACTATCACAAACACTATCACAGGCACTATCACAAACACTATCACAGGCACTATCACAGGCACTATCACAAACACTATCACAAACACTATCACAGGCACTATCACAAACACTATCACAAACACTATCACAAACACTATCACAGGCACTATCACAGGCACTATCACAAACACTATCACAAACACTATCACAAACACTATCACAGGCACTATCACAAACACTATCACAGGCACTATCACAAACACTATCACAAACACTATCACAAACACTATCACAGGCACTATCACAAACACTATCACAGGCACTATCACAGGCACTATCACAAACACTATCACAAACACTATCACAGGCACTATCACAAACACTATCACAGGCACTATCACAAACACTATCACAGGCACTATCACAAACACTATCACAGGCACTATCACAAACACTATCACAGGCACTATCACAGGCACTATCACGAACACTATCACAGGCACTATCACAGGCACTATCACAGGCACTATCACAGGCACTATCACAGATATAAATGCTCAATAAATCTTGTCCTCAGTCCCTCTTCATTAGACGTATCCTTGATACTGGTGAGGGCTTTTGATCCAAAGAACTGGGGTTATCCTCTCATTCCTTGGATCGACTACTGTCCCTCATTCCCCTAAGGGTTTAGCACTTCCCACAGATCAATCTTAATAACTAGGTATCAGACCCTAGTGCTGGGGTCTGAAACCTAGTTGGCTTAGTTTAAGATTTGTCAAAATATATTTGATCACTCTTAAACTAACCCAACGCTACATATGAGTCCAAGACACTAAAGTTCCAAACCAAGCTCCTCTAACATTCTAAACCAAGCTCCTCTAACATTCTAAACCAAGCTCCTATAACATTCTAAACCAAGCTCCTCTAACATTCTAAACCAAGCTCCTCTAACATTCTAAACCAAGCTCCATTAACATTCTAAACCAAGCTCCTCTAACATTCTAAACCAAGCTCCTCTAACATTCTAAACCAAGCTCCTCTAACATTCCAAACCAAGCTCCTCTAACATTCTAAACCAAGCTCCTCTAACATTCTAAACCAAGCTCCTCTAACATTCCAAACCAAGCTCCTCTAACATTCTAAACCAAGCTCCTCTAATATTCTAAACCAAGCTCCTCTAACATTCTAAACCAAGCTCCTCTAACATTCCAAGCCAAGTTCTAACATTCCAAGTCAAGCTCTAACATTCAAAGCCAAGCTCCTCTAACATTCCAAGTCAAGCTCTAACATTCAAAGCCAAGCTCTAACATTCCAAGCCAAGCTTTAACATTCCAAGTCAAGCTCTAACATTCAAAGCCAAGCTCTAACATTTCAAGCCAAACTCTAACATTCCAAGCCAAGCCAAGCTCTAACATTCCAAGCCAAGCTTTAACATTATAAGTCAAGCTCTAACATTCCAAGTCAAGCTCTAACATTCCAAGTCAAGCTCTAACATTCCAAGTCAAGCTCTAACATTCCAAGTCAAGCTCTAACATTTCAAGTCAAGCTCTAACATTCCAAGTCAAGCTCTAACATTCTAAGTCAAGCTCTAACATTCCAAGTCAAGCTCTAACATTGCAAGTCAAGCTCTAACATTCCAAGCCAAGCTCTAACATTCCAAGTCAAGCTCTAACATTCCAAGTCAAGCTCTAACATTCCAAGTCAAGCTCTAACATTCCAAGTCAAGCTCTAACATTCCAAGTCAAGCTCTAACATTCCAAGTCAAGCTCTAACATTCCAAGTCAAGCTCTAACATTCCAAGTCAAGCTCTAACATTCCAAGTCAAGCTCTAACATTCCAAGTCAAGCTCTAACATTCCAAGTCAAGCTCTAACATTCCAAGTCAAGCTCTAACATTCCAAGTCAAACTCCGCCAGAACATAAAATGCTGTGAAAATTTCACAGAAAATGACATCAAGCCAAAAAATATTCCTGAAAATCAGAAATAGAATTTTTCACATTGGTGTGACCAGAAGTTTATGGGCAGCCCGGCACTACCTCCACCTCACTAGTGTGGCACTACCTCCACCTCACTAGTGTGAGGCACTACCTCCACCTCACTAGTGTGGCACTACCTCCACCTCACTAGTGTGGCACTACCTCCACCTCACTAGTGTGGCACTACCTCCACCTCACTAGTGTGAGGCACTACCTCCACCTCACTAGTGTGAGGCACTACCTCCACCTCACTAGTGTGGCACTACCTCCACCTCACTAGTGTGAGGCACTACCTCCACCTCACTAGTGTGGCACTACCTCCACCTCACTAGTGTGGCACTACCTCCACCTCACTAGTGTGGCACTACCTCCACCTCACTAGTGTGAGGCACTACCTCCACCTCACTAGTGTGGCACTACCTCCACCTCACTAGTGTGAGGCACTACCTCCACCTCACTAGTGTGGCACTACCTCCACCTCACTAGTGTGAGGCACTACCTCCACCTCACTAGTGTGACTTCCTCCACCTCACTAGTGTGAGGCACTACCTCCACCTCACTAGTGTGAGGCACTACCTCCACCTCACTAGTGTGACTACCTCCACCTCACTAGTGTGAGGCACTACACTACCTCCACCTCACTAGTGTGAGGCACTACCTCCACCTCACTAGTGTGAGGCACTACCTCCATCTCACTAGTCTGGCACTACCTCCACCTCACTAGTGTGAGGCACTACCTCCACCTCACTAGTGTGAGGCACTACCTCCACCTCACTAGTGTGAGGCACTACCTCCACCTCACTAGTGTGAGGCACTACCTCCACCTCACTAGTGTGAGGCACTACCTCCACCTCACTAGTGTGAGGCACTACCTCCACCTCACTAGTGTGAGGCACTACCTCCACCTCACTAGTGTGAGGCACTACCTCCACCTCACTAGTGTGAGGCACTACCTCCACCTCACTAGTGTGAGGCACTACCTCCACCTCACTAGTGTGGCACTACCTCCACCTCACTAGTGTGAGGCACTACCTCCACCTCACTAGTGTGAGGCACTACCTCCACCTCACTAGTGTGAGGCACTACCTCCACCTCACTAGTGTGAGGCACTACCTCCACCTCACTAGTGTGAGGCACTACCTCCACCTCACTAGTGTGTGGCACTACCTCCACCTCACTAGTGTGTGGCACTACCTCCACCTCACTAGTGTGTGGCACTACCTCCACCTCACTAGTGTGTGGCACTACCTCCACCTCACTAGTGTGAGGCACTACCTCCACCTCACTAGTGTGTGGCACTACCTCCACCTCACTAGTGTGAGGCACTACCTCCACCTCACTAGTGTGAGGCACTACCTCCACCTCACTAGTGTGAGGCACTACCTCCACCTCACTAGTGTGAGGCACTACCTCCACCTCACTAGTGTGAGGCACTACCTCCACCTCACTAGTGTGAGGCACTACCTCCACCTCACTAGTGTGGCACTACCTCCACCTCACTAGTGTGAGGCACTACCTCCACCTCACTAGTGTGAGGCACTACCTCCACCTCACTACCTCCACCTCAATAGTGTGGCACTACCTCCACCTCACTAGTGTGAGGCCCTACCTCACTACCTCCACACTACCTCCACCTCACTAGTGTGAGGCCCTACCTCCACCTCACTAGTGTGAGGCACTACCTCCACCTCACTAGTGTGAGGCACTACCTCCACCTCACTGGTGTGTGTCACTACCTCCACCTCACTAGGGCGTGGCACTACCTCCACCTCACTAGTGTGAGGCATTACCTCCAGCTCACTTGTGTGAGGCATTTCCTCCACCTCACTAGGGTGTGGCACTACCTCCACCTCACTAGTGTGAGGCCCTACCTCCACCTCACTAGTGTGAGGCACTACCTCCACCTCACTAGTGTGGGTGTGAGGCACTACCTCCACCTCACTAGTGTGGCACTACCTCCACCTCACTAGTGTGGCACTACCTCCACCTCACTAGTGTGAGGCACTACCTCCACCTCACTAGTGTGGCACTACCTCCACCTCACTAGTGTGGCACTACCTCCACCTCACTAGTGTGAGGCACTACCTCCACCTCACTAGTGTGGCACTACCTCCACCTCACTAGTGTGACTACCTCCACCTCACTAGGCACTACCTCCACCTCACTAGTGTGGCACTACCTCCACCTCACTAGTGTGGCACTACCTCCACCTCACTAGTGTGAGGCACTACCTCCACCTCACTAGTGTGAGGCACTACCTCCACCTCACTAGTGTGAGGCACTACCTCCACCTCACTAGTGTGGCACTACCTCCACCTCACTAGTGTGGCACTACCTCCACCTCACTAGTGTGGCACTACCTCCACCTCACTAGTGTGAGGCACTACCTCCACCTCACTAGTGTGGCACTACCTCCACCTCACTAGTGTGAGGCACTACCTCCACCTCACTAGTGTGGCACTACCTCCACCTCACTAGTGTGAGGCACTACCTCCACCTCACTAGTGTGGCACTACCTCCACCTCACTAGTGTGGCACTACCTCCACCTCACTAGTGTGAGGCACTACCTCCACCTCACTAGTGTGGCACTACCTCCACCTCACTAGTGTGGCACTACCTCCACCTCACTAGTGTGTGGCACTACCTCCTCACTAGTGTGAGGCACTACCTCCACCTCACTAGTGTGAGGCACTACCTCCACCTCACTAGTGTGGCACTACCTCCACCTCACTAGTGTGAGGCACTACCTCCACCTCACTAGTGTGAGGCACTACCTCCACCTCACTAGTGTGAGGCACTACCTCCACCTCACTAGTGTGAGGCACTACCTCCACCTCACTAGTGTGAGGCACTACCTCCACCTCACTAGTGTGAGGCACTACCTCCACCTCACTAATGTGAGGCACTACTTCCACCTCACTAATGTGAGGCACTACCTCCACCTCACTAGTGTGGGCACTACCTCCACCTCACTAGTGTGGCACTACCTCCACCTCACTAGTGTGGCACTACCTCCACCTCACTAGTGTGAGGCACTACCTCCACCTCACTAGTGTGAGGCACTACCTCCACCTCACTAATGTGAGGCACTACTTCCACCTCACTAATGTGAGGCACTACCTCCACCTCACTAGAGTATGTGTGTCACTACCTCCACCTCACTAGTGTATGTGTGTCACTACATCCACCTAACTAATGTATGAGGCAGTGCCTCCACCTCACTCGTGTGAGGCACTACCGCCACCTTCCTAATGTATGTGTGGCACTACCTCCACCTCACTAGTGTATGTGAGGCACTACCTCCACCTCACTAGTGTATGTGAGGCACTACCTCCACCTCACAAGAACTGTATGTGTGGCACTATCTCCACCTCCGTAGTAGCGTATGAGTGGCACTACGTCCACCTCACTAATGTGAGGCACTACCTCCACCTTACTAGTGTATGTGAAGCACTACCTCCACCTCAATAGTGTATGTGAGGCAGTACCTCCACCTCACTAGTGTGTGGCACTACCTCCACCTAACTAGTGTATGAGGCACTACCTCCACCTCACTAGTGTGAGGCACTACCGCCACCTCCCTAATGTATGTGTTGCACTACCTCCATCTCACTACTGTATGTGAGGCACTACCTCCACCTCACTAGTGTATGTGAGGCACTACCTCCACCTCACTAGTGTATGTGTGGCACTACCCCCACCTCACTAGTGTATGTGTGGCACTACCCCCACCTCACTAGTGTATGTGTGGCACTACCCCCACCTCACTAATATGTGGCAGTCCCTCCACCTCACTAGTGTATGTTTGACACTACCTCCACCTCATTAGTATATATGTGGCACTACCTCCACCTCACTAGTGTATGTGAGGCACTACCTCCACATCGCTAGCTTATGTTTGGCACTACTTCCATCTCACTAGTTTATGTGTATTACTACTTCCACCTCATTAGCTTATGTGTGGCACTACCTCCACCTCACTAATGTGTGGCACTACCTCCACCTCACTAGTGTATGTGTGGCACAACCTCCACCTCAGTAGTGTATGTTTGGCACTACCTCCAGCTCACTATTGTGTGTGACACTACCTCCAGCTCACTAAAGTATGTGTGGCACAACCTCCACCTCACTAGTGTATGTATGGCACTACCTCCACCTCATTAGTGTATGTGAGGCACTACCTCCACCTCAGTAGTGTATGTTTGGCACTACCTCCAGCTCACTATTGTGTGTGACACTACCTCCAGCTCACTAAAGTATGTGTGGCACAACCTCCACCTCACTAGTGTATGTATGGCACTACCTCCACCTCATTAGTGTATGTGAGGCACTACCTCCACCTCACTAGTGTATGTGTGGCACTACCTCCACCTCACTAATGTGTGGCACTACCTCCACCTCACTAATGTGTGGCACTACCTCCACCTCACTAATGTGTGGCACTACCTCCACCTCACTAGTAATGTATGTCTGGCAATACCTCCACCTCACTAGTTTATGTCTGGCACTATCTCCACCTCACTAGTAGTGTATGTCTGGCACTACTTCCACCTCACTAGTAGCGTATGCGAGGCACTACCTCCACCTCACTAATAGCGTATATGTGGCACTACTTAAACCTCACTAGTAGTGTAAGAATGTACCGTGTATGGCACTACTTTTAGTACATTGTGTGTGTGTGTGTGTGTGTGTGTGTGTGTGTGTGTGTGTGTGTGTGTGTGTGTGTGTGTGTGTGTGTGTGTGTGTGTGTGTGAGAGAGAGAGAGAGAGAGAGAGAGAGAGAAACACACTACTCAGACGTAGTAGATCATCATTTCAATAACTTCTTCATTTTCCATTGTTCGATAATTTTACGCAACTTATGGTGTATATTTCTAAACATTCCCTTCAATTATATTTTTCCTGTCTTTTTAGGTTAGGTTAGATTACACACAAATGAAGACGTATATTTAGCCAGACATGCCCAAATATAAACAAGGACTACCACAGATCTTGTAGCGCTGTGCCAGGGCAAGATCAAGCAACGTTTAAATGTGCACGCTCATCATACATCCCGTGAGCATAGCTTGAATATTCCTAAAATGGAACAATAAAACAGCACATGTACGCTCATACACATACACATACACACATACACATACACACACACACACACACAATAACTGCAGTCACAAATACACACACTCCACGGTCAAAACAGAATTTAGGGAAGATAGAGGGGTGAGAGAAGAGGTGATGACTGGAAATAAAAACATAAGAAAGAAGGAACAGTGCAGCAGACCTACTGGCCCATGCGAGGCAGGTCCATGTCAACCCCCGTGAGAGATGTGGTGAGTGAACGTGGGTGAGAAGAGACAGGCGAGTTGAGAAGTGGTGTGAAGATGGGTGACAGGACATGGTGAGAGGAGAGATGCTAAGACGAAACGGGTGAGGTGCTTAGACGAGAAGGGTGAGGGGAGAGGTGATATGAGGACTAGTCACTAAACCTTCCCACAGACATCCAATAACTCCCTAAACCTTCCCACAGACATCCAACAACTCGCTAAACCTTCCCACAGACATCCAACAACTCGCTAAACCTTCCCACAGACATCCAACAACTCGCTAAACCTTCCCACAGACATCCAACAACTCGCTTTACCTTCCCACAGACATCCAACAACTCGCTAAACCTTCCCACAGACATCCAACAACTCGCTAAAGCTTCCCACAGACACCCAACAACTCGCTAAAGCTTCCCACAGACACCCAACAACTCGCTAAACCTTCCCACAGACATCCAACAACTCGCTATACCTTCCCACAGACATCCAACAACTCGCTATACCTTCCCACAGACATCCAACAACTCGCTATACCTTCCCACAGACATCCAACAACTCGCTAAACCTTCCCACAGACATCCAACAACTCGCTAAACCTTCCCACAGACATCCAACAACTCGCTAAAGCTTCCCACAGACACCCAACAACTCGCTAAACCTTCCCACAGACATCCAACAACTCGCTAAACCTTCCCACAGACATCCAACAACTTGCTAAACCTTCCCACAGACATCCAACAACTCCCTAAGCAGCAACACACCAGACAAAAGCAATAACAATAACAGTCACTGCTGCGCTGGCTTCTGCCAAAGCAAATCAAGGGAAAAAAAGTTAAATATTACTATGTGCCCCCTGCTTCCCTCCCTCCAGAGATTACAGTTAAGAATAAAGAAAGAATTTATCCAGGCCATATCACCAGCCTCCGCATCACTGGTCACACCCGCTTCACCGCCGATGAAAAGCTCTTATCTATACAAAAAAAGTGGCCTCTCTTCTTCACCCTTCCCCCCTCCATCCTCATAAAAAAAAAAGTCTTATTTCATTTCGCCTCATCCCGCCCATTTCCTCGGCAGGACCGATTGTGAGGTATCCAGTGGCGACTCATCAGAGCGCTCATTATTACCACGGAGACATTCCAGCATTCCAGCCCGCCGCTCGGCACGTTCGCTGATTGGTTAGGTCCCTCTGGCTTCCAGGCAAGGCGGCCCGTGATTGGTTGGTGGAGTTCCCGAGCCAGGGTTCCAGCGTCCGCCTCAAGTGATTAACGCCCTAATGTACACTGCCTTCTTCCACTAGTTTCCAGACTGGTTCGCCTTCCTCCACTAAGGTTTCCAGACTAGCCAGCATCACTTCAAAGGCCTGGAATTTGGATCTTGGTGTGGATTCCCAGAGAGTCTCGATTCCAGCAGCGCTTTGTCTCTTGAAGAAGTGTCCCTAGCAGACCTTCCATGATATAAAGAGGGTTGGAACCAACCCCATGACCCCTACCATTACAACTCTTCTACCATCAACGAATAAGATCTAAATTCGCCTACAGATCTTTCCCAGGAGCGTTCCAAGAGCTGGACAAACGCCCACTGGACTCTAATCTGGAGCCATTTGCGACAACGGCCAATAATCACTTCCTCTAACCGAACCGTCCTACCCCGACGCGCCTCGCATACAAAAGATAATCCTGAAGACTGACGTTTTTTATGGTGACCGGCGACACCCGGACCTCGTTTATCCGGATTCCACACTTCCTCCCACGCCCAGTTCGGTTAATGAAATGATCGGATATTTTTGCAGGCAATGAAGAAACTAATTCTTTCTTGAGGGATCGGGAAGCGGGAAGGCCAAACTCGCGCAACCATACACGAGAATGGAGCTAATCCATACTCGCCGTTTTTATGGTCAGCCTAATATTATTGTTCCTCGTGGATAGGAGCCATTATTTTGACTTATAACAGAAGGTTGGGCGGCCCTTGCCCCCTCCCTCACCCCCACCATAACTCCCTTCGGCTAATACACCATCACCACCAAGGCACAAAACATCTCTCAGACTAACACCCGTGACAAAGCCCGCTGAATATGTTGGACATTTGTTTATATGGTGTTGACAGCCGTGTTTGGATCTTCCTTACAATACCTCCATTCCCTTCTCTACTCCATCTATTCCATCACTTTCTCATTTTCTATCATTCTTCTATTCCTTTCGCTCTAACCCACTTTTTTGTCTACATTGTCCTCTTCCCTCATTGCGAGCTTCACAGACTTTTCTTTTCCCCCCCTTCTCCCCATTCTCTTTCACCCCTTTTCACTCATTCTTCTTTCCTTCCCTCCTTTTCGACTTTCCAGTCATTCTTCTCGATCAACCTAGCAACCATACTCGAATCGTCACACCAACCACCAAATGAGATAAGAACAAAACACAAATCCAACTTTGGAAACTGAGAAAGAATGAAGATAATGAAGTATATTAATAAACTGTTAGGAAATTAGATGGATGTATTCACAGATTATCATAATGCATCTTCTAGAGTAAAAAATTTCTCCCATGAAAGAACCTCACGAAGGCTTGCAAGGTGACTGATAACAGACGGACGAGCACCAGCTCTCTTGATTGAACATTAAAATGGTATAAAATACCGACAGGTTGTTAGGTAAGACACATATGCAACAGTTAGGTATCTTTATTTCGAAACGTTTCGCCTACACAGTAGGCTTCTTCAGTCGAGTACAGAAAAGTTGATAGAAGCAGAAGACACTTGAAGACGATGTAATCAGTCCATCATCCTTAAAGTTTTGAGGTGGTCAGTCCCTCAGTCTGGAGAAGAGCATTGTTTCAAGGTCTGAAACAATATGGAGTTGAAGTGACAAGATGGAGCCTTATATAGCGCCAGGAGGTGAGACGAAGATCACTAGTAGAAGTAAGAACGCATATGTTGGGAGGTCAGGTCCCTTTCAACCTCTACTAGTGAGAACGGCTGGATTTGAAAGGGACCTGACCTCCCAACATATGCGTTCTTACTTCTACTAGTGACCTTCGTCTCACCTCCTGGCGCTATATAAGGCTCCATCTTGTCACTTCAACTCCATATTGTTTCAGACCTTGGAACAATGCTCTTCTCCAGACTGAGGGACTGACCACCTCAAAACTTTAAGGATGATGGACTGATTACATCGTCTTCAAGTCTCTTCTGCTTCTATCAACTTTTCTGTACTCGACTGAAGAAGCCTACTGTGTAGGCGAAACGTTTCGAAATAAAGATACCTAACTGTTGCATATGTGTCTTACCTAACAGCTCTCTTGATCTTGAACTCGCCCGCATGTTCTTGTTTGCTCGTTCTCCCTTGCTCTCTTGCTACTATACTATCCTGATCTTTCTGTCTCTCTGTCTCTGTCTGTCTGTCTCTCTCTCTCTCTCTCTCTCTCGCTCGCTCAAACCCACACACGGGACTACGTACTTAAATGGATAGTGTAAGAAATAATAGCATTATTACGCAGTAATAAGGTGTTGAATTCGCCTGAATAATGAATAATAGTTTAAAGTATTTTCCCACTGACGATAACCTGAAACCTGAAGAGGAAACCCAACTATACTCGGAATGTAAATACTAAACAGTCTCGCACAAATATAGCAGAATCCTGTACAAGCACACCAGCCATTCTAAATGTCTTTAGCGACTACAGCAACAAGCCGACGAGTATAAAGGCATGTAATGCAAAGGAAACCATTATATTACACGACATTTCGCTTAGTATTAAGCGAAACGTCGCCTAAAGGCTTCTTCTAAATTACGTCTTATATTCAGGACTATTTGCAGTTTCAAAACTTATAAAATCCCGATTTTGTAACTTTCGAAAACTGAATTCGTCGACTCGTACAGATTTACAGGACATCATTACACTTGGATTACTGACGCCGCCGGGTAAAAGATAAAGCAGCTAATATAACATATTAGAGTCAGAGATCTGGTCGTGGAGGTGGTGGGCCCTTGAAGCTTTCCATATTTAAATGTATCTTTAAAACTGAAGTGCTGAGATAGGCCACCCTCACAACAGCTCCCACACTAACAGCTGAAGCCTTAACAGCCTCAACAGCAGCAGCCACATACTAACACCAGCTGCCACACAAACAACAGCACTAACAGTATCAGCCCCCACATATAAATAGCAGCACGAGCAACATACAAGCAACAGCACTAGCTACACACAACCAACAGCAGTAACAACAACAGCCACACACAAACAGGAGCTAAGGCCAAAAACAGCAATAACAGTCCGGGCAGCAAAGAAGAAAACGTCGCAGCAGCAGGCAAAGCGGCGGCTAACAGCAATAACATTAACAAAAACAATAGCAACACTAGTAACACCGTTAAGAATACTCAAGGAAGAGAAGAACGTGGAATAGGAGAATGAGAAGTAAAATTATGAGGTGGGAGGAGGAGAAAGAGAAGGAAGCTAGTGAGGTGGTGAAGCGAAAGAGAAGGAATTGTCAAAATAAAGAGCCGAAAAGAGAATAGGTTAAAGGAAAGTGACAACGCAAGACAAGGAGGAGGAAATGAGTGTTACATATTCACATAACGCTGGTATACAATAACATTTCACAGTTGCAGGCGCGTCCATAACTAACTCAAACTAAAAATTAATAGATCAAAATACCACAGTGAGTTAAAAATAAATTAAATGGAATACTTTAAAATCGGGACTTTAAATTTCAGTGTGGGCTCCGGTAGGTATCTCGTTGTTTAATACAAATCCCGTCCTAGGGCTCTACTAGGCAGTGATCTTTTGTTTATTAAATGGGATGAAGAATCCAGCCTCGGTAAGCCAGTGGTTGCTTACTCACTGATGATATCCAACACTGGTAAGCCAGTGGTTGCTTACCGATGGAGAAATTATATGGTGACATCGACAAGGTGTGGGAAAGGACACTTAAGTACAGTTCAAGACATTTATTAAAGGAAACGTTTCGCTACGAGTGGCTTCTTCAGTCCTAATTCAGAAATAACTACGAAACAAGTATTTATAGTGGCAGGAGTCAGGTGGAAGGTCGCATGGGTAGTACCAGCAGTAGTAGTGGTAGTAGAAGCAGTAATAGTAGTACAATTGTGGCGAGATGGGTTGGGTTAGAGAAGGACCCGTCAACATCACGTTACAGCAGTCTCCAGAATGGCTAATATACGGTTGATTAGCAATATGGACACAGTGTAACTTCCGGACTTTTAATGGATAATATTTCTGACAGCAATTAGGGCAGCCTCTATACACTTTCGCCTTCTTAAATCTTTTTCCTTAATGACGATTCTAGCCTCAATGAATTTCATGATGTGTCCAACATCGTCCCTGTGTTGAACGCGTATCTATTTCACAATTCCTCTATTTCCTCTCACTCCACTACGTTCTCACTGTAGCGTGCTAGTTTGAGACCAGATCCTCCAGTTTCTTTCTTGAATATATTATCATTTTTAGCTGCAGTGAGAGCAACACTTAAGAAAGACAGAAGGGGCCATGCCTTGGCCTTGAGCGGACCAACTGACGATATGAAGATCTATAAGTGAACTGAAGTGAAATAACTAATTATAAGTATACCTTTCACCAGTATAGTTTGTATACTCGTTTCTCATAAAAACGTAATAATGAAGGAACACCGCAGTAGAGTAAGCCTATTGGCCCAGGCTAAGCAAGTCTAATTCGAACCCGCCCACACACACTTATGTACCCATATCCAAGTCAAACTTATATTGAAACCTAACCGAAGTTCTCCCCCCAGTAAGACTACCTGGGAGTTCCACTCATCTACAATTCTACTGCCAAACCATTACTTCTCTATATCCTTTCTAAATCTAAATTTGTCCAGATTGAATCCATTGCTTTAAGTCCTGTCTTGATAAGATATTTTCAGCACATTATTTATATCCTTTATATTTATTCCTATTTTCTATTTATACATTTCAGTCAAATCTACTCTCTAATTCTACGCCTTTCTAGAGTGAGAGTTTCAGCGCCCAGTCTCTCTACTCTTGGGTAGCACTGAAAAATGGGTTGAGCAAATATTTTTGCCAGTGGGTTTGGGTTTGAGAAGGATTTGCCAAGTATGGGCCAGTAAGCCTGCTGCAGTGTTCCGCATAATCTAAACAAGGGCTAACCAAGATATATAAAGTTGAATTATAACTTGAGGACCGACGTTATTTATACTTTCTGATATGAAACCAAAATTTCTACTAGTTTCATTGCAAACAATACTGCACCGTTATTTTCGATTGAAAAATCTGTTGATTAGAACTCTTAAATCTTCTCCACATTTACTTTGACTAGATCTACATTAGTTTACAAGTCTCACAGTTATTTTCTTTACAGAGGAGTTAAAACCTTACACTTGTCTACACTGAGTGACAACATTGGGAGGTGAAGAGGCATCTCGCACCCCTTGGTATGACAGCCAGAGCGGGGCAGAGGCCGTCGCTAGGAGCAACAGAAGGAACAGAATCAGACACGATGAGGGACCAATGGCAGGGGCAGTAACCAGACCTATTTTTAACTTGGTGGGGCCTACTATGTGGGCGAAGCGTTGTCGCTGGGGGATAGCATTATGATGCATTTCTCTCTCTTTTTTCACGAGAGAGGGGGTGAGTTGGATCTGAGTGAGACTTGCACATGATTTAGTAGGGTATCAAAACCTATGCCTTGAGTAGTCTTGAGAATGGGTTGGGCAAATATTTTTCTCAGAGTTTAGGTTTGAGGAAGACTTGCCTAGTATGGGCCAGCAGGCCTGCTGCAGTCTTCCTCCATTCCTATGGTCTTATAAGCAGCGGGTAGGAAAGGACAGAGCACATCAATGGTAACCCGACCCCGTAGTAGAGTCAGGCAACAATGTCAGGGCATAGCCAAGGGGCAATAACAGATACCAGGGCCTGAGATACGGGGCAGGGAGAGGAGCAGGTACCAAGGGCAAGAACACGGGGCAGGGACAGGAGCAGATACCAGGGGCTGAGATACGGGGCAGGGAGAGGAGCAGGTACCAAGGGCAAGAACACGGGGTAGGGACAGGAGCAGATACCAGAGGCAAGAACATGGGGGTAGAGACAGGAGCAGATACTAGGAGCAAGAACATGGGGGTAGAGACAGGAGCAGATGCCAGGGGCAAGAACATGGGGGTGGAGACAGGAGCAGATACCAGGGGCAAGAACATGGGGTAGGGACAGGAGCAGATACCAGAGGCAAGAACATGGGGGTGGAGACAGGAGCAGATACCAGGGGCAAGAACATGGGGGCAGAGACAGGAGCAGATGCCAGGGGCAAGAACATGGGGTAGGGACAGGAGCAGATACCAGGGGCAAGAACATAGGGGTAGAGACAGGAGCAGATACCAGGGGCAAGAACATGGGTCTAGAGACAGGAGCAGATACTAGGAGCAAGAACATGGGGGTAGAGACAGGAGCAGATACCAGGGACAAGAACATGGGGGTAGAGACAGGAGCAGATACCAGGGGCAAGAACATGGGGGTAGAGACAGGAGCAGATACTAGGAGCAAGAACATGGGGGGTAGAGACAGGAGCAGATACCAGGGGCAAGAACATGGGTCTAGAGACAGGAGCAGATACTAGGAGCAAGAACATGGGGGTAGAGACAGGAGCAGATACCAGGGGCAAGAACATGGGGGTAGAGACAGGAGCAGATACTAGGAGCAAGAACATGGGGGTAGAGACAGGAGCAGATACCAGGGGCAAGAACATGGGTCTAGAGACAGGAGCAGATACTAGGAGCAAGAACATGGGGGTAGAGACAGGAGCAGATACCAGGGACAAGAACATGGGGGTAGAGACAGGAGCAGATACCAGGGGCAAGAACATGGGGTAGGGACAGGAGAGATACCAGGGGCAAGAAAACGGGGTACGGACAGGAGGAGATACCAGGGGCTGGGACAGGAGGCAACGGCAAGAACAAGACAGCAGGGACAGGGAGCCAAGGCAGGAGGTGATACCAGAGCCAGGGACAAGGGGTAGGGACAGGGTCTGGCACAGGCAGCCCAAGGGTCGACAGAGGCGGGGAGGACATTAATAAAACGCGTGGAGAAAATGGGGGGGGGAGGGGAGATAAAAAAAAAAAAGGTCGGCCTGAGTAAAATTGGTAATAAAGGGACGGCCGCCCTCACAACCCAACCAGCAGAAACCTGGGAAATATTAATATGTACTCCCCACCACCAGGGGCATGGAAGAGTGGGCGGCCAGAGAGAAGAGTGGGTGTTCTGGAAAGAGGGAGAAGAAGAGTGGGTGGCCAAAAGGAAATGGGTGTCCAGGGAAATGGGCAGCTAAGAGAAGGATTGGGCGGCCAAGAGAAGGATTGGGCGGCCAAGAGAAGGACTGGGCGGCCAGGAAAGTGGTATGTAAAACAGGGTGATATGTGAAAAAGTGGTAAAAAGGACAAAGTGATATATAAAGGGAGAATGGTATGTATGACAGATATAACAGAGGGAGAGTGGTATGTAGGACAGTGTATAAAGGGAGAGTAGTATGTATGACAGTGTATAAAGGGAGAGTAGTATGTAGGACAGCGATATATACAGGTAGTGTTATCTATGACAGTGATATATAAAGGAATAATGGAATGCAGGACAGAGTGGGATTATTTTGAAAATTAATATCATCAGGTACGAAGATATGTACCCCAACACTTGAACACTTCCAGCAGGAACTGTAGTTTCTTACACACTGAAGTACTTTCTTGCACACGATACGACATTCCAGCAGGACAGCGGTTTTCTAACACAATTTTCCTAGATGCGACCCATAACAATCGCCTAACACACGCAGCCCTATTTTCACTGTTAGGTGGGCAGAGGCAACAGAGGTGTAAGGAAACTTGCACGTTTCTCAGCGCCAGGGAATCGAACCCAGAACTTTGCATTTGCTAGTCGAGTTCTCTCACCAGTGTGAGTACCCCAGAGTGGAATGAGGGGGAGGGGAAATGGGATGATGATGACGTGGAATGAGGGAGCAAGGATGATGGGTAGAGGGATAAGGGAGGAATAATATCAAGACACAGAAACACAGGGATCAGTACCGGGGTCACTACTGTTTCTAATTTACGTTAATGATCTCCCAGAGGGAATCGCGTCTGTGTCCCTACTTTAGTGATGATGTAAAGGTGATATTGGCGATAAAAACACGAGAGCACATGTCAGACGGATGGTTAGGCAAGAAGCTGTTGGATTTCAACACCAATAAATGCATGATCATAAAAGTTGAGGGGAGGGAGAGAGAGAGAGAGAGAGAGAGAGAGAGAGAGAGAGAGAGAGAGAGAGAGAGAGAGAGAGAGAGAGAGAGAGAGAGAGAGAGAGTGAGAGAGAGTGAGAGAGAGAGAGTGAGAGAGAGAGAGAGAGAGAGTGAGAGAGAGAGAGAGAGAGAGAGAGAGTGAGAGAGAGTGAGAGAGAGAGAGTGAGAGAGAGAGAGAGAGAGTGAGAGAGAGAGAGAGAGAGAGAGAGAGAGAGAGAGAGAGAGAGAGAGAGAGAGAGAGAGAGAGAGAGAGAGAGAGAGAGACAGAGAGAGAGACAGAGAGAGAGCACAAAATATGTAGTCCCAGTACAGAACCCTCAACTAGTCAAGAACATGCAGAAATTTGAGGAAAAAAAATAGATTCAAAGGTTGGTAATGAGACTTATTCCAGAACTGAAAGAAGTAATTTGAGACTAAAAGAAATAAACTTGACAACCCTGGAGAAGAGACAGAAAGAAGTTGATGAGGTGTGAGATCACTCAGTGTTCCTGTCAATAAAAACTAGGGTTGTGCTGAAGTATCGGTGGGTATCAGCTATGTTTGTGGTATCGGTTTTGGTGAAAATGTTTCCCGATGTCGGCCGATAATTTTATGTTATTACTACACACGTAATTAAAAAACAGCAAAATTATCATCTTCCTGAAGATAGTGAAGGTTACTGACATACACAGTTGACAACCTTCATCAGGAGCTCAAGACAGGATCAAGTAAACTTTTGAAAAAAGTAAAAAAATATGAAGGTCCAAGCAGGAAGAATATTACCAATACTATTGTCCTGTCCATTCACTCGTCTGTCATGGAAAATAAAGAAAAGAATACAGTGGAAGAAGCCGAATAAATCAGTCGCATCCGCGAACAAGCGATTTTTAAGGAATTAAACTGCGACCAGCCAGGGATCGAACCCGTATTATTTTAGCCTGCCACTGTGACAAATATCATGTACCCAGTAACACCGGGCATGTGTTTCATGACGCGAACACATACGTGGCTGTGGTCAGCTAAGGGATTAAAAAAAATTGAAATGGGAATGTGTCAGTTAAGTTTATATTGGAGAAAACAATTATTTTAGATTTTCAATTTTCAATTAATTTTTTTTTTAATTTTCATCTTCATTTAAAGGCTTTAAATAGGCAATATTATGAGTGATGTTTGAGTTTCATGTTGTACTGAGAATGATATTATTCAGACATTTATTTTCATAAATGATTCATCTTTATGTCTTCAGATTACTAAATATATAGATAGATTACACACCTTTGATGAGTTTCGAGAGTCTTTCTACTCCCGGAGCCCGGCCATGGAGCAGGCTCGTCTGGTGCTAGCCTAGTCAACCAGGTTGTTGCTGCTGGAGGCCAGCTGCCTCACATATCTATCACATCCTGATTGATTTTTTTTTTTAAATTTGCAAGCCTCACGCGGGAGTATGTAATTAATAATAATGATACTGGAATCACAGATAAATTAACTTATTTAATGTTTAACCTTCCTGGGTTATTTAATTCTTCCTTGAGTAATAAACATTCACTTACACACTAATTATAGTTATAATTTAAAAAATATAAATAATATATTGAATAAGTATCGGTATCAGCACCGATGGGTCACACGTGACGTCATCCATCCCTGCCATCATTATGGCAGGCACCTGGATGAGGGGTCACAGGTGACGTCATCCATCCCTGCCATCATTATGGCAGGCACCTGGATGAGGGGTCACAGGTGACGTCATCCATCCCTGCCATCATTATGGCAGGCACCTGGATGAGGGGTCACAGGTGACGTTATCCATCCCTGCCATCATTATGGCAGGCACCTGGATGAGGGGTCACTGGTGACGTCATCCATCCCTGCCATCATTATGGCAGGCACCTGGATGAGGGGTCACTGGTGACGTCATCCATCCCTGCCATCATTATGGCAGGCACCTGGATGAGGGGTCACAGGTGACGTCATCCATCCCTGCCATCATTATGGCAGGCACCTGGATGAGGGGTCACAGGTGACGTCATCCATCCCTGCCATCATTATGGCAGGCACCTGGATGAGGGGTCACTGGTGACGTCATCCATCCCTGCCATCATTATGGCAGGCACCTGGATGAGGGGTCACAGGTGACGTCATCCATCCCTGCCATCATTATGGCAGGCACCTGGATGAGGGGTCACAGGTGACGTCATCCATCCCTGCCATCATTATGGCAGGCACCTGGATGAGGGGTCACAGGTGACGTCATCCATCCCTGCCATCATTATGGCAGGCACCTGGATGAGGGGTCACAGGTGACGTCATCCATCCCTGCCATCATTATGGCAGGCACCTGGATGAGGGGTCACTGGTGACGTCATCCATCCCTGCCATCATTATGGCAGGCACCTGGATGAGGGGTCACAGGTGACGTCATCCATCCCTGCCATCATTATGGCAGGCACCTGGATGAGGGGTCACAGGTGACGTTATCCATCCCTGTCATCATTATGGCAGGCACCTGGATGAGGGGTCACAGGTGACGTCATCCATCCCTGCCATCATTATGGCAGGCACCTGGATGAGGGGTCACAGGTGACGTCATCCATCCCTGCCATCATTATGGCAGGCACCTGGATGAGGGGTCACTGGTGACGTCATCCATCCCTGCCATCATTATGGCAGGCACCTGGATGAGGGGTCACAGGTGACGTCATCCATCCCTGCCATCATTATGGCAGGCACCTGGATGAGGGGACACAGGTGACGTCATCCATCCCTGCCATCATTATGGCAGGCACCTGGATGAGGGGTCACAGGTGACGTCATCCATCCCTGCCATCATTATGGCAGGCACCTGGATGAGGGGTCACAGGTGACGTCATCCATCCCTGCCATCATTATGGCAGGCACCTGGATGAGGGGTCACAGGTAACGTCATCCATTCCTGCCATCATTATGGCAGGCACCTGGATGAGGGGTCACAGGTGACGTTATCCATCCCTGCCATCATTATGGCAGGCACCTGGATGAGGGGTCACAGGTGACGTCATCCATCCCTGCCATCATTATGGCAGGCACCTGGATGAGGGGTCACTGGTGACGTCATCCATCCCTGCCATCATTATGGCAGGCACCTGGATGAGGGGTCACTGGTGACGTCATCCATCCCTGCCATCATTATGGCAGGCACCTGGATGAGGGGTCACAGGTGACGTTATCCATCCCTGCCATCATTATGGCAGGCACCTGGATGAGGGGTCACAGGTGACGTCATCCATCCCTGCCATCATTATAGCAGGCACCTGGATGAGGGGTCACTGGTGACGTCATCCATCCCTGCCATCATTATAGCAGGCACCTGGATGAGGGGTCACAGGTGACGTTATCCATCCCTGCCATCATTATGGCAGGCACCTGGATGAGGGGTCACAGGTGACGTCATCCATCCCTGCCATCATTATGGCAGGCACCTGGATGAGGGGTCACTGGTGACGTCATCCATCCCTGCCATCATTATGGCAGGCACCTGGATGAGGGGTCACTGGTGACGTCATCCATCCCTGCCATCATTATGGCAGGCACCTGGATGAGGGGTCACTGATGACGTCATCCATCCCTGTCATCATTATAGCAGGCACCTGGATGAGGGGTCACTGGTGACGTCATCCATCCCTGTCATCATTATAGCAGGCACCTGGATGAGGGGTCACAGGTGACGTCATCCATCCCTACCATCATTATGGCAGGCACCTGGATGAGGGGTCACAGGTGACGTCATCCAGCCATGCCATCATTATGGAAGGCACCTGGATGAGGGGTCACAGGTGACGTCATGCATCCCTGCCATCATTATGGCAGACACCTGGATGAGGGGTCATAGGTGACGTCATCCATCCCTGCCATCATTACGGAAGGCACCTGGATGAGGGGTCATAGGTGACGTCATCCATCCCTGCCATCATTATGGCAGACACCTGGATGAGGGGTCACAGGTGAGGCCATAGTAGACACTAGGCTAGTCACAACTGAGGTCATGGCAGACACCAGGATGGAGGGGTCACAACTGAGGTCATGGCGGACACCAGGATGGAGGGGTCACAACTGAGGTCATGGCGGACACCAGGATGGAGGGGTCACAACTGAGGTCATGGCAGACACCAGGATGGAGGGATCACAACTGAGGTCATGGCAGACACCAGGATGGAGGGGTCACAACTGAGGTCATGGCAGACACCAGGATGGAGGGGTCACAACTGAGGTCATGGCAGACACCAGGATGGAGGGGTCACAACTGAGGTCATGGCAAACACCAGGATGGAGGGGTCACAACTGAGGTCATGGCAGACACAAGGAGGGAGGGGGTCACAACAGAGGTCATGGCAGACACCAGGATGGAGGGGTCACAACTGAGGTCATGGCAGACACCAGGATGGAGGGGTCACAACTGAGGTCATGGCAGACACCAGGATGGAGGGGTCACAACTGAGGTCATGGCGGACACCAGGATGGAGGGGTCACAAATCAGGACATGGCCGACACCAGGATGGAGGGGTCACAACTGAGGTCATGGCGGACACCAGGATGGAGGGGTCACAACTGAGGTCATGGCAGACACCAGGATGGAGGGGTCACAACTGAGGTCATGGCAGACACCAGGATGGAGGGGTCACAACTGAGGTCATGGCAGACACCAGGATGGAGGGGTCACAACTGAGGTCATGGCAGACACCAGGATGGAGGGGTCACAACTGAGGTCATGGCAGACACCAGGATGGAGGGGTCACAACTGAGGTCATGGCAGACACCAGGATGGAGGGGTCACAACTGAGGTCATGGCAGACACCAGGATGGAGGGGTCACAACTGAGGTCATGGCAGACACCAGGATGGAGGGGTCACAACTGAGGTCATGGCAGACACCAGGATGGAGGGGTCACAACTGAGGTCATGGCAGACACCAGGATGGAGGGGTCACAACCGAGGTCATGGCAGACACCAGGATGGAGGGGTCACAACCGAGGTCATGGCGGACACCAGGATGGAGGGGTCACAACTGAGGTCATGGCGGACACCAGGATGGAGGGGTCACAACTGAGGTCATGGCGGACACCAGGATGGAGGGGTCACAACTGAGGTCATGGCAGACCAGGATGGAGGGGTCACAACTGAGGTCATGGCAGACACCAGGATGGAGGGGTCACAACTGAGGTCATGGCAGACACCAGGATGGAGGGGTCACAACTGAGGTCATGGCGGACACCAGGATGGAGGGGTCACAACTGAGGTCATGGCGGACACCAGGATGGAGGGGTCACAACTGAGGTCATGGCGGACAACAGGATGGAGGGGTCACAACTGAGGTCATGGCAGACACCAGGATGGAGGGGTCACAACTGAGGTCATGGCTGACACCAGGATGGAGGGGTCACAACTGAGGTCATGGCAGACACCAGGATGGAGGGGTCACAACTGAGGTCATGGCAGGCACCAGGATGGAGGGGTCACAACTGAGGTCATGGCAGACACCAGGATGGAGGGGTCACAACTGAGGTCATGGCAGACACCAGGATGGAGGGGTCACAACTGAGGTCATGGCAGACACCAGGATGGAGGGGTCACAACTGAGGTCATGGCAGACACCAGGATGGAGGGGTCACACAAGAAAGATGGACACTATATAAAGACGTTATAGTAGAAAATAACAATGAACTAGGGAAGGACGCAGGGAAATTAAATATAATTGAGAAATCACTTCTACTAACCGAAATTTAGCAGAAGGAATACTGGCAGCAAATTCAAACTATCATCGAATCTTATTCTCAACCAAAGATCAACATTCTATTGAAGGAGATTGGATTCTCATGAATATTTTCAGGCACCCAACCAATTTATCACAACCAAAACAAGATTTAATTATGGCTGTTAGACAGAAGATCGATTAAGGTGCCTTTCCCTCTTTCCCCTGGTGCCCACCTGCTCAACATATAATGGCGAGATGCCGCTTAGCTCACTGGTAAAATCATGACTCAAAACTAAAAACAAGGTCTCGGGATCGATTCCCTGGCACGGAGAAATAAAGAGGCAAGTTTTCCTGCTGTCCTGCCCACCTAGAAGTAAAAATATGTACCTGTGTGTTAGCCGATTGTTGTGGGTAACATCAGAAAACTCAGTCGCACTGGAATGTCTTATCTTGTGAGAGATAACTTCAATACTTAAGAACATAAGAAAGAAGGAACACTGCAGAAGGCCTACTGGCCCATACTTGACAGGTCCTTGTCAAACCCAAACCCACCAACAACAATATTCACCCAACCCATTATCAATGTTACCCAAGAAATTAGCTTTGATAACCCTATTAACTCAAGTGCATGTCCCACTCAAATTCAACCCCTCTCACTCATGTGCTTTTAAAACTTACATTTGAAGCTATCCAAGCTTTTAGCTTCAATGACCCTACTAAGCAGACTGTTCCACTCATCGACTACTATATTTCCATACCAGTACTTTCTTACATCCTTTGTAAAGTGTTAGGTAAAAGTTATCAGTGTATCTAATGGCGGAAATTTATTAAATATACTGTACGACCGAGTCCAAGAATCTGGCCAGGTAAGCATTCAAGATGAAACGATTAGTTTTTAAAGTTAAAAATCTGATAAAGATAAAAAAAACTAGGTAAAAGGACACAAGTGCAACTAATGTGACATTTTATTATGGCAACGTTTCGCTCTCCAGGAGCTTTATCAAGCCTGGAGAGCGAAACGTTGCCATAATAAAATGTCACATTAGTTGCACCTGTGTCCTTTTACTTTACATATTGTCGGTAATTCTACCAACTTTATTATAAAAAAAGCTATCTCAATATTTACAGGAGGTTCAGTGTGTCTCCGCTCGCCTCGTTCATGCTGGCCTCCTCGTTCATGCTGGCCTCCTCGTTCATGCTGGCCTCCTCGTTCATGCTGGCCTGGACCACCACTGCAACACTACGTTGAACGAGTATCAACGGCACGGAGATCGCAATTTGCAATTTATCTAAATTTTAATCCCTATTAATGATTATAACTATGACTATAATTTTTAAAAGGGTGGACCGGTAAGCCAGCGGAAGGCATCGTCAGGTGACCAAAAGCTCCAACGGCGGGTTATCATCTAAGACCCACATCAGGAAATACTTGTCCTATTTCCTGACGAACCTAACCTAACCTAACGCAACACCATTCAGGCTGTCTGGTGCCTCGCCTCGTATGATAAGTCATATTATCCAAGTGTAACGATAATATACGAGAATACCTTAAATATTGTCACTTTTGCTTTTACTGTATACGTACATTTTTTTCAAGATATCACTTCTGGCTTCAACTTTACCCCAAAAAGAGGACCACAGGAGCTGAATAATCTGGTGAAACTGTACTAGATAACGTCCAGCAATAACTATGATAAAAATAAGTAAATTAAAAAACTTAAGGCCAAGAGGAGGATATGTGTGTGTGTGTGTGTGTGTGTGTGTGTGTGTGTGTGTGTGTGTGTGTGTGTGTGTGTGTGTGTGTGTGTGTGTGTGTGAGAGAGAGACCTCAACCAGCACCTTATACAGAGGGACTTTGATGACCTTCTTGCAGTGTTTGACATGAGAAACTTTGTTGATTTCCCTACTCATATCTCTGGCTCCTCCCTTGACCCAGTAGTGAGTGATCTGGCAGAAGGCATAGTCACTTGTCAACCCCTCGGCTACGTTGGATCGTCTGACCACAAGGCTGTTTTTACCACACTTAAGATCCCAACAGAACGAGGTGAGGAGTCCACACGCACAACCTGGCTATGGGAAAGAGGTAATTGGCCAGCCCTTTGCTCTGAGCTCGCCACCACCGACTGGAATGCTCTTCTCCAGGGGGATGTTGACAACCAAGTGAAAGCCTTCACTGGACACATCCTTAATCTGCAACAAGAACACATTCCTCACCGGCAATATGTGACAAAGCCTACAGATCAGCCTTGGTTTGGCTTTCGTTGTAGAGAGGCTGCTACTGCTAAGTACAAAGCATGGCGAAGGTATAAGAGACATCCTACCACCTATAACAGGAACTTGCACATGCAAGCCTGTAGGCATATGGGTGATGTTCAAAAGTGGGCCATTACTAAATGGGAGGTGGACACTAAAAGAAAGTTAGCATCAGGTAGGGTAGGCTCCAAATCCTGGTGGTCCCTGGTCAAGGACAGACAAGGTTATCTGCCTGATGAACTTATTCCACCTCTAAATCGACAGGATGGGACCACCTCTACTAGTAGTCAAGAGAAGGCGGACCTCTTTGCTGAACACTTTGCTACCAAAATGCAAGTTCCTGATCCAGCAAGGGACCCTCCTTGGCTAGCTGCAAGAACTGTGTCAAAACTGTCAGTGGTGACAATAAGGCAGGAGGAGGTGCATTTCCTTCTTAAATCACTTGACCAAGAAAAGGCTGTGGGCCCAGACAAGTTGAGCCCAAGATTGTTGAGAAGATGTGCAGACCAGCTAGCAGCACCTCTAACTCGCATCTTTCAGCACTGCCTAGTACAGTGTAAATGGCCCTCTCCATGGAAAGAGGCAAATGTAGTCCCTGTTCACAAAAAGAAGAGCAGAGCAGAAATCAGCAACTACAGACCAGTGTCACTCCTGTCAATCACTGGTAAGATCCTTGAGACAATAATCTCAAGACAAATGACAGATTTTTTTGACTACCACTCACTACTTTGTGATCGTCAATATGGCTTCAGGAAAGGTTACTCTGCTGCTGATCTGTTGTTAAACCTCTCCACTAAGTGGCACCAGTCACTGGATGAATCCAAAGTCAGCTGTGTGGTAGCACTGGACATTGCTGGCGCTTTCGACCGGGTGTGGCACCAGGGCCTCTTAGCAAAACTTCAAGCACTGGGAATTGCAGGCTCTACGCTATGTCTCCTCAGTGATTACCTTCATGGTAGATCTCTAAGTGTAGTCCTCAATGGAACGGAATCAGCAAGGCATCCTATTGGGGCAAGCGTTCCACAAGGAAGTGTGCTGGGTCCACTGTTATGGAATGTCTACTTCAACGACCTTCTTCATCTCATCCCAGAATCACATGCATATGCAGACGACTGTACACTGACATTCACTTATCCAAGAGAAGAAATGCCAGCTGCTCTAAGCTACATCAATCACCAGCTGAGAGCTATATCAGCTTGGGGAAATAGATGGCAAGTAACATTTGCACCTGAAAAAACGCAAATGATGTTCGTCTCTAGACACCATGATGGTAATGCTGGCGCAGTAGTAAGGATGAATGGGACGATGTTGGCACCTGGAGAAGAAGTTGATATCCTTGGGGTGAAATTTGACTCCAAACTAACCATGAAGAACCATGTTGTAAATCTTGCAAACAAGGCAGCCAGGAAGCTTACAGCACTTCGCCGTATCTCGCATCTGCTTGACAGTAGGGGTTGCAAGATCCTGTACGAGGCACAAGTACGCTCACACCTTGAGTATGCTCCACTTTCTTGGTTTGCCTGCCCCCCCTCTCATCTGCGACTGCTTGACAGAGTAGAGAACAGAGCAAGACGTCTCATCTCTCGCCTGGACCCATCCTGGATAGATCTGTCATTTCAGCAGAGCCTTCAACATAGGAGGGATGTGGGTGGCCTTACTGTTATGTACAAGGCCAATATTGTCAAAATACCACACTTGGATCCACTTCGAGGACAGCGTGAAACAAGCTTTTATGCCACAAGACGGGCAGAAAGCAGCAACTTCACTCTGGCTGTACCCTTCTCCAGAACATCACTCCATCTGAGATCATACATACCCAGGATGACTCGAGTATGGAACACATTCGTACAGCATAATGATGTCAACGAGATAACGTCAGTTGATCAAATGAAAATGCTGGCCCACAGATGGCTCCAACTTCATCCTGTTCCCTACTTGTATGTCTCATAACAAAAATGCTTTCAAATGAGCTGATGTAGGTAACAGCTCTTAGCTTGCCAATAAAGTTAGGAATCCTTAACCTGTAAATAGCTGTCAATAAAGCTAGGGATCCTTAACCTTGTCAAACCCTGTGTAAAAAAAAAAAAAAAAAAAAAAAAAAAAAAAAAAAAAAAAAAAAAAGAGAGAGAGAGAGAGAGAGAGAGAGAGAGAGAGAGGAGGGAAGAGGGAGTGGGCGGGAGAGTCGTAAAGAGAGAGAAGGGGGGTCATAAGCCAATATGATGCACTGACAAAAAATACTAATATGCACTTGTCCATCTCGAGGAGCGGGGAGGGGGGTGAGGGAAGGGGATGAGGGAAGGGGGGAGAGGGGGTTAGAAAATGGGATGAGAGGGAGCAGAGTAAAGGGAGTGGACGAAATTAGGAGGGACACGGAGTGCAGAAAGAAGAGAGATGGAGATAGGAGGGCTGTATGGACGAAAGGAAAGGGAAAAATTAAGTGTAGAAGGCTAAGTGTGAGGACGCGGGAAGGAAGATGGACCTGAAGAAAAAAAATGGGTCCAAGAAAATAAGAAATAATAAGAGGAGGGTCAAAATTGAAGGGAAATATTAATATGTATTCGACAGACCCCGGGTGAGAAATTACGACCTGGGGGTGGAGAGAGGGTGATATAAGGGACAAGGGAGTGGGGAGATGGGATGAGGGCGGGGAGCTGGGGTGAGGGTGGGGAACTGGGGTGAGGGTGGGGAACTGGGGTGAGGGTGGGGAGCTGGGGTGAGGGTGGGGAACTGGGGTGAGGGTGGGGAGCTGGGGTGAGGGTGGGGAGCTGGGGTGAGGGCGGGGAACTGGGGTGAGGGTGGGGAGCTGGGGTGAGGGCGGGGAACTGGGGTGAGGGTGGGGAACTGGGGTGAGGGTGGGGAGCTGGGGTGAGGGTGGGGAGCTGGGGTGAGGGCGGGGATCTGGGGTGAGGGTGGGGAGCTGGGGTGAGGGTGGGGAGCTGGGGTGAGGGTGGGGAACTGGGGTGAGGGTGGGGAACTGGGGTGAGGGTGGGGAGCTGGGGTGAGGGTGGGGAGCTGGGGTGAGGGCGGGGAGCTGGGGTGAGGGCGGGGAAATGGGGTGAGGGCGAGGAGATGGGGTGAGGGCGGGGAGATGGGGTGAGGGCGGGAAGGTGTGAGGGCGGGGAGACGGAGCGAGGGTGAGAGAGATGGGGTGGGGTCAGGAAGATGGGAATGAGGGCCGGGAGATGGGGTGAGAGTGAGGATGTGGGGTGAGGGAGAGGAGAGGCTGCAGTGGAAGACACACGCCTGCATGAGTTAGGAGGTAAGGGGGGCCATGCTGGGTTGAGAAATCGGTGGGAATGGGTCAGGCTGCGAGGGGAATCAGATAAAAGAAGAAAAGGGGAGAATGTATGAGGTAAGAAGGGAATGGAACGGGTAGAGAATATAAGGTAGATAAAAAGAATGCCAAAGATCAAATAATCATAAGCAGTAATAGCAACAACACTGTGGCTTACCTCGTCGCCAATGTCAATAATTTTCACAGCATTAGGAAAAAAACAATGTGGCTGTGTGTTGAGACGAGTTACACCATAACACAGCTCCCTCACACCACCAACACTTCGGTAGTAGAGCAATCGGCTCATAATCGAAAGGACCCGGGTTCAATCCCGGGAATGTCCAACACCGGCTGACCCCGTTCACCTAGCAATAAATCGGTACCTAGGAGTTAGTTTCATGTTGTGACTCACATCCTAGCTAAGGACCCAATAACTAGAAGGGAAAATAAATACCTCGTAGTTAATTGTCCAAATTAGGCCATCTTTTCCGCAGCAGCTTCTCCTAAAGTATAACTCACAGAAGTACTGTTTTCAACTACAGATACATTTCTCTATTTCTTTCCAACAAAATAATGTGCTTCCCGTGTATGCAACAACTCGCTCAACATTCTGAATGATGTACTTCCCAAGTGTTAACGCTGCTCAAACACACGAGAAAACTTAAATAAATCTCGATCGAGAATATTGTGAACTATATTATTTGGTGACTACAAGAAGTAAGAAAGTCCTCTCTGTAGCAGTCAGTTGTATGTTTTCTTGCGTGATAGATGATGGTAAGCGAAAGTGTTATCAGCTTTGATGTGATCATGTTGGGCGTGCTAGTAAGTTGTGCAACCTAGTTTCAACCTATCCTCGAGGAAGTTAATTTCTAAACACTTACTGTAAACATACAAATGTTATTTTCTTTACGTTAGGTTACGATGTACTTTTGCGTACTTTTACATGGTAACAGCGATACTGAATAATCATCAGTAATTATCGTATTCTCCCCTCGGGAGAGACCCGCAAAAAATACCTCGAGGGTGCACATGTTGCTACTTATATAACAGTGCAGGTTGGCAAGGGACACAGATGTCATGCACGACTGCTGTTTAATTATTAATGTCAGATGTTTGGTGCTCGATGGCTGGGTGACCCTCATATAGAAGCATGACACCCTTCCCTTCCCTTTCCAAACCTTATGGTGAGCTCTTACAGCGACCCTAAGAGCACGTCGTAGTTGTGACTATCAATTCTGAGCATATTTAAGGGTTCTGGACGCTGCAAGCGTGTTGCCGAACTTTTTTTTTTGTATTAATGATGGTAGAATTACCGACAATGTTAGGTAAAGGGACACAAGTGCAACTAATGTGACATTTTATTGTGGCAACGTTTCACTCTCCAGGAGCTCTTGTCAAGCGGCTTGACAAAGCTCCTGGAGAGCGAAACGTTGTCACAATAAAATGTTACATTAGTTGCACTTGTGTCTTTTTACCTAACTTTTTTGGTTCAAGAAATTATCAATGACGACCAATAACCTGTCAACCATTACAAGAATGACCACTGCACCGTCAACAACCAATACAACCACCACTGAACAACCGGTAAGAATCACAACGCGACTATCACCAACTACAACATAATCAACTAAGCACCAACCACAAGAGACGCACTATAGATCCACCAATACAACCAACCACTACACTACTGGTGGGAGACAGTGAACTCACAAATGAAACCAAAGCGGTTCGCAGAACCAGTGAGAGTCAGGAAAATGAGAAGAATCAAAGACCAATCTCACATACGTAGGAATGATCGACCCCTACAACCCGGTCTCAGACCACGCTTCCTAAACTGGCACACAAAGGATTAATGAACACAGAGGAAAGTAGGAAAATGGTGTATACCAAATTTAATGTAAGCAGACAGTAAAATTTGCCTGCCATCTTACAGTAGTATTCAAATAAACTGATACAGGAATAAAGTTTGTGATCATCTCAGAATATGTTTCAGTCTCCGGCTTAATTAATGTAGTTTGGGTTCTTTTCTTTTCAGAAGAGTTTGCTACCGACTTCTGGCAACCATCCAGCTGTGATATTACCACCCTGCGTCTCTCCTCCGTGCTACAACAGTTGTTGCTTTGCAAGCATGTTCTGTGAGTGAATGTGGCTTCGCCAAATTTTCCCCTTCAATTCATGATTACTGCTGAAATTCATGACGTATGTTACACGTAGGAAGCGTTCAAGTATTGTATTTCTTAGAAAACATGTTGATTTGAGTATCAGCAGATCGCCAAAAATTTGAACCTACCAATGTCAACTGTTGGTTAGATTCTGAAGAGAGCTGACGACACGTGATTGTGGAGCGCTGCGTCCAGGAAGATGTGGAATAAAATGCAAGACAACACCTCACGGTGACAAGATTATCATGAATAGTGTGAAGGATCCAAAGAAAACCAGGAAAGATCTAGAGAGACTTGGCTTCAGTTGGCAAAACTGCCAGAAAGCCGGTAAAGAAACAATTATTGACTTGCTGTGAAGAAAAAACTGCTGCGGTGGGCACTCGATCACAAGGGATGGACGACAAATGAATTCAGAAAAGTTATATTTTCAGATGTGGCGCATTTTGAAGTACATGAGTTCAGATCAGTGGTAGAGAGACGGAGCAAAGGCGAAGTTCTTCGGAATGGACACATTCAACAAGCGCCAAAACACCCAATTAAGATGTTTTGGGATAGTTTTACTGATAAAGGCCCTAAACTGCTTGTTATTGTTGTGGGAACGATGATTAGTAGCAAATACAAGGCAATCCTGGCAACTCATTTGTTTCCCATTGTGGATAGAGACTTTCTTGATGGAGAAGACATTTTACAGCAGGATCTTGCTCCATGCCACACTTCCAGAAAAATGCTGATATTCTTCGAAGTGGGCTAAGCGTTCTAAATTGGCCTAGAAACTCTACTGACCTCAACCCAGCTGAGAATCTATAGGCAATAACTAGACACAGGATCAAGAAACAGGATTGTTCAATTGTGGAGAAGCTAATTGCTGCTGTTATTAGGACGTAGTATCATGACGAAGAACTTGCCAAAATGTGTTCAATATTGGTCTATTCTATGCCAAAGCTTGTAGCAATGCATATAAAAGCAAAGGGTAGTCATCTCTCTTATTAAATCAATTATCTGTCATATCATTGCCGTGTATTTTTCAAATAAACATTAATTTTCCAAATGTCTTATTTTATCACTGTCCCAATTAATGCACACTACTGTAAGTTCACGAGAAAAACTCCAGCAATCTTGCTAGAGTGCAAAACATTTAACAGACTCGTTTCATTCTCACATAAAAGAATGACAGTACGTCTTTGGACAGTTGGTGCCTACCAACCCACCGCTTATAAATGCTGATGAGAACAAGTGGGAACGACAGGAAGGAGTGGCATAGAGGGAGATTATCATTTAGCAAAATTGGATACATCGGCAATGTGCTTAGGGCGCATCAGGGAAGGAAGGACTGAGGGAGGGACGGAGGGAAGGTCGGAGGGTAATAGTGAAAAATGGCCGTCCTCTGCACATGGAGCGGGACCAGACGTGATGAATTAACAGTTGTAATTGAATCATGCGCTGGTCAAGCCCACGTAATCGATGTCGGAAACTCCCCCCCCCCACATTTGCTCACTGAAGATGTTGCGTGGTGACTGTTGGGTGATGGTGAACAACCCACCACACCTTGCTCACTGAATATGCTGAATGACAGTGATTGTGTGGTATAATGAACAATCCACCATCCTTTGCTCACTTAATATGCTGCGTGATAGTGACCCCCCCCCCTTTCCCCGGTGAAACGTGATGACTGCTGATGTGTAATGGTAAACCCTAGATGAAATGTGGTGAGTGATTGCAATTAAGTATACCAGATGTACATATATCTTTTGAATATTCCAGAAATCATCGCCTCCGAGACCCAGACTAAAATCAGGCCTCATGGTTTATGGCTTGATCCGTCAGTCTATTTGTTTTGGTAGCACACAGTCCAAGACAGACACCACAGCCCGGCTGATTAGGAACTAACCCTACTAAAGCAACTTATTAATTTCCCTTTTGCCCGCTCGCCAGGTGAAAGGGGATGCGGGTGGCAACAGCAGTCCTCAGGTTACGCAAGCTCTCAGATGTAGCAAGTAAGTTGCAAAGGTTCTGTAACTTGGGAGTATCACTCCTACACCCGGAGGATTGATGAGTCTTCAGAGGGCCCTCTCTAAGAGGCCTTAGAAGTGTCGCACTTGGATTGAACTCCTTGATTTTTCCTTTAATAGAGAAGATGTGAAGGTAGGAAATCGATTCTCTGTTCTCCAAGACGAGTGTACTTCAGTGGTTAGTGAGGTTGAAGGTACAACTGATTCCCCTGCTAATCAAGGTAAGAACATTTTAATAGTAGGCGATTCTCAGGAAAGATATATGGACCGTGTATTTTGTAACAGAGACAGAAAGGTCAGACAGAGAGTGTCTTCCTGGAGCTGGTGTTGGTGACATAGTCAGCAGGTTGGATAATATTATGGCAGGTAATGGGAACAAGCCCATTATCTGTCTTAGTGCTGGGGGTAATGACATTGGGAAGGGCAGGAGAGAGGAGCTGCTGGATAAGTACAGGTCAGCCATAGAAGTAGTTAGGTCTAAGGGAGGGATCCCAGTCATACGTAGCATCCTGCCTAGAAAGGGAGTGGGCAATGAATGGATGTCTAGGGCAATTGGTATAAATTGCTGGCTAGATAGGTACTGCAAGGACCTATTCTTTGGCAAACGTGATATGTATGCAAGGGATGAGGTTCATCTCTCTGGGGATGGAGTGGTTGCATTAGCCAATTCAATTGAGAGGGTAATTGATGACTTGTCTAGGAATTTAAACTGATTATAGAAGTATGGGTGTTTGTGGGAAACAATCAGACTGCAGCATTAAAGTTAAAAACAGCAGTTATTACCGGGATACCTCAGGGATATGTTTAAAAGACAATATTCAAAATAAAGTTGCTAGTAATGGCAAATCAATTGATCAACAAACAAAGAGAGATAGCAGAGGGCAACGAGTGACTAGCTCCCTTAAGGTTTACTATACAAATAGTAGGAGTCTAAGAAATAAGATAGATGAGCTAAGATTACTTGCAAGTGTAGGTAATATAGATATTATTGGTATAACAGAGACCTGGTTCAACCTGAAAGATAGAGAAATGCCTTCTGAATGCAATATACAGGGTTATAAACTATTCCACACTGATAGGGTCAACAGGAAGGGTGGTGGTGTGGCGATGCATGTCAGAGAAGATTTAAATTGTTGTCTTAGACATGATATAAGATTAGAAACATCGAACACAGAATCTGTTTGGCTACAGGTTTTCGAGGGACGTGACAAATTAATTTTGGGTGTGATTTATAGGCCCCCAAACCTTGATAGGGAGGGCAGTAAGCTGTTATGGGACGAAATTCATAAGGCATCTAGAAATGAAAATGTTGTGATAATGGGAGATTTTAACTTTAGACAAACTGATTGGAACAATATGACAGGAAATCTTGAGTCTAGTGACTTTCTTGATACGGTTCAGGATTGCTTTTTAGAACAGGTTTTGACAGAACCAACTAGAGGAAACAATCTGCTTGACTTGGTTCTCGCCAATAAAGATTCACTAATTAATAATCTTGAGGTTAATGATGAGCTTGGGGAAAGTGATCACAAATCGCTTAGTTTCAATATATCATGGAATTACCCAGATAACTGCAATCAAATCTCTGTCCCACATTTTCTCTTGGCCGACTTCATGAGACTGAAAAATTACCTGGGTGGGCTAAATTGGGATGTCCTGACTATGGGTCAGGTAGGTGATCCTGGTTGCCAATATGACGTTTTTCAGAGCATAGTTCCAGCTGCCCAGACAACTTTTGTTCCGAGAAGGGAAATTAGATATAACAAAAATGATCCCAAATGGATGAGCAATAGATTAAAACATCTCACTGGTCAAAAGAGAGGCATATATAGGCGTATCAAAAGAGAGGATGGGCAGTTAAGAAATCAATATATTCAATTAAAGAGAGAAATAAAGAAAGGAATAAGAAAAGCAAATAGGGATTATGAGGCTAAGGTCGCAAGGGATTCAAAGACTAACCCAAAAGGGTTCTTTCAGGTATACAGAAGTAAGATTAGCGACAAGATTGGCCCACTTAAGAGTAACAGTGGTCAGATCACTGAGAGTGATAAGAATATGTGTGAAATTCTAAATACCTGCTTCCTCTCAGTTTTCACCCAGGAAAATACTAGCGATATTCCTGAAATAACAGATTATGTAGAACAGGATGATAATAAACTATGTACGATTGCGGTAATTAGTGAAATGGTCCTCAGACAAATAGAGAAACTAAAACCTAACAAATCCCCAGGTCCTGATGAACTGTTTGCAAGGGTGTTAAAGGAATGTAAAGAGGAACTTAGCATACCTTTGGCTAATCTTCTTAATATATCACTACAAACTGGCACAGTGCCTGATAAGTGGAAAATGGCAAATGTAATACCTATTTACAAGGCAGGTGACAGGTCCATGGCTTCGAACTATAGACCAATAAGCCTTACCTCCACAGTGGGAAAATTTATGGAATCAATAATTGCCGAAGCAATTCGTAGCCATCTTGACAAGCACAGATTGATTAATGAATCTCAACACTGTTTTACAAAGGGGCGTTCCTGTCTTACGAATCTACTAACTTTTTTCACTAAGGTGTTTGAGGAGGTAGATCATGGTAATGAATATGATACTGTGTATATGGACTTCAGTAAGGCTTTCGATAGAGTTCCACACCAGAGGCTATTGAGAAAACTTAGGGCACAAGGAATAGGAGGAGAATTTTTTTCCTGGGTAGAGGCATGGCTGACAAATAGACAGCAGAGAGTTTGCATAAATGGGGAGAAATCAGGATGGGGGCACGTCACAAGCGGTGTTCCTCAGGGGTCAGTGTTGGGCCCGTTGTTGTTCACAATTTACATAAACGACATAGATGAGGGAATAAATAGTGACATAAGCAAATTTGCTGATGACACCAAAATAGGCCGTCCAATTCATTCTAATGAGGACATTAGAGCACTCCAGGATGATTTGAATAGACTGATGCAATGGTCAGAGAAGTGGCAGATGCAGTTTAATATTGACAAATGTAAAGTTCTAAATGTTGGATAGTTAAATAACCATGCCACATATAAACTAAATAATGTAGATCTTAATACTACTGATTGCGAAAAGGATTTAGGAGTTCTGGTTAGCAGTAATCTAAAACCAAGACAGTGCATTAGTGTTCGCAATAAAGCTAACAGAATTCTTGGCTTCATATCTAGAAGTATAAATAATAGAAGTCCTCAGGTTGTTCTTCAGCTCTATATATCCTTGGTTAGGCCTCATTTAGACTGCTGCTCAGTTCTGGTCACCGTATTACAGAATGGATATATATGCTCTGGAAAACGTACAGAGGAGGATGACAAAGATGATCCCATGTATCAGAAATCTTCCCTATGAGGATAGACCGAGGGCCCTGTATCTGCACTCTCTCGAAAGGCGTAGAATTAGGGATGATATGATCGAGGTGTATAAATGGAAAACAGGAATAAAGGGGATGTAAATAGCGTGCTGAAAATTTCCAGCCAAGACAGGACTCGCAGCAATGGCTTCAAGTTGGAAAAATTCAGATTCAGGAAGGATATAGGAAAGCACTGGTTTGGTAATGGAGTTCTGGATGAGTGGAACAAACTCCCAAGTACAGTTATTCAGGCTAAAACGTTATGTAGTTTTAAAAATAGGTTAGATAAATACATAAGTGGGTGTGGTGGGTGTGAGTTGGACCTGACTAACTTGTGCTGCTGGGTCTGGTGCAGTGCTCCATCCTTGAGTGGAGATGACCAGTCTGGGTGGGTCATTGGGCTAATCCGGGGGGAAGGGATCATTGGTCTTATATGGGGGGGATATGGACCTGCTCCGCATGGGTCAGTAGGCCTGTTGCGGTGTTCCTTGTTTCTTATGTTATGTTCTTTATAGAGGGAGGCCCCAGAAACAAGATCACTAGGAGGAAACAACTGTGGTCCTTACCAGGAGTAGAAACTCCACTCTCTCGAGAGAGGAACCAGCAAGGCAAGATCGCTCACGAAGACACAGAAGTGGGACTCCACTCCACACCAGACCATGGGAAAAATGGGTGCACTTCTTGAGGAATACTGGGCTTGGTGTGTCCAGTTGAGTGGATGGTCAACACAGAGTAGCATGGCACGTTGTCATGCTCCAACTTCTGGCACTAGAAACGCTGTACAAAGAAATGATCATAAGGCTTCATAATTAGGTCCCTCCAAGCGAGGTCGATACAGGCCTGGCTGCTCCAACAAGAAGACCAAGAAATTGGTTTTCACAATTTTTTTATCCATCTTACTTTTAATCCACCAAACAGAAATTTACAGCCTTGAGTGGTTGTATATCCTCCATACTTTAGTGTTTGAGATGAGAGTTAAAATTCCCCGACACTGGCATAATGAAAGGGGATTATTATATTCAACGACATGAGTTAAACTTTTACAGGTCATTCAGTGAGTGGGAAGAATTATCTCAGGGTCCCCATCAGTGAACTTCAGTTACTGAATATGTACCTTTGCACAATGCCTGCCTATAACAATACAACCACGGGTAATTTTGGTTTGGATTTAATCCACATTGGGCTTGAAAATAGAAGGCCTAGCTAACAGAGGCAGGCCTAAGAGCTGAAGCTGCAGTCTAGAACTCAACTATATGGACAAACCTAAGAGGCACAACCCAACCTGATTTTGGCCCAGAGTTGCGTGTTTTCTGACACTGTCACAGTAACTTAGCTGAAAAACAGAAGGGCAAATCATTAGAACATTTGTATTAACATTGATATTAAAAAAAAATATTAACTGAGACGCAAGATCTAAGATCGCCAATCACTTGGATTCCCAACAACTGCACAACCCAGAGCAATATGGGTTTGGAGCAGGCTACTCCTTCCTCTCTTAACTATTGGACCACTGTTATGTGGTCTTGGATTCACTGGAGGATAAATATAATACAGATGTACTAAAAACACTTTGCAAAAGCTTTCGACAGGTGCAGTCATGGTGTAATATCGCACAAAATGTATGCTGAAGGAATAATTAGAAAAGTGGGTAGATGGATCTTTAACTTTCTAACCAACAGAACACAAAGAGTAATAATAAAAAGAGTAAAGTTGGAGGCTGCCACGGTGAAAAGCTGTTCCACAAGTTACGGTACTCGCCCCCATACTTTTCCTCATCCTCATATCTGACATACATATAAACCATAGCACCGTATCTTGTGAAGTGGTAAAAGCAGAAGCAGTAGTATTTAAAGTAGCTGCAGTAGTAAAAACAGTTCCAGCAACAGCAGCAGCAGTAGTAGTAGTAGAAGCAGCAGCAGCAGCAGCAGCAGCAGCAGTAGTAGTAGAAGTAGTAGTAGTAGTAGTAGTAGAAGCAGAAGTAGTAGTAGTAGTAGTAGTAGTAGTAGTAGTAGTAGTAGTAGTAGTAGTAGCAGCAGTAGCAGTAGCAGTAATAATTGCATTTTCCCGGTTCACTAAGAGCGTCAAGGTCAACTTGTCTGCCTTACCAGCAGGAGCCTCTCACTCAATCTGCAAACGGATATAAAGAAAGTCTTCCAACAGGCCGCAGAAAATATTATGACGTTCAATGAGGACAAATTTCAGTTAGTCCGTTATGGAAAACTTGAGGAAATAATAGCGAAGACGGAGTATAAAAGTAAACTGTGCAGATTTGGGACTGGTCCCAAGTCTGCACACAAAAATCATTCTCTACGAAAGCAAAAGACTCGGCAGACGATACAACATATCCTAAATGAAGAACAGGGGTGCCATGAGAGAAAATACAATAACTGTCCGGGGCCCAAGACTGTTCAACAGCCTATCATACATAAGGGGGCATTACCTATTAATAGACCCCTTACTGTCTTCAAGAGGGAACTGGACAGATACCTAAAGTCAAGTGTCCAACCAGCCGGGATGTGGTTCGTACGTTGGACTGCGTGCGACTAGCAGTGATAGCCTGGTTGATAAGGTCCTGATCCACAAGGATGCCTGGCCGAGAGAGCGATGACCACCAGGTACACTACATCAATACACAGGCTTTATTTGTACATCAATCCAGCAACACTTAGAACATGCTCTTCACCACCATCACAACCTTCACCATCACCACCATCACAACCTTCACCATCACCAGCATCACAACCTTCACCATCACCACCATCACAACCTTCACCATCACCACCATCACAACCTTCACCATCACCACCATCACAACCTTCACCATCACCAGCATCACAACCTTCACCATCACCACCATCACAACCTTCACCATCACCATCACAACCTTCACCATTACCACCATCACAACCTTCACCATTACCACCATCACAACCTTCACCATTACCACCATCACAACCTTCACCATTACCACCATCACAACCTTCACTATCACCATCATAAACTTCACCATCACCAGCATCACAACCTTCACCATCACCATCACAACCTTCACCATTACCACCATCACAACCTTCACCATTACCACCATCACAACCTTCACCATCACAACTTTCACCATCACCAGCATCACAACCTTCACCACCACCATCACAACCTTCACCATCACCAGCATCACAACCGTCACCATCACAACCTTCACCATCACAACCTTCACCACCACCAGCATCATAACCTTCACCACCACCATCACAACCTTCACCATCACCAGCATCACAACCTTCACCAGCACCACCTTCACCACCACCACCACCATCACAACCTTCATCACCATCACAATCTTCACCATCACCATCACAACCTTCACCATCACAAGCATCACAACCTTCACCATCACCTTCACAACCTTCACCATCACCAGCATCACAACCTTCACCATCGCCAGCATCACAACCTTCACCACCACCACCATCACAACCTTCACCATCACCAGCATCACAACCTTCACCATCACCAGCATCACAACCTTCACCACCACCATCACAACCTTCACCATCACCATCACCATCACAACCTTCACCATCACCAGCATCACAACCTTCACCATCGCCAGCATCACAACCTTCACCACCACCACCATCACAACCTTCACCATCACCACCATCACAACCTTCACTATCACAACCTTCACCATCACCAGCATCACAATCTTCACCATCGCCAGCATCACAACCTTCACCACCACCAGCATCACAACCTTCACCATCACCAGCATCACAACCTTCACCATCACCAGCATCACAACCTTCATCACCAGCATCACAACCTTCATCACCAGCATCACAACCTTCATCACCATCACAACCTTCACCATCACCACTATCACAACCTTCACCACCGCCACCATCACAACCTTCACTGCCACCAGGATCACAACCTTCACCACCACCAGCATCACAACCTTCACCACCACCAGCATCACAACCTTCACCACCACCAGCATCACAACCTTCACCACCACCAGCATCACAACCTTCACCACCACCAGCATCACAACCTTCACCACCACCAGCATCACAACCTTCACCACCACCTTCACTGCCACCAGGATCACAACCTTCACCACCACCAGCATCACAACCTTCACCATCACCACCATCACAACCTTCACCATCACCATCACAACCTTCACCACCACCATCACAACCTTCACCATCACCACCATCACAACCTTCACCATCACCAGCATCACAACCTTCACCATCGCCAGCATCACAACCTTCACCACCACCAGCATCACAACCTTCACCACCACCAGCATCACAACATTCACCGCCACCAGGATCACAACTTTCACCACCATCACAACCTTCACCACCACCACCATCACAACCTTCATCACCATCACAACCTTCACCACCGCCACCATCACAACCTTCACCATCACCAGCATCACAACCTTCACCATCACCAGCATCACAACCTTCACCATCACCAGCATCACAACCTTCACCATCACCAGCATCACAACCTTCACCATCACCAGCATCACAACCTTCACCATCACCACCATCACAACCTTCACCACCACCACCATCACAACCTTCACCATCACCAGTATCACAACCTTCACCATCACCAGCATCACAACCTTCACCACCACCAGCATCACAACCTTCACCAGCATCACAACCTTCACCATCACCAGCATCACAACCTTCACCACCAGCATCACAACCTTCACCATCACCAGCATCACAACCTTCACCACCACCAGCATCACAACCTTCACCAGCATCACAACCTTCATCACCAGCATCACAACCTTCAACACCAGCATCACAACCTTCACCACCACCAGCATCACAACCTTCACCATCACCAGCATCACAACCTTCACCACCACCAGCATCACAACCTTCACCAGCATCACAACCTTCATCACCAGCATCACAACCTTCACCATCACAACCTTCACCACCAGCATCACAACCTTCACCAGCATCACAACCTTCACCACCACCAGCATCACAACCTTCACCGCCACCAGGATCACAACCTTCACCACCACCACCAGGATCACAACCTTCACCACCACCACCAGGATCACAACCTTCACCACCACCACCAGGATCACAACCTTCACCACCACCAGCATCACAACCTTCACCACCACCATCACAACAACCTGCATCACAACCTTCACCATCACAACCTTCACTGCCACCAGGATCACAACCTTCACCACCACCAGCATCACAACCTTCACCACCACCAGCATCACAACCTTCACCACAACCTTCACTGCCACCAGGATCACAACCTTCACCACCACCAGCATCACAACCTTCACCACCACCATCACAACAACCTTCACATCACAGTCTTCACCACCACCATCACAACCTTCACCACCACCATCACAACCCGAACCACCACCGTCCTCACCACCACCATCACAGATTTCACCACCAGCATAACAACCTTCACCATCACAGTCTTCACCACCACCATCACAGTTTTCACCACCAGCATCACAACCTTAACCATCACAGTCTTCACCACCACCATCACAACCTTCACCACCACCATCACAACCTTCACCATTACCATTTGTCCCTGGTATGGTTCACCCTCAGCACCAAGTGCCATCCTAACTATGGAAAGACACACAAATGCAGTATAATATTATCCTTGACTGACAACGTTTCGCCCACGCAGTGGGCCTTATCAAGTCTCAAACAGATCAACCTGTGTGGGCGAAACGTCGTCAATAAAGGATTGCATTATACTGCATCTGTCTCTTCCTCCATCCTGTCTGTATTTTATATCATTTGTCCCCACCATACAGGGCATATAACACAGAGAGAGAGAGAGAGAGAGAGAGAGAGAGAGAGAGAGAGAGAGAGAGCACAACCTCGTTTACCACCACCACAACCACCACCTTCACAATCACCAATACCATCATAATCACATTCACCACCATCAATACAACCACTACGCTACCATTCCTGACTCATCATCACCAGACTAATACGAAGCTGAAGGAAGTGGGAGGCAAGGAATGGTGTCAGACCTCTCTGTGATCACCAGCGCCTCCCTTACCATCTTCACTATAGCAGGAGGGAGGGAGGGAGGGAGGGAGGGAGAGAGAGAGAGGGAGAGAAATAGAGAAATAAATAGAGACAGAAAGAGAGAGAGAGAGAGAGTGGATGAAGATAGTCAGTGGGGCATCACTATCAAACTATCACCATAACCTGGGGATAGAGAATAAGAGGTGAGACGAAAGTGACGTGGGAGAGAAGTGAGACGGGAGAGAAGTGAGGCGGGAGAGAAGTGAGGCGGGAGAGAAGTGAGGCGGGAGAGAAGTGAAGCGGGAGAGGAGTGAGGCTGGAGAGAAGTGAGGCGGGAGAGGAGTGAGGCAGAGGCAAGGTGAGAAGGAAGTGAGGCGGGAGGGAAATGGAGCGGGATGGGGAATGAGGCAAGAGAAAAAGGAGGGTGGAAGGAATAAGAACTGGAAGGGAGGCAGAAGAGGGAAAGGAGGCAAAAGGTAAGAGGGTAGAGAGGGAAGGGAATAAGCGAGTTGGAAGGGATGAAGGGAGGCAAGAGGGTGGAGGGAAAGACGGAAAGGGACGGGAGAAACGAGGGAAGTAAGACGGGCGAGATGAATAAAACGCGCAAGAGGACGCCGGAAAAGGCATCACCATCACCACCAACACACTCACCATCAGCGGAAGGGCAGAGCAGTGAGAGAGAGAAGGGAGAGAGGGAGAGAGAGAGGGAGAGAGAGAGAGAGAGAGAGAGAGAGAGAGAGAGAGAGAGAGAGAGAGAGAGAGAGAGAGAGAGAGAGAGAGAGAGAGAGGAGAGAGAGAGAGAGAGAGAGAGAGGAGAGAGAGAGAGGAGAGGAAGGAGAGAGAGAGAAAGAGAGAGAGAAGGGAGGAAGGGAGAAAGAGAGAGAAGGGAGAAAGAGAGAGAAGGGAGAGAGAGAAGGGAGAAAGAGAAAAAAGAGAGAGAAGGGAGAAAGAGAGAGAAGGGAGAGAGAGAAGGGAGAAAGAGAGAGAAGGGAGAAAGAGGGAAGGGAGAGGAGAAGGAGGGAGAGGGAGGCAGGGGGCGGAGGGCATCAGTACAAAATATGGCAATGACAGTTTTGGCATCTTAAGACTGGTCACATATTGGCTGGGGGGGAGTGGCCATAAATTACCACACGTTCCGATGGGCTGCGTTTGTTTTCATTGGCTTTCGCGGAGTGAGGAATCCGCGGGATACGCCGGGGAGCGGAGATGTATTTATCACCTCCGCACGTGCACTCCTATACGACTGTATTTTCCTCTTCAGTATTTAAGATTTGAAAGATGGGGGCGTGTGGGTGATGGAGAGATGGGTGGGAAGAGATGAACCACGACTGAACGAAACCTTCGGGGATAATCCCATTTCTCCATGGGTCTGCTCTGTATTCAAATGGCAACACACAACAAATATGAAAAGTCAAATGGGAGCCAGGAACCTTAGCTTTTTTATATTCCTTGTCTTGCATTTCCGAAGTCTTGACCGCTATGTTGCAAAGAGTTTCGCCCAATTTTCGCCGATGTACGAGACAAACATTAACCCTCGTTCATTTTCACCCACGAAGACACAGGTTCGTCCACCTTCCCTAAAACTAAGACCGAAATTATTAAAATATGTGGAACCTTCTGATCGGAGAAAGTGAAAAATAAGAAACTGGAAGATTAATGAAACGGACGAACCGCTGTGACAAAGCAAACGACGTGCAGGAGGGACCAAAAGTTGGACATCATCAACAGAATTTGAATTTTAAACCAATTGCGTCTGTGCCGAAGAAAATTATAATAAGTCTTGAGAGCGCAATTACATTCCGGGCCAACACAGTGACCTTTAATGGCGCAGGGTATAAGAGCAACACAATCACCCTGAAGCACAAGTGTACTACCCAAGGCTCTTTCTGCCTCCCCTGGGCACAGGCCCAACCCTGACTCCCCTCACCCACCACCCAAACTTTCCTTTGGGGGAAAAAAGGAGAGGAGAAAAAAAAGGAACTCTTCCATTCCAATAACAAAGGCCATTTCCAGAACGTGTCCAGGCCTCATCTTGGGTACTGGAATTATCATGGAACCATAACTATTGATTCCAGGAGCAAAACAAACGCCGGGGTCTCAGCCAGCGCAAATGGAGTGGCATTAAGGCGGACGCGGCCTGGAAAGCAACGGCCCCACCTCAGACTTAGAACATTCCAAAACTAGAAATGAACTGCTGGAAAAATGACTCGATAGATTTTAAGCGGGAATGGCAGTGGGAATATTACAAACAGATAAATTAGCATACAGGAACTGTGCCAAGAAAGACATTTAAACTAAAGAAAAAAATCTTAAAGCTTGTTATTGGAACGGTAGCAGAGAGAGAGAGAGAGAGAGAGAGAGAGAGAGAGAGAGAGAGACAGACTTTGCTTTAAAGAAAACTAGCTCCAAAAATTTAGGCAATTTACTTTATACAAACTGCTTTCGCCACTTTTAATATTCTAACGTTTTAACCATTATGGTGAAAAGTACTAAAATATACACGGAAAAAACAGGTGATTCAGTGGAGAAAAAAATTTCGTTACGAAGCGTCAGTAACATTAATTAGGATACATATGGGTTGGAATTTCATAATTTGGTTTGCATGTTCAAAAATCAATCTTGTGGTAACTGCAACCTGCTACTTAGCATCACGCACGTACACCGCCACACCACGTACAGAGCCGGACCCACATACATGGCCACACCCACGTACACAGTCCCACCCATGCACACCGTCACACCCATGTTTACAGCCAGGCCCACGTACATAGCCAGGCCCATATACACAGCCACACACACGTACATGATTTCAATAGTCTTTCCAGCAGCAGAGGACGAGCTGTCGATTGTCTATTACATAACTCAGTTCCTTGACGATTTTCAACTTGTCTCCCCCAGAAGTAATTTTTTCCTCCCAGAGCTTTCCGCCTACTAGCGGGTCCTTCTCATTTATAACTTTCCACACCTATGGTCTTCTCACCCACTACCAGGACCTCTCCATTCATAACTTTCAAAACAAGGGATGCCATGCCTATGATGATCCTCCTTAACTCACTTGTTCTCCCTAGGCTGGAATACTGCTGTAGACTAACAGCCCTAATTAAAGGCAGGCGAAAATGCAGATCTAGAGAGTTCAATCAAGCACATTAATTACTGGGAACGTTTGAATTCCTTGAACATGTAGTCCCAGGAAAGCAGACGAAAAAGATACATCATAATCTCGTCTACACCTGGAAAATCCTAGAGGGACTGGTACTAAATCTGTCACTCCTAATAAATCCAAAAGACTCGGTAGATGGTGCAACATAACCCCAATGAAAAGCAGCGTTGCCCAAAGTACACTAAGAGAAAATACACAAAGTGTCTGGGACCCAAGTTTATTTAACAGTCTACCATCATGCATAATTGGAATTAGCAATAGACTTCTAGTTGTCTTCAAGCAGGAACCAGACAGATACCTAAAATCAGAGCCCAATCAGCAGGGCCATGGTTCCTACGCTGGACTGCCCTGACCCACTGGAAGCGTCATCAAGGATCGGGCCGGTCACAGGGGCGTTGACCCCCGGAACAACCTCCAAGTAGCTTCCAGGGTCTTTTTCGCCCACTAGTAGGACCTCACTTATAACTTTCCACAGCTTTCAGCGTCTTTTTTTTAATAACAGGTCCCAAAACAAGTTTAGCTTTAGTACGCCTAGAAAGAAACCGTGGGCTTTAAAAGAGCGCTGGGCCCAAAACAATATTTAGCTCACCACACCAATGCAAATGCAATTCGGCACTCACAAATACATGCATTTATGTTGGAGCATCGGAACACACACACAAATACAAGCATATGTATTGCAGCATCAAGGTGTAATGAACACGTCAATCAGAGGAACGCACATGAGACAAAGACATGAAAATAATAATGCATTTCCAATTCTGAGGTCCTCTTCGGCAAAATTAAAATATCATAAAAATATTCTACACAAATTAAAAATACCATATAAAAACTATAAAATCACATCAAAACACATCCATACACAGTACACTCACCAGTACAGTCACTATTAGTTAAGAGATATTATGGGGCTAGCGTATGGAGAGAGGGACTATGATAACAGGTACCTCGATGTGCCCATCATGATTCTGTCATTTTTGAGATGTGGTGTGTGGTATCTAGTTGTACCTACAACAATTCCAACTTCTCAATTACCGTCTATGTCATGCCTAAATATTAGTTTTACTTTATATATAATTTCTTGAAAACCATATTAACTTGCATATTTTATAATATCGAGTACCAACAGACTTGAACCATAAAGGAGCAGGTCGACAGGGATGAAGGAGGTTCTAGGACAATTCGACACTACGGGTGACTGAGGCATCACAATTCAACCAGAAGTGAAACTTAGTGAAGGAACCATCATTCGACGGGAAGAGGGAGCCATGATCATTTATCGAAAAGGGGTCACCAATTGATGAAGGGTGGCCATTCGATGAACGTGTTTATCACACAAAACGAAAACAAACACTCTCTCTCTCTCTCTCACTCTCTCAAAAATAAAAAGCGGTAGCATTAGAGGCAGGACCCAGATACAGCTTGAAGAAGAGGTACGATAAGGCTCTTGGAACCAGGAGAGAGTGGACCTAGTAGCGACCACCGAAGAGGCGGGGCCAGGAGCTGTGACTTGACCCCTGCAACCACATATGAGCAAGTGCGCACACACACTAACGTATATTTTTTTCTCTTTGAAATTTCAGACTTCTCACCTCCTAGGCAGTCGACTATAGCCGTCCCTCTATTTTCCCGATCCCTATGACCCTGCATTCGTCACTCACTGGACCACGTCTGCAGCTAGCCCAAATTTTTCTGTAGCTTATCTCAATTCTGTTGACAGTTCTCTCAGTAACTTTACATCAGCAAACAGGTATACACTGAACTCAGTTCTTGTAGGTAGGTCATTTATATATCGGTTTTTATAGAGATCCATATGTGAACCCTTACTGGAATACTTGGCGATATCCTCACTGCCTTACTGAATGATGTCTCGCAGCTCAGGCTGACAGATTTCAATACCTTGTATGAGCGCCATCCTGCGTAATGGAATTAGACAGAAAAACAGTTTGCTTTTCTTCCTATTATGTAACTATCATAGAATACAGTAATAGTACATTGCTGATGCATTTCATTTTCTAAAAGCAACTGGAACAGATACTGTTCCTAGTGCAACTCAATGAATTTCAATGTATGCTGCAGCTGCCAAATTAATGGAAAGAATAAGAACGAGGGATGACAGTCAAAGGCTCCAGGTAGACCTGAACAGGCTGTAGGAGTGGTTTAACAAGTGCAGCTGGAATTCAAACCATACAAATGCAAGTTCATGCAGACTGAAAAGGAGACAGGTGACCTGAGTAAAAAGAGTGCAAATATCAGTAAAAAATTAAAATACAGTTAACATCGCATGAAAAAAACTTCAGATGTGCCTAAAAGTCTAGGAAATCTCAGAACAGCATTCAGGATGTTAAAAAATATTTTATGATCTTTATATGTGTGATGAATGGTTTTGAAAACCGACAAGTTGAAGAATTGAGACACTTATGCAACACATGGAAATCTTTATTGAAGAAACGTTTCGCCACACAGTGGCTTCATCAGTCCAATACAAAGTAGAAATGGGTAAGGAGAGTAGAAGTTTGAGGTAATCAGTCCCTCAACCTGGAATCGATGTGTTCAGTCCATCACTCTTGTAGGAAGTGCAGCATAGGGCCAGAGAGGTGGCTTATATACTGCGGTGAGATGAGTCCAAGCAGGAGGAGGCGGGATCACAGTGGGACCTGCCACTAGTGTAAGTAGGTCGTCGTCCAAAGGTTGGGCAAGCGTTGAAGTCTTTGTACCAAGATCCCATGATGTTGCAGTGTCTGACAGATGTGATGAATGGTTTTGAAAACCGACAAGTTGAAGAATTGAGATTTATATATAAATTATGCTAAGTCATCAACGCATACGTGGCACTAATGCAGAATCCTTATCCTAGTTACCCAAACTGAACACTCCTATTAAATGCAGTACGACTGTATTTGATATCCCTCCCTACTCACTGCCTACTGTAAGAATATCATACTCTCCTGTCACTATGAACAATGTAGATACCTTGCTTCCCGGTGAGCATCATGCTTACACTAATGGATCACTTCACTATACTACAGGCCGAAGTGCAGCAGCCTACAAAATACACAAATTTAACAAGTGTATCAGACTGATGCTAATAGTCTTGATACGCTAACAGAGCAAGCTACTCTGAAGCTCGCTACCAACATGTTAAAAACACAGGAGTAATCTTCGGCGACTCTAGTCTGCTCTTCTAACACTTGAGAATCCTACTTACAAAATAGACGCCTAGAACGTCATAATATACATTAAAAGTAACATCAAAAATGTTCATGACAAAAACTTTCATTTGTCTGGATACCCTCCCACATAAGATTCCGCTGTCATGATAACACAAATAAAGAAGCTGGGTCTGTTTGTGACAGGCAGGAGGTGGAGTTACAATTGGGCATCCCCTTATACATTGTTATATCCATCCTACTGAGAAGTATCAGCTCTGGTGGACGAGAAAACAAGATTCCTAGAGGCCCGAGAGCATTATTATCAAGCATTATTATTTGTTTCTGTCAAAGTTATGTGTAGGCAACATAAAACGTCTACTAGACTGTGACACGTTGAATGCCAGAATAAAGTTGGGTTATCGTTACCTCCTGTGGCAGATTGCGGCAACCGTAGACGAACCTCCCATCCCTGTTTATTCAACATGTAGGCTGTGAAAAAAAAAGAGAAGGCACAGGACTTATTACCATTATATTGTCGAGTGTCCAGTTGTCAGTGACTATCTGCTTGGTGGAATGACGTACCTGGAACTGTGTGATTACTTCATTTACTCCAAGGTGCTTGAGAATATCCTCCTTATTACAGAATGGATATAAATGCTCTGGAAAACGTACAGAAGAGGATGACAAAGATGATCCCATGTATCAGAAATCTTCCCTATGAGAATAGACTGAGGGCCCTGAATCTGCACTCTCTCGAAAGGCGTAGAATTAGGGGGGATATGATCGAGGTGTATAAATGGAAAACAGGAATAAATAAAGGGGATGTAAATAGCGTGCTGAAAATTTCCAGCCAAGACAGGACTCGCAGCAATGGTTTCAAGTTGGAAAAATTCAGATTCAGAAAGGATATAGGAAAGCACTTGTTTGGTAATAGAGTTGTGGATGAGTGGAACAAACTCCCGAGTACAGTTATTCAGGCTAAAACGTTGTGTAGTTTTAAAAATAGGTTAGATAAATACATGAGTGGGTGTGGGTGGGTGTGAGTTGGACCTGACTAGCTTGTGCTGCTGGGTCTGGTGCTGTGCTCCATCCTTGAGTGGAGATGATCAGACTGGGTGGGTCATTGGGCTAATCCGGGGGGGGGGTCATTGGTCTAATCCGGGGGGGGACATGGGCCTGCTCTGCATGGGTCAGTAGGCCTATTGCAGTGTTCCTTCTTTATGTTATGTTCTTGTCCACCCTAAATTTGCCAGTACTCATTAGCAACCTAGTGATGCCCCAGTTGTATGCAAGTGTATGTATATATGTATTTGTATATGTGTATATTACATATGTATGTACTGTGTGTGTATGCATATTCATAATGTATACGTGCACATGTATATTTATTCATGTGTGTTTAAGTGTAATACACGTGAAACATTCCTTTACACACATAAGTACGTGTGTGTGCATATATATGTGCGGTTGGGTATCTTATGAGATCCTTATTTCTCTTTCACTCTTTCTTTACTCTGCCTTCAGTGTATAATTTGTCTTGGCCCCGCTCTGGGTTGATGGCGATGTCTTCTTAAAAAATCCGTATCTCCTGAGTATTGGATAAGCTATCCTGAGAGATGGCAGTTACCAAGTGATAGTAACCCAAGCTATGCTGAAACAAAACCTTAAAAACATCCATAGCTGATGAACTCTTGCTGAAATGCCTGATGATATCCTCATTACCCTACTGAAGTCTCCCAGTTCAAGCTGTCAGATTTCAACACGTTGTATGAGCCCCATCCTACGTGATGGAATATGACAGGGAAACATAGATAGCTTTAGTTCCTACTATGTAATTATCATATAGACTAGGACAGCAGTAAACTGCTGATGTATCCACTTAAAAATAAAACTCAAGCACGAGTAGAAACTGGAAAGGCCCTAATGTTTGGAATCATACAAATCCCAGAACAGTTAAGAACGAATTAGAGAGACTGAAGGACTAGACGAAACATGTTTGTGCTGAGCGCGCACAAACGCCAGTGGGACTGACTGCCAGTGTGAAACACTGAGACCATGATTTAACCAGAGTTACAGAGAAGTTAAAGCAAAAGAGCATGGACAAAGTACAGAGCTAGAAAGATGACAGATGACATGAACCAAGCAAGAACCAGGAACAAGTGTATAATGATAAGAAATGAAGCAGAGAGATATGAAAATAGTACAGCAGCGATCATTAAAACAGATTCAATACCACTATGTCATACAAAAATCGAAAACGACCATTAAGGATAACGTAACAAGAGTGAGAATCTAGGAGCTTTCACAGAAAATGTCAAGATTTATGTGAGCAGCTGAACAGTCATCTGAATAGGTAAACAAGAACTTTTGGAAGGAAGAGGATATTTTGGTATCTGTAAGACTACCCCTTACGATTATTTGAATAGTTTTTTATGTATGTTACCCAATTTATTTTATTCTCTCCCCCTCTCCTTCCTCCGCCAAGTATATGATGACAAGGTATATATATATGATATATATTTATTATTATTGCCCCCATTCCTGAATTATCGATTATTCATTCCAATATATTCACGACAAATTTTATGGTGGCAGAAATATTATGTATGATTTATACATGATATTCAATACTTATTTGAGTTAACCTCAATCTTGACGTATTTAATTATTTAATGTCGATATATTTATTATTACACATACAGATACTTATTCCTCACTGCACATTCACAAGTTTGAGAACATGAGTAAGTTTACAACTAGTTTAATACTCGATATGAAAGGAATGTATTATGAGAAGTTAAAGGAATTAAATAAAAAGAATCTCGGGATGAGAAAGAGGAACATAAAAAAAAATATTATGATGTACAAGATACCAAAGGGCAATGATAAGACTGATAAGGGGAGAGATAAATTGATATGTCTGAACACTTAAATAAGAGGAGGGGTCAGGAGTTGAGGTTCGACCTCTTAATGCACAAATCATTGAGTATAAATCAGTGGGTATATAGACGATGACCTCGAACATATCCGTACGCAGCTAAGCCAGACTGGAAGCTCTGCAGGAGCGCCGGAACCCTTTAGTGACCTCCGTCGCCATATACTAGCCAGGCCAGACTCCCTCCAGCTGTCGCCAAGACGTCCAACGTTCCCGGCCACCATTCCTGCCCATTTCAAACCATTCCCGGCCATTCCAGACGGGGAAGTCATTAGTCTCGTAAGGTCTGCCGTAAGAATTCATCGCCAAAGTCTTTATATATATTGGATAATGAGCTCTGGTCCGAGGAGAAGGGACATAGAGGTGCAAATAAAGAAGGCGAATTTGGTCTTGTGTTACGTCTCTAATGAGGTTGTTTTGGAGTCCCTTCCGATGGTTGTAGAGTTTTATTTTGTCTTGCCAACTAAAAACTAATAGCTAGCCTGATTCTGTACCCTCTCTTCTCCACTAACCTACCATCCCGCAACATTCTCTTCCCTACATTACACCTCTTTCCTTGCAACCACTTTCATTAACACACCCCTTCCAGGTTAGTTGGTTTACTAGGTTTAAACCCTATCAACCACACGATCATCGTTACGGCTGCATGTCCCCCGCAAATCTGCAGTGGGTTGTTTCAATACAATAAATACTGAGATACATATCCTCCCACATGTATATACTACTGCTCTCAGTGCATATACATCAAAAGAAATATACTCCTCAGACTATACACAAGTGACCCTTCCCTCTTACACCACCCACCACACTACATTTTGTTTTTTCCTTTTAAACAACTCTTCCTCACCACCGCCTCCCTTTACTACTCGCACTCCACACATCTTCCACCTCCTCCCAGCCGAATGAAAGACAACCTTCAGCATTACGTAACTGCATGTCCGGTTATTAGTGACTTCAACCATTCCGCCCCCCTCCCCCC
>NC_091295.1:34787799-34887799 GCF_038502225.1 Cherax quadricarinatus | reverse complement strand
GCAGGTAGGTAGGTAAATCACAAAAGTCAGTATCAAACATCGAAATGCACAACCGAACAAAAAAAAGCATAACCCATTATCAAACACTGAAACACAATCATACACAATATGGACAACATAAACAATTATAAAACACACACACACACACACACACACACACACGTCACAAACCTTCTGGAGTTTTATGATAAAGTAACAGAAGTAAGACACGAGAGAGAGGGGTGGGTTGATTGCATTTTCTTGGACTGCAAGAAGGCCTTTGACACAGTTCCTCACAAGAGATTAGTGCAGAAGCTAGAGGATCAGGCTCATATAACAGGAAGGGCACTGCAATGGATCAGAGAATACCTGACAGGGAGGCAACAACGAGTCATGGTACGTAATGATGTAGCACAGTGGGCACCTGTGACGAGCGGGGTCCCACAGGGGTCGGTCCTAGGACCAGTGCTATTTTTAGTATATGTGAACGACATGATGGAAGGGTTAGACTCAGAAGTGTCCCTGTTCGCAGACGATGTGAAGTTAATAAGGAGAATTAAATCAGATGAGGACCGGGCAGGACTTCAAAGAGACCTGGACAGACTGGACACCTGGTCCAGCAACTGGCTTCTCGAATTCAATCCCGCCAAATGCAAAGTCATGAAGATAGGGGAAGGGCACAGAAGACCGCAGACAGAGTATAGGCTAGGTGGCCAAAGACTGCAAACCTCGATCAAGGAGAAAGATCTTGGAGTGAGTATAACACCGAGTATGTCTCCGGAAGCACACATCAACCAGGTAACTGCTGCAGCATATAGGCGCCTGGCAAACCTGAGACCAGCGTTCCGATACCTTAATAAGGAATCGTTCAAGACACTGTACACCGTGTAAGTCAGGCCCATACTGGAGTATGCAGCACCTGTTTGGAACCCACACTTGATAAAGCACGTCAAGAAACTAGAGAAAGTGCAAAGGTTTGCGACAAGGTTAGTTCCAGAGCTAAGGGGAATGTCTTATGAAGAAAGGTTAAGGGAAATCGGCCTGACGACACTAGAGGACAGGAGGGTCAGGGGAGACATGATAACGACATATAAAATACTGCGCGGAATAGACAAGGTGGACAAAGACAGGATGTTCCAGGGAGGGGACACAGAAACAAGATGTCACAATTATAAGTTGAAGACACAGATGAGTCAGAGAGGTATTAGGAAGTATTTCTTCAGTCATAGAGTGGTCAGGCAGTGGAATAGCCTAGAAAGTGATGTAGTGGAGGCAGGAATCATACATAGTTTTAAGACGAGGTTTGATAAAGCTCATGGAGCGGGTAGAGAGAGAACCCAGTAGCAACCGGTGAAGAGGCGGGGCCAGGAGCTAAGACTCGACCCCTGCAACCACAAATAGGCGAGTACAAATAGGTGAGTACACACTCTCCAGCCACGGATTCTGATGGAACACAAAGACAGAACTAGAACACAAGTATGAAACACACACACACACACGCATACACACACACACACACACACACACACACACCACCATGGCATCTGATAAACACTAAAACACACAGTCAAACATACAAACCACACGTCAGGCTTTTTTCTGGTGGGTACACATAAACAAGGTCGAGTGTCCAGGGGGATCTGGTCCTTACTGTGGCAGGGAAAGCCAACACACCTGTGTACCCAGGGGAGGTAGGCTGGCTGCGACTAAGCAAGAGGCAGAGGCAAGTGAAGGGGATGGAAGGCAAGGCAAGAGGAAGAAAGGGTGAATGAAAAGAAATGGAGGGGATGGGGGAAATGAGAAGGGAGGAAAAGAGAGGATAGCAGCCACAGTTATACCAGATCATAACAACAATGTCATCACACTGGTACCAGGTCGTACAACAATGTTATCACAATGATGCCAGATCATACTACAATGTTATTACGGTGTTATCAGATCATACCACAATGTTAGTATCACTGTGATACAAGCTCATACCACAATGTATTAGCCAGTGATACCAGATCATACCAAAATGTTAGTATTAATCATAGTGATACCAAATCATGCCTCTATGTAGATATCCACCGTATCACCTCACAATTATTATAATCAGAAAGAAGCGCTAAACCACAAGGGTTATCACCTCACAATACTCGCCTAGTTGTATTCTCATCATGTGACACCAATGGAGCTCTGGTTCCCGGCCTTTGTTTATCTGACGTAGCTTTAGCCATGTTCTTTAAGATTCGTGATGTCTACGTCTGAGTCCCTTCATTGACTTCGACTTCCTCCACCCCATCCTTCACTATGTAAAACATTTAAATATTACCTTCATAATGAAGGAATTATATCTTTCGTCTCTCTGGGTTATTTGAACTAATTTCCAGATGTCCCACATTATTTTTCCTATTATACACACACACACACACATATATATATATATATATATATATATATATATATATATATATGTCGTGCCGAATATGTAAAACTGGTCAATTACCAAGAACTCATTTAAAATTATGTCCTTTCTGAAATTTTCTCTTATACGTTTAAAGATATATTTTTTTCATTAATGTTGATGTAACAATTTTAAATTTTGCACCAAAAGTATCTTAGAAAACTTACCTAACCTTATTATAACAAGATCAATTTATTTTACCCTAACCCAACTAAATATGTTTTAAATGCGTTTACAATAATTTAGTACTAAACAAACACAATCAAATATATTGTTTTCGTTAGGTTCAGAATGATTTTGGCGAAATTATTGCATACACAAATTTTCACTTGTCCTATATAGCAAGATGAGCGTTGCTATTTAAGCCAAGATGGCAAGTTCTGCCTATTCGGCACGACAATATATATATATATATATATATATATATATATATATATATATATATATATATATATATATATATATATATATATATATATATATATATATATATATATATAATATTTATAGGGAAAACGGTAAGCCAATAGGGATCATACAGCGCCCGGGGACTGGGATACAATCAGGTTTGCTCCAAGGAAGGAGTGGTTAGCTCCAATTCCTTAGATCAGGATTCATTCTCCTGCAGAAAGACATCCGCTTAAAAGACTTACATAACTAGCATCAATATCGTCTAGGTGAATAATAGCGCAGTGGACCCTCAGCACCAACTCCGGAAGGAAGCCATGAAGTCTGCCTAAGGTAAATATTTCCACTATAGTGTTTATGTAATATTTCCACTACATTGTTTTCGTAATATTTCCTGGAGTCTACCTGGAGGGCATTCTGAGAATCAACGCCCCCGCGGCCCGGTCCACCACCAGGCCTCCCGGTAGAACAGGGCCTAATCAACCAGGCTGTTATTGCTGGCCTCATGTAGTCCAACGTACGAACCACAGCCCAGCTGATCCGTCAGTGTTTTCGTAATGTTTCTACTACAGTGTTATCACGCAAGGCATTGTAGAAAATGTGTATAAGAAACGCTCCATTAATGTCAGTGACGGGATTTGTTCTGAAACCGGACTCGTATTAATCCTGGTCAGTCAGAGCAGCCAGTAGAGGAGTGTAGTCAGTACTGGAAGAGCGGTGGCTGGAGCAAGACTTCCTAAGACGTTATGGTTTGGTGTTTGTGTAAGTAGAGGGGTGATATTTTGGGTAATTTTATGCCAAAGGTTATTTAATAATTTTGTATGTACTCTCCTAATTTTACCTGTAAAGCTCTAGTGTGCATAGGTCTGTACAGTGGAGAGAACAGGTAATAATGTTTTGCCTGCAGGCTAAGAGGCTGACAGAAAGGGGGAGAGGGGGGGGCGTTGTAATGGCGCCCCATTGTTAATATGTAGAGGGTAGGTTGTTTGTTGTGTATGTAATTTTACTATTAATATAGGTATATTTTTGTATGTGTTAGTTTTTGTGTCATTCCTGATAATATAAATATTGACCATTTACTTAATGGTTTTTTTTTTTAAGGAACAAGCTTGACCCTAGGTTGGTTTTGTTTAATATTTTAAATACCCCTAGACGGGCTTTTACCCCTAGGGGCCAACATTTATATTTACGTAACGTAATAAATACGTTTCCACTATGGTGTTTTCATATACTTTAGTCTGAGATTGAACCCGATTCTTGAATTACCAAACATAATTACTTTATCTTCCAGCTCCTGTGTTCTTGTGCAGCTCTCTAGCCAGTTAAGGCCGGAAGGCAGGCAGGCTTGTGGGTATGCAAGAGGGGAGGTTTGTGGGGGTGCAAACTAGTGAGCGTGCGGGCGGGCAGGCTGGTGGACGGGCAGACTGGTGGGCGTGCAGGGGAGGGCAGGCGGGTGGACGTGCGGGCGAGCAGGCTGGTGGACGTGCGGGCGAGCAGGCTGGTGAACATGCGGGCGAGCAGGCTGGTGGATGTGCAGGCTGGCAAGCAAACAGGCTGGAAAGCGTGCAGGATGGCAGGTAGGTGGGTGGGCGGGTAGGGGGTTCATCTAGGTGGGCGAGTTCGTTTCCACTGTAATGAGAGCTAATAATTCAGTGAAATGTGGCCGCCCGGTAACTTAGCCTAACTTGTTTCCAATAATGATCTCACTTTGTCTTTCTCAAAGAGATAATCTACTAAGTAATAATCGTGATATTCCAAAGAAACGAGCTGGCAACCAAGAATATTTTATAGGAATACCGAACTATATTCCTCTATGAGTTTATCTGATCACGTTATTATGCTTAAAGTAGTTAATAACAGAAGCTTCCTTTATCAACTGGCCACTGTGGAAGCAGTAAATGTTTCTCTAATAATTATTTAATTATAAAACTCTCAATGATTTACGAATAAAAACAAGTCATGACTAAGAAAACAGTAGGATGAAGTAGAGGCGGCGGCTACTTGTAGAAAGAAATTAGGAGGAATTTTTTGAATTTACAAACAACTCTGACCTATTAGATTATTTAACTTTTTTTTTAATAAAAAGCAAAATACGATACGTGTACTTGCAGCTGAAAAACCACCAAAATATTAATATTATCACAATTCATTAAAAATTAACCTACATAAAAAATTTGCTTTTACCAAGAGATTCTTCAAGGTCCCTTCAGGTATCCAGAAAATAATTAAAATCACAATTTAGGCAAAAGCTGTAGACAGGAAAAAAATATCCCAGTCAGCTGTTGCACGCTACAAGTCACACAGACGAGTAGGAACACCTGCAAGTAGGTGGCTATGGTTGAGATGTGTGCGCCCTTTGCTCAATCTACAAAATATCATCTCAAGCCGACGACTCTTGTTGCAAAAGGAGGACCAAACACTCATGTCCTGTAGAACCCTGTATAATTTGTCGCTTGTTTGTAGGGCCCACTGGCCCATTACTTTCCAAGGGCATATATGTATTAAGTCCCAGTGAGGTCGAGGTCTGTACCACGAGCATAACTAATTCTAGAAGACTTAAAATCCCAAGAGTAACTTGCGAAATCCAACATGCTAAGGACATTAAAAAATTGACGTAACCCATGTCGAGTGCGCCAGTTGGCCAGCGAGTTTCTACCTAAGTGTACAAGACCAATCATATTATTGAACACTTGCTTTAAGGTCCCTGAATACGCCCTTTACTGTACGTTGAATGTCGACGCGTAGCTCTTCCAGTGCACGACGCTGATTTCAATACACAGTGATCATTACAACCCCTTAAAACAAAATCCTGTAATGTGATCACCAATGTATTTAATGATACTCAAACAAAAGGAAAAACAACGGGTAACAATATATGCATCCTCCAAGGGTTGTTTCATATACAGTGCTAGTCACAGCATTATGCCGGGTGAGGGCCCCTGGCATAATGCGGTGACGAAAATCAAAAGGTTACAACACAGGAGGGTCCTTTTTTGTCAGTGTATTATGCCGGGTAGCAGCCGTTACCATGACATCATGGCCTGGCGCCACACTCCTCAGTGACTCCTCTGTTCCCTTTGGTTTTGGAGCTATACATGTTTGATTATGGGTAAAAGGAAATCTTTAACACCTGAAACTATAGCTCAAATCACAGGGCTTCACAAAGTTGAGCACCAGACGAAAGAAATAGTGGAGAGTGTTAGTGTGTGTGAACGTTCAGTGAGGAACTGGGTGCAGCCTTTCAAGGCTGGTGGCTGTGTCGAGCTACCGTCTGCGAAACCTCGGCCTGGCCCCTTGAAGACATCTGTTCGTACCTTAACTATGTTAAAGAAGCAGTTCGAGAGTACACCTAAGATAACTGCTAGAGAATTGAAAGAACACATATCTTCTCTCCGAGATGTCTGTAAGAATTGTTAACAGACGCGTGTCAGAACTGAGCTACAGTAGTCACCACCAGGTTAAGAAACTAATCCTCCCTCAGCCACAGAAGAAATATAGGCTGTTTTATGCAAAGCAATATCTCCACTGGAATCTTCAACAGTGGTCTGAAGTACTTTGGAGTGATGAAGCAACCTTCACCGTCACCTGTAACCGTAGGGGACATGTGTACCGACCCAGAGGTAGTGACTTGCTAGACCCACACTACACCTGTGGGACCTCCAAACACCCAGACTCACTCATGGTTTGGGGGTGTTTCAGTGCTGAGACTGTTGGTGAACTCATTATGCTTTCCAAAAACCAGTACATGAGCCAGTATAATTATCTGGAGTTATTGTGTGACAATGTACCTGAGGCGTCTGACAAGTGTGCGGCTACGATTTTTATGCAGGACGATGCACCGTGTCATACCGCCAAATCTGTAGTTCAGTGACTTAAGGACTGAAGTGAGGTTTTTTAATGACTGGTCAGGCAATTCCCCAGACCTAAACCCTATTGAGAACCTCTGGTCAACAGTGAAACGAAGTTTACTGGGCAAGGATATCAATTCCATCCCACGGTTGGAGGCTGCTCTACTTGAGGCATGGAATAATATACCTCCCCAAACCCTCAATAATTTGCGAGTCTTCCTACACAGCTGAGGGACGTGATTAAGCGTAAAGGCCGCAGCACCAAGTATTAAAATCTCAGTATGAAAATATAATCATTCATGGTATTTGTTCGTGTTTTGGTACGTGTGGGGGATAGGGACGGCATAATGCCGTGACTAGCACTGTATATATATGTCGTGCCGAACAGGTAAAACTGGTCGTTTAAAATTAAGTCCTTTCTAAAATTTTATCTATACGTTCAAAGATACATATTTTTTATTTATCTTTATGTAAAAACTAATAATTTTATACTAAAAGAACCTTAGAAAATTTACCTAACCTTATTATAACAAGCGCAATTTAATTTAGCTTAATCCAGCTAAATATATTTTAGATTAGTTCACAATTTAATAATAAACTAACACAATTAAATATTTTTTTTTCGTTAGGTTCAGAATGATTTTTGCGAAATTAGTGCATCCACAAATTTTCGCTTACCCTATTCGGCAAGAAGAGCGTTGATATTTAAGCCAAAGACGAGTGGTATTGATCAATACCACTCGTTCGTGGCCACAATAATATAAAATATTGCTCGTTGTACTAGTACACCAAATAGGGACTAGAATGAAATTAGCCTAGAGTCATCCACACCATCGTGTGTCCTTGGGTAGGGAGTACAACATTCAGTTCCGCTGGATGCGCTACTCTTTAGGATCATATGGTCCAGTGGATTAAGGCGTCATGTGTTTTCGCCCGCCATGAGGCAGGCCAAAGCAGCATAGGTTCGAGTCCTTGGCTAGTGCAGTGCTGTTATTGATTATATATATATATTATATATATATATAATATATATATTTATATATATATATATATATATATATATATATATATATATATATATATATATATATATATATATATATATATATATATATATATATATATATATATATATATATATATATATATATATATATATATATATATATATATATATATATATATATATATATATATGCGCCGTGATGAATAGGTAAAACTTGCGATTTGGGCTTAAATAAGAATGCACTTCTTGCCGAATAGGGCAAGCGAAAATTTGTGTATGCAGAAATTTCGCAGAAATCATTCTGAACGAAAAAAAATTATTTCACTGAGTTTATTATTAAATTATTATAAACTTAAGTTATAATAAGGTTAGGTAAGTTTCATAAGGTTGTTTTGGTACAAAATCATTAATTTTTATATTAACATAAATGAAGAAATATATCTTTAAATGTATAAGAGAAAATTTTAGAAATGACTTAATTATAAATGAGTTCTTGCTAACTGACCAATTTTACCTATTCGGCACGACACATAATATATATATATATATATATATATATATATATATATATATATATATATATATATATATTTATATATTTATATATATATATATATATATATATATATATATATATATATATATATATATATATATATATATATAGAATGGGAGACTCTTGCTGCTCCAACACCAAAAAACCTAGTGCAGAACTGGCCTACAGTAAAGTTGGGATGGCCCCATTGCTGAAAAGGTGCTTGCCAACACGCTTAGGGCTGTAACATCAGACAGGGTGACTGCTTGTCTCCAAGGTGTGAGTTCACATCACTCTCGGGAGTTCCTCCAAACAGTTCCCATTTCGGCAATGGGAACACACCTCGACCATAAGACCCTCCGTATTGCAGTGGCTCTCTGCCTTGCTGCCCCAATTCACACGGAATGTGTGTGTATTTGCAGCGATGCTCAAGCCGACCAATATAATCTACATGGTCTTAACTGTTTCAAAACCAAGGGCTGACACCCAAGACACAATGAAGTCAATGGCATCATAAAGAGAAGCCTTGCTACATCTGGATGCCCACCCGAGAGAGAACCCAGACCACTAGCAGCCAACAACACCCACAACACACCAAACTGCCCCGACGGGATCACCATCTATCCTTGGAAGAATGGCAAGCTCTTAGCATGGGACTATACATGCTTGTGTCGATGCTAGCTGACACCTACATCCATCACAGTGTCGGGCGAGAGGGAGGAGCTGCTGATCACAGGGAGGAGTACAAGATCGTTAAGTACAGGGACATAAGCCAACAATATTAATTTGTCCCACTGGGAACAGAAACCTTGGGATCATGGGGGAAAAATGCCACACGTTTCCTTAAAGAACTGGGTTTCAGACTCGACACCACCAGGGACCCAAGGCCAGCCACTTTCATGTTCCAGCACCTCAGCGTGGCAATCCAGAGGGAAAATGCATTCTGCATACTGGACTCGCGTCCGGCTTCGGAGGAGCTGCAGGAGATTCATAATCTTTGATATACTGTACCAATGTATTCATGTTTGTGTTTTCTGTCGATGTATTCTGTCTATTAATAAAGTTCACATAGTATATAAAGGGTGGTACGAGAAGAAAATATTCAAACAACTACGGGGAGAATCTTGAGTTTTCCCTGAGGTACGTTTATTCTCTTCTCTGAGGATGAGGGTCCCCAATCCAGTTCTAGAGGTGGTACCTAAATGTATATCAAATTATATATATATATATATATATATATATATATATATATATATATATATATATATATATATATATATATATATATATATATATATATATAATGTTTGTGTGTGCATTTATTTATTCTCAAAAAACTTCAGACGAGCATATTAAAAAAACAATGCCACATATTCATGGAGGTCGTAAAACCCGTTTCTCCGTACCTGACATACTCCTTTCCCCTTCACTTCATCTTTCCTCTTTATTCTTTCACTAGGCGAGCACAAATAGAAAGTGCGTCTGTCTCGCACTTGAAGGACGGAGGATCACGCCTCCATCACGTCTTGTACTGAATGATTCACATGGGTCTAGCGCTTAACGTGAATAATAATAATAATAACCCGTTTCTAATTTGACATCCTTTCTTCAGTTGTCATTTTAAAAGTATGTGAATACTCCAGGTATTGGAGTTTACTTCACTCCCTATCTTAGGGATTAACGCAGCTTTGCTATTAATGACTAGGTGAGTTACTGTATTAATGACCCTCATGCATTCCACTCTCATTCAACTTTTTTATCTTCACAATTAACCCACACTTTGAAGATAAAACTTTAGACGTTGTTTCGGTCTGTCTTGGATAATTATAAAGTCACATCCGAGATAAAACAAAAAAGGAAACGAGGCCTTCTCCTCTGATCTGTCTTTTGGTTTTCTCTCCAAGCTCTTTCTGATTTGTAACTTGATAATGATCCAAAACGGATCTAAACGTCGTTTCCAGTTTTCTCTCCAAACTGTGGGTTATTATATATCCCTGAAGGTCACCTTCAAGCGGTTGCCAGAAACATACTTTTCATTTATATTTCCACTCACAACTCGAGAAGACCTCATCCAATTGGTTGCAAATTTTCAACACTTGTGTACAGTGACCAGGGAACAAATGGCTCGTACAGGTGCCTCATCCTTATTATAACTACTCTTTCTCTCCTATGTCGTCCTTCCATACATCTACCTTCTTCAGACACCTTTCCCTCTCTTTGCTCAGCACCCCAGCATGCCTCCCCTTTCTCCCTCCTGACATCAATGCATGAAACCATACCCCGGCCGGGATTGAACCCGCGGTCAGAGAGTCTCAAAACTCCAGACCGTCGCGTTAGCCACTAGACCAGCTAGCCACAATAAGATTCGTCCAACTAGGTATATTATTGTGGCTAGCTGGTCTAGTGGCTAACGCGACGGTCTGGAGTTTTGAGACTCTCTGACCGCAGGTTCAATCCCGGCCGGGGTATGGTTTGCTTGCAATCGTGTCATTACGATTTCGTGAGTCATCAATGCATGACTTCATCTACTGGCATTCCTGCATCCCTTCCCCTTCCCATACTGGTAATTCTGCTTTCCTCTCATTCCCCTTTCTGACAAACCTGTATGCTTCCCCTTCCCCCGTTTCTTGGCATTCCTGCCTGTCTCCTCCTCCCCTTCTTGCCATGTCTTCCCCTTCCCTTTCCTGGCACCCCTGCATGCTTCCTCCCTCCCATTACTGGTATCCCTGCACGTCTTCCCCTCCTGGCACCCCAAAAGACCCCTTTCTCTCCCTTCTCCTTGCTAAGTATTGGTGTGGTGTGAGGGGCGCGAGGTGAGGGAGGCGTCCACACCTCCCCCCAGGATTCCAGCTCCGCATATATATTCAAGAGAGCCGCCGAGGTACGGATGGGTAGACGGATCAATGCAAGGATAGATGCGTCGTGCCACGAAGAGGGCAATGGATAGAAGGGTCAATGCAAGGATAGAGGGGTTGCTCTACGGAGACGGCAATAGATCTGACAGGTCGATACAAGGCCAGGTGCGTCGTGGACTGCCATAATATCATTGGCAAAATAAATAAGGAAGTGGACTGCCTAAATATCAATGGCAAAATATACTGACAAGTACGTGAATGAGACAATATGCAGTTTATGGCAGTTTAGTGCAATGGATTAGTCATGCGAAGGTGGTAGTAGTAGTGATATTTACGGAGCACCTTGACCGCGTACGTCACTCAGCGCTCAGACAAGATATATATATATATATATATATATATATATATATATATATATATATATATATATATATATATATATATATATATATATATATATGAATGTATGTCGTGCCGAATAGGCAGAACTTGCCATCTTGGCTTAAATAGCAACGCTCATCTTGCCATATAGGACAAGTGAAAATTTGTGTATGCAATAATTTCGCCAAAATCATTCTGAATCTAACGAAAAAAAAATATTTCACTGTGTTTGTTTAGTATTAAATTATTGTAAACAAATCTAAAATATATTTAGTTTGGTTAGGCTAAAATAAATTGTTCTTGTTGTAATAAGGTTAGGTAAGTTTTCTAAGTTCCTTTTGGTGCAAAATTATAAATTTTTACATCAACATTAATGAAAAAAATGTATCTTTAAACGTACAAGAAAAAAATTTAGAAAGGACTTAATTTTAAATGAGTTCTTGCTAATTGACCAGTTTTACATATTCGGCACGACATATATATATATATATATATATATATATATATATATATATATATATATATACAGCAGACAAAAATCACATTAACAAACAAAAGCAACGAACATAAGCAACACAAATACTACAGTACCATGTTAAAATAACCAGCATCAACTAAAAACTCCATTAAAATATTAACTTAAAAAAAGACTCTCCTAAAAGTTCCCCGAGGCTCTTAAAGGCACCTCGGTAATTATAAAAACCATGACGCAAACGGAAAAGCCTAAGCCGTGGGCAAACTTTGAAAATATGTTTCACATCCAAGTGGTGCGAAGGTGGAATGGATGGGAACATGCAGTAACAACATTCGGGTAATGGTTCGACATATCCACACATTCGTAAAACTGACGGCGTTTCGCCCACATAGTAGGCTTTACGTGTTAAAAATATATAAGACCTAATAAAGCGAACTTCGTGGGCGAAACGTCACCAATAAAGGTTTCACATAACTGTATTTATTTCCCCTTACCGCCAGCAAGACGTAGGTAAGACGGAGCTTCCCAGCTCCTTAATCGAGCTAAGACGGTAGAAGTGGGAAGAGGAAAATATAAGGAAAATATGAATGGGAAGAAGGAAGACAGGGAGGGATGGATGGATAAAATCAGAGAAAGGATGAAGAGAAGGGATAAAAAAAAAAAAAAACTTACCCTAATCCGAGAGACGAAAGTGGATCAGACAAACATAATAAATATAAATGTAGTACCTGCTGGTAATAAATGGGGAATAAAAGTACAGAGAATAAAACATGAAGATAAAAAAAATGGGGAGAGCACAAAGGGCAGAGGTGATTAGCGAGCATAGAAGAGGACAAGACATGGTCGACCAGGAAAGTTGCAAAAGGAACAATAACGGGCCTGGTAAATTTGGAGACACTAATATAGAGCAGGAAATGTGAGGGAACTACCTTTCCTCTGCCGAGTACACGGAACATTCCCTTCATTGTATAATTATATCAACTGATCGAAACAAATTAATAATAGAAAGACGACGAAAAAGTATCGAGAACAACAGAGGAAAAGTGAATCAAGAACAATAAAAAATGGAAGGAGCAGTGTCAAAAATTAAACCAAGGGAACAGAGGTAAACTTAAGATATCAATTGAACGTTAAATCTAAGCTAGTCTACCTACTTAACTGCATGCCTTCATGACTGAAACAAACATGGATAAACAGATAAGCACTCACGCACAGAAACACACACAGGTAAACGAACATCAACTATCACAGCCTGAAATGTGTCTGTCTTTATGGTGAAAATATAAAACTATAAGTGGGGGTGTTCCAAATAATGGAATGAAAAACTTAATTTTAAAAATTATTGTATACACACACACATATATATATATATATATATATATATATATATATATATATATATATATATATATATATATATATATATATCAATAAGATAGGTAAGTGTTGCACATGTGTCTTACTCATCATTTAGGGACATTATTATAAGTATACAGTTGTAGCAAGTGATAAAGATTTAGTTTTACCTTGGAGAACCTAGCAGAAACATTATAATAATTTACGCTCATTGTTGTCCCTTTCTTTTGTATCTTATTTAACCACAGGATATGTCTTCTAAATGTTCAGTAGTATAGAGGATACAAAGTTCAAAAGCTTACTCTACCCTTAATATACCTTTGATGAGCTTCTAGTGTCTTCCTACTCCCGGAGCCCGGCCATGAGCCAGTTTTATCTGGTGCCAGCCTCGTCAACCAGGCTGTTGCTGCTGGAGGCCTGCTTCTCCACATATCCATCACAGCCTGGTGGAGATACTTGTCCAATTTCCACTTGAAGATTTCTAGTTGTGTTTGATATCTTCTGGTAAGATGTTGAATAATCTTGGGCCACGAATGTTGATCAAGTGTTTCCTTATTATACCCACTGCACCCCTGCTTTTCACTGGGTTTATTTTATACTCTCATATCTAGCTCCAGTATGTTGTTCTGAAAGTGTGCAGATTTGGGATCAGTCCCTCGAGTACTTTCCAGGCGTTTATTATCATGTATCTCTCCCTCTCTCCACTGAGTACATATATAATATAGTATAGTACCTATATAGCATAGTGTACTATACATAGTATAGTATAATTGTATGACATACTGTGAATATGTATATTACACCAAAGTGACTAATCAGACTACAGCATTATGTTAAAAATAGAAAAAGTCAGTAATCATACTTTTTGTTAACACAGTAGCGTTATCTTAATACTGATTCATATTATTAGCGGTTTTGAATTAATTAGGTAACGTGTGCCAGTGTTTGAAATGTGTACGGAAGAACACAGTTAACTTATAGCATGGGTATTATAAAATTTTATTAATTTCCACCGGTACCATTGTGATTCTTCCCTTTTCTCTGTCTGTCTGTCTGTGTCTGTCTGTCTGTCTGTGTCTGTCTGTCTGTCTCTCCCCTGGTAACGCACAGAGTCACATGTCCAGCACAAGCAATACAACACCATCTACTTCACGTCCCCAAGGTAAAATAAGCTCCACAAGCAGTATCGTAACACCAGCGACTCTCCTCACTGTAACACTTTACGTGGTGAGTGGTGGTGGGTGGTTGTGGGGTCGTGGGTGGTGGTGGGTGGTTGTGGGGTCGTGGGTGGTGGTGGGTGGTTGTGGGGTCGTGGGTGGTGGTGGGTGATTGTGGGGTCGTGGGTGGTGGTGGGTGGTTGTGGGGTCGTGGGTGGTGGTGGGTGGTTGTGGGGTCGTGGGTGGTGGTGGGTGGTTGTGGGTGGTTGTGGGGTCGTGGGTGGTGGTGGGTGGTTGTGGGGTCGTGGGTGGTGGTGAGTGGTTGTGGGGTCGTGGGTGGTGGTGGGTGGTTGTGGGGTCGTGGGTGGTGGTGGGTGGTTGTGGGGTCGTTGGTGGTGGTGGGTGGTTGTGGGGTCGTGGGTGGTGGTGGGTGGTTGTGGGGTCGTGGGTGGAGGTGGGTGGTTGTGGGGTCGTGGGTGGTAGTGGGTGGTTGTGGGGTCGTGGGTGGTGGGTGGTTGTGGGGTCGTGGGGAGTGGTTGTGGGGTCGTGGGTGGTGGTGGGTGGTTGTGGGGTCGTGGGTGGAGGTGGGTGGTTGTGGGGTCGTGGGTGGTGGTGGGTGGTTGTGGGGTCGTGGGTGGTGGTGGGTGGTTGTGGGGTCGTGGGTGGTGGTGAGTGGTTGTGGGGTCGTGGGTGGTGGTGGATGGTTGTGGGGTCGTGGGTGGTTGTGGGGTCGTGGGTGGTGGGTGGTTGTGGGGTCGTGGGTGATGGGGTCGTGGGTGGTGGTGGGTGGTTGTGGGGTCGTGGGTGGTGGGGTCGTGGGTGGTTGTGGGGTCGTGGGTGGTGGTGGGTGGTTGTGGGGTCGTGGTGGGTGGTTGTGGGGTCGTGGGGGGTCGTGGGTGGTGGTGGGGTTGTGGTGGGTGGTTGTGGGGTCGTGGGTGGTTGTGGGGTCGTGGGTGGTGGTGAGTGGTTGTGGGGTCATGGGTGGTGGTGGATGGTTGTGGGGTCATGGGTGGTGGTGGATGGTTGTGGGGTCGTGGGTGGTGGTGGGTGGTTGTGGGGTCGTGGGTGGTGGTGGGTGGTTGTGGGGTCGTGGGTGGTTGTGGGGTCGTGGGTGGTGGTGGGTGGTTGTGGGGTCGTGGGTGGTGGTGGGTGGTTGTGGGGTCGTGGGTGGTGGGGTCGTGGTGGGGTCGTGGGTGGTGGTGGGTGGTTGTGGGGTCGTGGGTGGTGGTGGGTGGTTGTGGGGTCGTGGGTGGTGGTGGGTGGTTGTGGGGTCGTGGGTGGTGGTGGGTGGTTGTGGGGTCGTGGGTGGTGGTGGGTGGTTGTGGGGTCGTGGGTGGTTGTGGGGTCGTGGGTGGTGGTGGGTGGTTGTGGGGTCGTGGGTGGTTGTGGGGTCGTGGGTGGTTGTGGGGTCGTGGGTGGTTGTGGGGTCGTGGGTGGTTGTGGGGTCGTGGGTGGTTGTGGGGTCGTGGGTGGTGGGGGGTGGTTGTGGGGTCGTGGGTGGTGGGTGGTTGTGGGTGGTGGTGGGTGGTGGTGGGTGGTTGTGGGGTCGTGGGTGGTGGTGGGTGGTCGTGGGGTCGTGGGTGGTGGTGGGTGGTTATGGGGTCGTGGGTGGTGTTGGGGTCGTGGGGGGGGGTGGGTGGTTGTGGGGTCGTGGGTGGTGGTGGGTGGTTGTGGGTGGTGGTGGGTGGTGGTGGGGTCGTGGGTGGTGGTGGGTGGTTTTGGGGTCGTGGGGGGTTTTGGGGTCGTGGGTGGTGGTGGGGTCGTGGGTGGTGGTGGGTGGTTGTGGGGTCGTGGGGGGTGGTGGGTGGTTGTGGGGTCGTGGGTGGTTGTGGGGTCGTGGGTGGTGGTGGGTGGTTGTGGGGTCGTGGGTGGTGGGTGGTTGTGGGTGGTGGTGGGTGGTTGTGGGGTCGTGGGTGGTGGTGGGTGGTTGTGGGGTCGTGGGTGGTGGTGGGTGGTTATGGGGTCGTGGGTGGTGGTGGGTGGTTGTGGGGTCGTGGGTGGTGGTGGGTGGTTGTGGGTGGTGGTGGGTGGTGGTGGGGTCGTGGGTGGTGGTGGGTGGTTGTGGGGTCGTGGGTGGTTGTGGGGTCGTGGGTGGTGGTGGGGTCGTGGGTGGTGGTGGTGGTGGTCGTGGGGTCGTGGGTGGTGGTGGGTGGTTGTGGGGTCGTGGGTGGTTGTGGGGTCGGGGGTGGTGGTGGGTGGTTGTGGGGTCGTGGGTGGTGGGTGGTTGTGGGTGGTGGTGGGTGGTTGTGGGGTCGTGGGTGGTGGTGGGTGGTTGTGGGGTCGTGGGTGGTGGTGGGTGGTTATGGGGTCGTGGGTGGTTGTGGGGTCGTGGGTGGTGGTGGGTGGTTGTGGGGTCGTGGGTGGTGGTGGGTGGTTGTGGGGTCGTGGGTGGTGGTGGGTGGTTGTGGGGTCGTGGGTGGTGGTGGGTGGTTGTGGGGTCGTGGGTGGTGGTGGGTGGTTGTGGGGTCGTGGGTGGTGGTGGGTGGTTGTGGGGTCGTGGGTGGTGGTGGGTGGTTGTGGGGTCGTGGGTGGTGGTGGGTGGTTGTGGGGTCGTGGGTGGTGGTGGGTGGTTATGGGGTCGTGGGTGGTGGTGGGTGGTTGTGGGGTCGTGGGTGGTGGTGGGTGGTTGTGGGGTCGTGGGTGGTGGTGGGTGGTTATGGGGTCGTGGGTGGTTGTGGGGTCGTGGGTGGTGGTGGGTGGTTGTTTGTGGTGGCGGCGGCACTGCGACCTGTCACCTGCCCACCACGCATGCGCGAGCTATAAATGGAAAACAGCGAAGAGGTAAGCAGAATGGAAAGCATGTATTAGGTCAAGTCTTTTGTTACGTAGATGGTGGACATATTTATTGAAACAAAAATCTTCAGAGGAAACAACATTTTGCACATTCTTGTTGAAATAATCATTTACATTAAACATCTGTCATCAGTCCGTCAGCTTGTCTACAATTAGTGCAAAGTGACTTGCTACTAAATAGTTTCAGTTTCACTCCAGAACTTTTTGTTCATGTCTTTAACTATCATCACGGCGATTATTGTTTATACTATCTCTTACCACCTGTTACGGATGGTCAATTCTCTGCCCCTAGTTGTCCCTCACCACTTGTTCCAGACGGTCAATTCTCTGCCCTTAAGTTATCTTGCCAATTCTCCCCCCGCAACCAATCGATCCTCACCTTACCTCAATCTGCAACATCAACCGAGACATCTCAACCAACAGCCACCCCCCACCCCCCACCCCCCAACTAACACTTCCCTAGCCACTAACCAACACCCCTTCCCTATCCATCCCACTCATACCCCGAGTACAGTACATTAGCCAACCGGCCCACCTCAAACATCAATCCCAACACCCGAACCAACACCCCCCCCCCCACCCGCATCCTAACCAACAACCATTCCAACAGCCTAACCAAGCCTCACAACCCGCCACGCCTCCCCTCCCGTTGCAAGCAACAAACAAAAGAGGGGAGGGGGCGTGAGGAAGGGCGGGCATGAGGAAGAAGGTGTATTTTAGAGGCGGAGCTCAACAAAAGGAGCGGGGGAGGGGCGGGGAACGGCTCCCCTGCGGCCGCAGACCAATTGGCTAAGTAAGGCACGTAGCTCGCCCTGCCGAAGTGCGGTCAGCCCAGCACACCCCAACCCTGAAATGCAATACTTGGGGGAGGCAGCCAGTCTAGCATGATGGAGGTGTGCTGCTCTGGAGGGAGGGAGGGAGGGAGGGAGGAAGGTGGGATGGGTGGGTGAGGAGCAGGGGAAGGGCGTCGAGGAAGCTGTGTGGGTAGGAGGTAGGATGGAAAGGGTGGAATAGGAAAGGGAAATGGAGGTGAGAGGAAGTGTGAAAGGGAGGAGAGCACGAGAGGGGGTAAAGGAAGAAAAAAAAAAGGGGGAAGTGAAAGGGAGGGCGATAAAGACAGAAATAGGAAAGAAAGGGTAAGAGGCAAGCAGGAAGGTGGTAGATAAGGAGTGTTTTAAAGATTGGAGACAGGGACAAAAAAATATCATGTAAGAGCAGATGATGAAGTGAGAAACGAAAGAGAAGAGAAGACATGTATACCTGTAGATTCCAATACCCCCGAGACCCGGTCCCACACCAGGCCTCCTGACTGATGACTCTTCATGCTCGACGAAGGAAAGGTGAGGAAAATGAGGATCGGAGTTTGAGGAAGCGAAAGAGACTAAGAAAATCAAGACAAAGCGTAAGATAAAATAGAGAGGATAACATAGGAATCATAAAATATACAAAAAGACAAAACATGGTAAATGCAAGCGGGTAGAGAATATAATCTATAAACACCAACAAATACGGAAAGCAATAAGTAATACTAAGGCAAATGAATTAAAATGATTAGAAGATCTAAACCTGCAAACGATCACAAAGAAAAAAATAAGAAAGGTGAGGGACGAGAATAAAATATAAAACGATTTTTTAAATGATAAACAAAAATAAGCACAGAAAGACGGCAATATATTATGAATTGTAATAATACACTCTAGTTTTTTATCGCCTTTTCATATTATTTTGTGTTATTAATTTTTGTATTAAACATTCTGCACATTTGCAAAACAAAGTCATTAAATAACACAAGAAACAGGAGATTATACGAATGCAAGGGTAATGGAAGTGGAAGGGAGGGGAGGAAAGAGAGGGAAACGGAGCGTTGGAAAAGGTGTTAGAGCGGTGAAAGGAAAAGAAATTAAATTCACGGACACACAGAGACGAAGTACTAAAGGCATAAGGCTGGTGGCGGAGGAAGAGGCGTTCAGTGAGGAACAAAAGGGAAGGAAGTCTTGGATTACAAAACGAGGGAATTAAATCTTCAAATTGGTGATGGACTAGAAGTTAATTTTAGAACGATGTAAGAGAAATACACAAAAATAAATTTAAGATCAACACACCAGCGGCAAAGAGCTTGAGAACACTGCACTGAGATTTTGCAGTCACGTGGCTAGTCAGAGCTGTCTTACACTTGTCAGCCATATTATACGCGACTACAAGGGAGCCTGTATTGATAAACTATGCGATGAACTCATTTATATTACGTGATGAACATCTCGTCCTACACTGAAAATGAAGTGGAAGCCTACAAGTGTCTTGACACTACAGAGTACTTGAGGGATAGTTAACAAGGCTGCGTCAGTAGCTAGTAATTCATGCCGGCAAGAAAAAAAAACGTTTATCAAAAGCAAACTTTTTATAAACGGAACGTTTCTGATACAAGTCTTTACCAAGTACTTAATCAAAGCTATTGGTTGTGAAAAGTCCCACACAATAAAATGCCAGCTTTTGTAATAACGAACTTTTCCAGCACTTGTCTGAGCATCGTCTCACTCCAACTAACTGCCTGAGGCTGAACTACGACTTTACATAATTAGAAACTTTTGAGAAGTACTCGCCAGTGTGCATATATATATATATATATATATATATATATATATATATATATATATATATATATATATATATATATATATATATATATATATATATATATATATATATATATATATATATATATATATATATATAAATTACACAATAATTCTCTCCATCACCACTGCTAGTGCTGACGTGGCATCGTTAATACAACACCTGCTAGTGTTGCTATGATAGTGTTGATACAACGCCTGCTAGTGTTGCTATGGTAGTATTAATACAACACCTGCTAGTGTTGCTATGATAGTGATACAACACCTACTAGTGTTGCTATGATAGTGTTGATACAACACCTGCTAGTGTTACTATGGTAGTGTTGATACAACAGCTGCTAGTGTTGCTATGGTAGTATTAATACAACACCTGCTAGTGTTGCTATGGTAGTGTTGATACAACACCTACTAGTGTTGCTATGGTAGTGTTGATACAACACTTACTAGTGTTGCTATGGTAGTGCTGATACAACACCTACTAGTGTTGCTATGGTAGTGTTGATACAACACCTACTAGTGTTGCTATGGTAGTGTTGACACAACACCTGCTCATGTTGCTATGGTAGTGTTGACACAACACCTGCTCATGTTGCTATGGTAGTGTTGACACAACACCTGCTCATGTTGCTATGGTAGTGTTGACACAACACCTACTCATGTTGCTATGGTAGTGTTGACACAACACCTGCTCATGTTGCTATGGTAGTGTTGACACAACACCTGCTCATGTTGCTATGATAGTGTTGACACAACACCTGCTCATGTTGCTATGATAGTGTTATGGTAGTGCTATGGAAACAATAACAAAAGTTACAAGATTTAGACAGCACACTCAACCACACTGGTCTACACACACACACACACACACACACACACACTTTTTTGGTATATGTGACTGACATGATGGAAAGGTTAGACTCAGAAGTGTCCCTGTTCGCAGATGATGTGAAGTTAATTAGGAGAATTAAATCAGATGAGGATCAGGCAGGACTTCAAAGAGACCTGGACAGACTGGACACCTGGTCCAGCAACTGGTTTCTCGAATTTAATCCCGCCAAATGCAAAGTCATGAAGATCGGGGAAGGGCAAAGAAGGCCGCAGACGGAATATAGGCTAGGTGGCCCAAGACTACAAACCTCGCTCAAGGAGAAAGATCTTGGGGTGAGTATAACACCGAGCATGTCTCCGGAAGCACACATCAACCAGATAACTGCTGCAGCATATGGGCGCCTGGCAAACCTGAGAACAGCGTTCTGATACCTTAGCAAGGAATCGTTCAAGACACTGTACACCGTGTACGTCAGGTCCATACTGGAGTATGCAGCACCTGTTTGCAACCCGCACTTGATCAAGCACGTCAAGAAATTAGAGAAAGTGCAAAAGTTTGCGACAAGGTTAGTTCCAGATCTAAGGGGAATGTCCTATGAAGAAAGGTAAAGGGAAATCGGCCTGACGACACTAGAGGACAGGAGGGTCAGGGAACACATGATAACGACATATAAAATACTGCGCGGAATAGACAAGGTGGGCAAAGACAGGATGTTCCAGGGAGGGGACAGAAACAAGAGATCACAATTGGAAGTTGAAGAGTCAGATGAGTCAAAGGGATGTTAGAAAGTATTTCTTCAGTAAGAGTTGTCAGGCAGTGGAATAGCCTAGAAAACGACGTAGTGGAGGAGGGAACCATACACAGTTTTAAGACGAGGTTTGATAAAGCTCATGGAGCAGGGAGAGAGAGGACCCAGTAGCAACCAATGAAGAGGTGGGGCCAGAAGCTAAGACTCGACCCCTGCAACCACAAATAGGTGAGTACAAATAGGCGCGTACACACACACACACACTGGGCTACACACACACACACACACACTCTGCTACACACACACACTCGACTACACACACTCACCTACACTCTGGGCTACACACACACACACTCTGGGTTACACACACACACACACACCCACACTCCGGGCTACACACACACACACACACACACCCACACTCTGGGCTACACACACACATACACACACACTCTGGGCTACACACACACACACACACACACACACACCCACACTCTGGGCTACACACATACACACTCTGGGCTACACACACACACCCACACTCCGGGCTACACACACACACACACACACCCACACTCTGGACTACACACACACATACACACACACTCTGTGCTACACACACACACACACACACACACACACACACCCACACTCTGGGCTACATACACACACACTCTGGGTTACACACACACACCCACACTCCGGGCTACACACACACACCCACACTCTGGGCTACACACACACATACACACACACACACACACACACACACACCCACACTCTGGGCTACACACACACACACACACACACACTCTGGGCTACACACACACATACACACACACTCTGGGCTACACACACACACCCACACTCTGGGCTACACACACACATACACACTCTGGGCTACACACACACACACACACCCACACTCTGGGCTACACACACTGAGCTACACACAGGGATACACTCACCAGTCTACCACCCACCAAGCCGCCAGCTACAACCACTGTCGCACCAAATTGACATATTCAACAAAATCCTGGATTTTCACTTCATACCCTCTCAGTTCTTCGTTATTTCCTTGCAACAATATTGATTTGGCTTATTAATTTTAATGACTTTCGACCATAGGAATGTCATTAAGGTTGCAAGTAACTTGTATACCACCAGCTGAGGATACTCTAATCTTTCAAATAGGATGAACGTAAGATCACTGTAGTTTTTTTTTTGCGTGTGTGTACTCAACTAATCGTGGTTGCAGGGGTCGATTCATAACTTCTGGACCCCGCCTCTTCACTAGTCGCTACTAGGTTCACTGTCTCCATTTCCCATGAGCTTTATCATACCTCTTCTTAAACCTATGTATGAATCCTGCCTCCACTACAACACTCTCCAGATTGGTCCACTTCCTGACAACTCTATGACTGAAGACACACTTCCTAACATCCCTGTGACTCAACTGAGTTGCCAACTTCCAGTTGTGGCCCCTTGTTGCTGTGTCACATCTCTGAAACTGTCTGTTCCTATCCACCCTGTCAATTCCTCTTAGTATTTTATATGTCGTTATCATGTCCCCCTCCCCAACCCTCCTGTCCTCCAGTATTGTCAGGTTGAGTTTCCTTAACCTCCCCTCGTACAACAAACTCTTGAACTCTAGGACTAATCCTGTTGCAAACCTGTGCACTTTCTCTTATTTCTTGACGTATTTAACCAAGTATGGGGGTTCCATACTGGTGCTGTATACCCTAATATGGGTCTGAAGTATACTGTGTACAATGTTGTGGATGGCTCCTTACATAGATGTCGAAATGCTATTCTGTAGACAGCCTATGCTGTATGCCATCTGAGTTCATATTTTGCGCCATGCTCGTGCTGCCACCTGTAGGCCTCTCAGTGGGCATCCCTCTCACTCTGGCAGCCAAGCTCTCTCAGTCAACAGGCCTACTTCTCTCTCCCTCGCTGGCATGGCCCCTTCGGGCCATGGGTACGAGCACGCTGCCTGTATACCCAGATTTTGCAAATAAAGTAAGAAGCCTCAGAAGCCTTATCATTGAACCCCACCTGCAACAACGACGTAATAACCATTTTCGAAAACACTGGTAAGAAAACATTAGTGACTGCGTTGCCTCACAGCAGTTGTGTTTGCCCAGAGGAGGAAGAGAATGAAGTTGTCTTCACTTCATCACCCTACACAAGAAGCATCCGTCTCTCAACGAGTTATCCTGATGTCGTGTCTGCAAGTCTAAGCATCCAGACACAGGTACAAGCAGGATCCAGGCCAAAATTCGCTGAATTTCTTCGAGAAATATAAGTGGCGTCACCTGGAACTTCACAGCGCCCCACGCTGTTTCTCAAGTCACGTGTTCAGCGTCACTCGTATGTTGCTGCTGTTGTTTTTCAGCTCAGCACGGCTATTTCAGCAAGCAGAGGTGAGTTTGTGGTGATTTCTGTGCCCACTGTGGAAGAATCTGCACTATCTTCCACTTGTGTAGGTAATATAGATATTATTGGTATAACAGAGACCTGGTTCAACCTGAAAGATAGAGAAATGCCTTCTGAATGCAACATACAGGGTTATAAACTATTCCACACTGATAGGGTCAACAGGAAGGGTGGTGGTGTGGCGATGTATGTCTGAGAAAATTTAAATTGTTGTCTTAGATATGATATAATATTAGAAACATCGAACACAGAATCTGTTTGGTTACAGTTTCTCGAGGGTCGTGACAAATTAATTGTGGGTGTGATTTACAGGCCCCCAAACCTTGATAGGGAGGGCAGTAAGCTGTTATGGGACGAAATTCATAAGGCATCTAGATATGAATTACCCAGATAACTGCAATCAAATCTCTGTCCCAGATTTTCGCTTGGCCGACTTCATGGGACTGAAAAATTACCTGGGTGGGCTAAATTGGGATGTCCTAACTATGGGTCAGGTAGGTGATCTTGGTTGCCAATATGACGTTTTTCAGAGCATAGCACTAGCTGCCCAGACAACTTTTGTTCCGAGTAGGGAAATTAGATCTAACAAAAATGATCCCAAATGGATGAACAATAGATTAAAACATCTCATTGGTCAAAAGAGAGGCATATATAGGCGTATCAAAAGAGAGGATGGGCAGTTAAGAAATCAATATATTCAAATAAAGAGAGAAATAAAAAAAGGAATAAGAAAAGCAAAAAGGGATTATGAAGCTAAGGTCGCAAGGGATTCAAAAAAAACTAACCCAAAAAGGTTCTTTCAGGTATACAGAAGTAAGATTAGCGACAAGATTGGCCCACTTAAGAGTAACTCTGGTCAGATCACTGACAGTGATAAGAATATGTGTGAAATTCTAAATACCTACTTCCTCTCAGTTTTCACCCAGGAAAATACTAGCGATATTCCTGAAATAGATTATGTAGAACAGGATGATAATAAACTATGTACGATTGCGGTAACTAGTGACATGGTCCTCAGACAAATAGAGAAACTAAAACCTAACAAATCCCCTGGTCCTGATGAACTGTTTGTAAGGGTGTTAAAGGAATGTAAAGAGGAACTTAGCATACCTTTGGCTAATCTTTTTAACATGTCACTACAAACTGGCATAGTGCCTGATAAGTGGAAAATGGCAAATGTAATACCTATTTACAAGGCAGGTGACAGGACCTTGGCTTCGAACTATAGACCAATAAGCCTTACCTCCATAGTGGGAAAATTTATGGAATCAATAATTGCAGAAGCAATTCGTAGCCATCTTGACAGGCACAGATTGATTAATGAATCTCAACACTGTTTTACAAAGGGGCGTTCCTGTCTTACGAATTTACTAACTTTTTTCACTAAGGTGTTTGAGGAGGTAGATCATGGTAATGAATACGATATTGTGTATATGGACTTCAGTAAGACTTTCGATAGAGTTCCACACCAGAGGCTATTGAGGAAACTTAGGGCACACGGAATAGGGGAATTTTTTTTCCTGGGTAGAGGCATGGCTGACAAATAGACAGCAGAGAGTTTTCATAAATGGGGGGAAATCAGAATGGGGGCACGTCACAAGCGGTGTTCCTCAGGGGTCAGTGTTGGGCCCGTTGTTCACAATTTACATAAACGACATAGATGGGGGAATAATTAGGGACATAAGCAAATTTGCTAATGACACCAAAATAGGCCGTCCAATTCATTCTAATGAGGACATTAGAGCACTCCAGGATGATTTGAATAGACTGACGCAATGGTCGGAGAAGTGGCAGATGCAGTTTAATATTGACAAATGCAAAGTTCTAAATGTTGGACAGTTAAATAACCATGCCACATGTAAACTAAATAATGTAGATCTTAATACTACTGATTGCAAAAAGGATTTAGGAGTTCTGGTTAGCAGTAACCTAAAACAAAGACAGTGCATTAGTGTTTGCAATAAAGCTAACAGAATTCTTGGCTTCATATCTAGAATTATAAATAATAGAAGTCCTCAGATTGTTCTTCAACTCTATATATCCTTGGTTAGGCCTCATTTAGACTATGCTGCTCAGTTCTAATCACCGTATTACAGAATGGATATAAATGCTCTGGAAAACGTACATAGGAGGATGACAAAGATGATCCCATGTATCAGAAATCTTCCCTATGAGGATAGACTGAGGTCCCTGAATCTGCACTCTCTCGAAAGGCGTAGAATTAGGGGGATATGATCAAGGTGTATAAATAGAAAACACTAATAAATACAGGGGATGTAAATAGCGTGCTGAAAATTTCCAGCCATGACAGGACTCGCAGCAATGGTTTCAAGTTGGAAAAATTCAGATTCAGGAAGGATATAGGAAAGCACTGGTTTGGTAATAGAGTTGTGGATGAGTGGAACAAACTCCCGAGTACAGTTGAGGCTAAAACGTTGTGTAGTTTTAAAAATAGGTTAGATAAATACATGAGTGGGTGTGGGTGGGTGTGAGTTGACCTGACTAGCTTGTGCTGCTGGGTCTGGTGCAGTGCTCCATCCTTGAGTGGAGATGACCAGGCTGGGTGGGTCATTGCGATAATCCAGGGGGGAAACATGGACCTGCTTCGCTTGGGTCAGTAGGCCTGTTGCAGTGTTCCTTCTTTCTTATGTTCTTGTTTATGGGTGAGGAAGGTAGGCGCGTGGTCCTGGCTTCATTGTGCACCACTCACCCACGCTTGCCCTACTGTACGCCACCACTGCTCACTCCCTCTCTGCTGTGTTTTCTATGAATTTTCGTGTGAATTCTTGGCCAGAGCTGTGTATCTGAGTGCCCGAGGTCACTCAAAGCCACATGGATCACGAAGCCACATGGACCTACAAGCCACGTGGGTTAAACCAGATCCTAAGCCACGCTGTGATTTGTTGCCCGACCTCATGACGTCACCCACGATGCTGCCCAACTTCACGACGTCATGATGTCTGTCTTACGTCACCTCACGATGTCACCCCATGACGTCACTCCAGGACGTCACCTCGAGACGTCTGTTGACATCACATCGTGATGCCCTGCAGAATCGTTCCCGCTACGATTCCCATGAAGATATGTTTCACTTCACCTCCTGACTTTCAGAGCAGTTATATGTAGAGAACCAGTCTGGGGACACTTAGACTAACCTCTGCTATAACTTCAACTGTCGAGACTGACACTCGTCAAACCGCAGTTTAGACCCTGTCGGCAGGCGCTGCGTCAGCCCCATGTCACAGCTTCAGTGAGTAGCCTACACAAAGATGATGTTACTTTGACTGCTAGCCTGCTCACTCCAGTATGGTGTATGATGTTACTACTCCCAGATGTTTTGCAGAGCCGTCTCTGCCACGACTCACTCCACGCTCCACGCTCGCCGGCAGTGACAGCCCCAGCGACAGTACCAATCGAGAAATGTCCTCCTGAGTCCCTTGCCAGTAGAAGTCCTGCCCAGTTGCTGAGTACTGAAGATGCCTCACTCGAGGGCACCAGCAGGTTGTGCCCCAGGATGAGTGAACCCTGCAGCGACTACTGCGATGACTGTTTCACCGTTCCAGAGACCGTACCCTGTTACATCACAGTTCACCTGCAGCGATGTCTGTGTTGCAGTATCTTTCCAGATGCAGAAAGGTGTGCAGTGATGTCCATCGACCCTCAATGCCTTAGATCACGATGTTAGCACACCCCACCTGTTCTTTTCTTCCCTCCCTGTAGGAAGTTTTTTTTTTTAATTACATGTATATATAAATATTTTTATTTTGTGTTCTGTGCCCTGTGTCTGCGAGTTTTTTTTTCTGTCAGTCATGCTCGAGGATGGTGCATGGTGCATGGCCGAGCAAATGTAGACAGCCTATGCTGTCTGCCAGCTGAGTTCATATTTTGCGCCATGCTCGAGCTGCCACCTGTAGGCCTCTCAGTGGGCATGCCACTTGAAACAGCATCGCCCTGCCTCCCTCTCACTCTGGCAGCCAAGCTCTTTCAGTCAACAGGCCTACTCCTCTCTCCTTCGCTGGCATGGCCCCTCGAGGCCATGGGCACAAACATACTGCCTGTGTACCTAGATTTCACAAATAGAGTAAGAAGCCTACAAAGCCTTATCATTACTCCCCACTACCAAGAACGTGACAATGCCATTTTAGAAAACAATTCTCAGGTTTGCCAGGTAGGTTAGGTGTAGGTAGGTGTGTGAGAAAAAAAATATCCACCTTGAAAACAGGAAATAAAACCTGAGCGTTTCATGTGCTTACACATATGGCTTTGTGATTTCTAAATTTATATATATATATATATATATATATATATATATATATATATATATATATTTATATATATGTGTGTGTGAGTGTGTGTGTGTGTGTGTGTGTGATTCGTACGTGTGGTGTGTGTGTGTGTGTGGTGTGTGTGTGTGTGTGTGTGTGTGTGTGTGTGTGTCGTGCCGAATATGTAAAACTGGTCAATTAGCAAGAACTCATTTAAAATTAAGTCCTTTCTAAAATTTTCTCTTATACGATTAAAGATATATTTTTTTCATTAATGTTAATGTAAAAATTTTTAATTTTGCACCAAAAGAATCTTAGAAAACTTACCTAACCTTATTATAACAAGAACAATTTATTTTAGCCTAACCCAACTAAATATATTTTAGATTTGTTTACAATAATTTAATACTAAACGAACACAGTGAAATATATTTTTTTCGTTAAGTTCAGAATGATTTTGGCAAAATTATTGCATACACAAATTTTCACTTGTCCTATATGGCAAGATAAACGTTGCTACTTAAGTCAAGATCGCAAGTTCTGCCTATTCGGCACGACACACACACACACATATATATATATATATATATATATATATATATATATATATATATATATATATATATATATATATATACACACATTATATATGTATATATATATATATGGTACCTCAGAACTATGTTGCGAGTAAATATACACGAGTGATTTATTAATATAATCAAAAGTTAGATGCAGTGCAGAAAGCACAAATACATGGGTAGATTACTCAAATCCAGAAGAAGTTAACACCTGGAGTTTACCTGGAGAGAGTTCCGGGGGTCAACGCCCCCGCTGCCCGGTCTGTGACCAGATCTCATGGTGGAACAGCGCCTGATCAACCAGGCTGTTACTGCTGGCTGCACGCAATCTAACGTACGAGCCACAGTCCGGCTGGTCAGGTACCGACTTTAGGTGCTTGTCCAATGCCTGCTTGAAGACAGCCAGGGGTCTATTGGTAATCCCCCTTATGTATGCTGGGAGGCAGTTAAAAATTCTCTATGACAATGAGATGGGATACCACTCTGCCAACAGTTTTTAGTCAACCCGTGTGAACACATGTACGTACACACACACACACACGGTGGGGCACACCACCAAGTGCTGGACACAGTGCACACAACCGAGGAAGAAGTGAAGAGGCTTCTGAGTGAGCTAGATACCTCAAAGGCAATGGGGCCAGATAACATCTCCCCATGGGTATTGAGAGAGGGAGCAGAAGCGCTATGTGTACCCCTAACAACAATATTCAATACATCTATCGAAACAGGGAGATTGCCTGAGGCATGGAAGACAGCAAATGTAGTCCCAATCTTTAAAAAAGGAGACAGACATGAAGCATTAAACTACAGACCAGTGTCACTGACATGTATAGTATGCAAAATCATGGAGAAGATTATCAGGAGAAGAGTGGTGGAACACCTAGAAAGGAACGATCTCATCAACAGCAGCCAACATGGTTTCAGGGACGGGAAATCCTGTGTCACAAACCTACTGGAGTTCTATGACATGGTGACAGCAGTAAGACAAGAGAGAGAGGGGTGGGTGGATTGCATTTTCTTGGACTGCAAGAAGGCGTTTGACACAGTTCCACACAAGAGATTGGTGCAAAAACTGGAGGACCAAGCAGGGATAACAGGGAAGGCACTACAATGGATCAGGGAATACTTGTCAGGAAGACAGCAGCGAGTCATGGTACGTGGCGAGGTGTCAGAGTGGGCACCTGTGACCAGCGGGGTCCCGCAGGGGTCAGTCCTAGGACCAGTGCTGTTTCTGGTATTTGTGAACGACATAACGGAAGGAATAGACTCTGAGGTGTCCCTGTTTGCAGATGACGTGAAGTTGATGAGAAGAATTCACTCGATCGAAGACCAGGCAGAACTACAAAGGGATCTGGACAGGCTGCAGACCTGGTCCAGCAATTGGCTCCTGGAGTTCAATCCCACCAAGTGCAAAGTCATGAAGATTGGGGAAGGGCAAAGAAGGCCGCAGACGGAGTACAGTCTAGGGGGTCAGAGACTACAAACCTCACTCAAGGAAAAAGATCTTGGGGTGAGTATAACACCAGGCACATCTCCTGAAGCGAACATCAACCAAATAACTGCTGCAGCATATGGGCGCCTAGCAAACCTCAGAACAGCATTCCGACATCTTAATAAGGAATCATTCAGGACCCTGTACACCGTGTACGTTAGGCCCATATTGGAGTATGCGGCACCAGTTTGGAACCCACACCTAGCCAAGCACGTGAAGAAACTAGAGAAAGTGCAAAGGTTTGCAACAAGACTAGTCCCAGAGCTAAGAGGTATGTCCTACGAGGAGAGGTTAAGGGAAATCAACCTGACGACACTGGAGGACAGGAGAGATAGGGGGGACATGATAACGACATACAAAATACTGAGAGGAATTGACAAGGTGGACAAAGACAGGATGTTCCAGAGATTGGACACAGTAACAAGGGGACACAGTTGAAGCTGAAGACACAGATGAATCACAGGGATGTTAGGAAGTATTTCTTCAGCCACAGAGTAGTCAGTAAGTGGAATAGTTTGGGAAGCGATGTAGTGGAGGCAGGATCCATACATAGCTTTAAGCAGAGGTATGATAAAGCTCACGGCTCAGGGAGAGTGACCTAGTAGCGATCAGTGAAGAGGCGGGGCCAGGAGCTCGGACTCGACCCCCGCAACCTCAACTAGGTGAGTACAACTAGGTGAGTACACACACACACACACACACACACACACACACACACACATGACGTAAGGAATAGACTCCGAAATGTCCCTGTTTGCAGATGTGAAGTTGATGAGAAAAATTCAATCGGACGAGAACCAGGCAGAACTACAAAGGGATCTGGACAGGCTGCAGGCCTGGTTCAGCATTTGGCTCCTGGAATTCAACCCCACCAAGTGCAAAGTCATGAAGATTGGGGAAGGGCAAAGAAGACCGCAGACGGAGTACAGTCTAGGGGGTCAGAGACTACTAACCTCACTCAAGGAAAAAGATCTTGGGGTGAGTATAACACCAGACATCTCCTGAGGCACACATCAACCAAATAACTGCTGCAGCATATGGGCGCCTAGCAAACCTAAGAACAGCATTCCGACATCTTAATAAGGAATCGTTCAGGACCCTGTACACTGTGTACTTTAGGCCCATATTGGAGTATGCGGTACCTGTTTGGAACCCACACCTAGCCAAGCACGTAAGGAAACTAGAGAAAGTGCAAAGGTTTGCAACAAGGCTAGTCCCGGAGTTAAGGGGTATGTCCTACGAGGAAAGGTTAAGGGAAATCGACCTGACGACACTGGAGGACAGGAGAGATAGGGGGAACATGATAACGACATATAAAATACTGAGAGGAATTGACAAGGTGGACATAGAAAATGTTCCAGTGATGGAACACAGCAACAAGGGGTCACAGTTGGAAGCTGAAGACACAGATGAATCACAGGGATGTTAGGAAGTATTTCTTCAGTCACATAGTAGTCAGGAAGTGGAATAGTTTGGGAAGCGATGTAGCGGAGGCAGGATCCATTCATAGCTTTAAGCAGAGGTATGATAAAGCTAATGGTGCGGAACGAGTGACCCAGTAGCGCCCAGTGAAGAGGTGGGGCCAGGAGCTACGACTCGACCCATGCAACCACAACTAGGTGAGTACAACTAGGTGAGCGCGCGCACACACACACACACACACACACACACACACACACACACACACACACACACACACACACACACTCATACACCCATTTCTGCAGTAAGCTGAACAAAGAGGCTCCACACCTCATGTGATCGTGCGATGAAACCGTTCTGGTGGAGAGAATCCCTTACTTCATCTGTCTTCATAGAGGCCCAGAGCCAGCAGAGGTGCGCTAAATTGTTGCTAGCCCGTTTTTCCATGCTCTCTAACTTTTGGCCCATTCCAATCCTCTATCCTTCTCTCCAGCCTACCACCCAGACCCCCTTCCCCCCACCAACCACCCGAGTACCCCATTCCTCTCCCCAACCTCCCGGTTTTATTCCTCTCACCAACCAAAACGGGGACCCCATTCCTCCCCCCAACCTACAACGGACCCTTTCCCCCTCACCAACCCTAAAACAGAAATTTTTTCCTCCCAACCTCCACAGAAACTTATTCCTCTCCCACCTCCCAGGCCTCTATTCCTCTCCCCAACCTACCAGGTTTCCCTTTATTCCTCTCACCAACCTCCCAATCCTCTATTCCTCCACCAACCTCAGAAAACCTTTCCTCTCCCCAACCACAACGAGTATCATTCCTCTCCCCAACCTACCACATCCCCCTTTTCCTTTTTAAAACCTACCAAGTCCCCCTATTCCCCCCACCAACCTCCCCGGTACCCATTCCTCCACCAACTCCCCGAGATTCTTTTCCTCCACCAACCTCCCAGGTATCTTTTCCTCCCCAACCTACCACAGATTATTCCTCCCATCAACCACCACAGTTCCCTTTTCCCTCTCACCAACCTCCCAAAGGTTTTACCCCTTCCCCAAACCTCCCACGAGCCCTCTTTTCTCCACCAACCAATAAGATCCTTTCTCTCATCAACCTACCAGATACCCATTCCCCACCAACCACCACAGTACCCTCTCCTCCAACCCCCCGAGTACCCCTTCCTCTCCCAACCTCCCAGGTACCCATTCCTCCCCCAAACCTACCACGAGCCCTCTTTTCCCTCCAAACCTCCCACAGTTTCTATTCCTCCCCCCAACCCCCCCGATTTATTCCCCTCACCAACCCCCACAGTCCCTTATTCCCCCACCAACCTACCAAGTACCCTATTCCCCCCAACCCTACCAGAGTTTTCCTCCAACCTCCCAGAGACCTCATTCCTCACCAACCCTCCCCGAGCCCCATTCCTCTCAAACCTCCCACGAGTACTCATTCCTCCCCCTACCACAGTATCTATTCCTCCCCCAAACCCTACCACAGTACCCTTTTCCCTTTATCAACCTCCCAGGTATCTATTCCTCCACCAACCAAACAGACCCATTCCTCTCCCCAACCTCCCCGAGTACTTTTTCCTCTCACCAACCCTAATTACCCTTTTCCCTTTTCCCTCCCCAAACCCTACAAGTTCCCCCATTCCCCCTAAACCCCCAAGTACCATTCCTCTCACCAACCCTACCACGGGGCCCTATTCCTTCCCCCTACAACGAGTACCTCTATTCCTCTCCAACCTACCACAGTCCCCCCATTCCCCACCCCTCCCAGAGTTTTCTATTCCCCCCAAACCTACACGAGTCCCTCTATTCCTCTACCAACCTACCACAGATCTTCCCCCACAACCTCCCAGGTCCTCTTTTCCCCCCACCAACCCCCAGGTACCCCCACCTTTCCCCAACCACCACGAGCCTCTATTCCTCTCATCAACCTACCACGAGTACCTCTATTCCCCCAAAACCTCCCAAGAGATTTATTCCCCCTCAAACCCTACCACGAGTATTTCATTTCTCCCAACCTACTAAGTATCTATTCCCCCCATAAACCTACCAATATTTTCCCCTTTTTAAACCTCCAAGGTATTTTCCTCTCACCCTACCAGAGTACCCATTCCTCCCCCCAACCTCAGGACCTCTATTCCCCCCCAACCTACCAGAGTCCCCATTCCTCTCACCAACCTCCCAAAACCCCTTTTCCTCTCACCAACCTCCCAGAAATTTCTATTCCCCCCAAACCACCACGATTCTATTCCTCTCCCCAACCCCCACGAGTACCCATTCCTCCACCAACCTACCACGAGTACCCTTTCCTCATCAACCTACCACAGTATCTTTTCCCTTTCCAAACCTACCAAAGTCCCTCTATTCCTCTCAAACCCCCACAGCCCTATTTCCCCACCAACCACGAGACTCTTTCCTCTATCAACCCCCAGACCCCTTTTCCCTCCCCCAACCTCCAAAAAATTTATTCCTCTCACCAACCTCCCAGAGTACCAATTATCCATTAGAATTCAGTATAAATTATTAGTGCTTCAGGATTACAACTGGTAGGCTACTAACTAGAGAAATTAAAATTTAATAAATTAATTAAGTATCGTCTAGAGGTATATCATCAAATTAAATTAAATTAATCAATTCAAACAAATTAATAATAATCACTTCTCTCGTATACAATAGTATTGTGCTGAAAGCACATATCACATTTATAATTCTTAAGTACCGTCTGGTACATTAACATTTAATAAGATATTACAAATATGTACAAGTAAGTTTGTGTGTGTAAGTGCTCTAAGTAGTTCGCTATGTCTCAAGACTCGACTAGACTTAAACAAGTGACTGACAAAGTCCTCAAATAAACTAACTTCTTGACCAACTGGCAATCAGAACAGTCTGCTTGAACAGTAAAAAGAATGCTAAGCCCAATAGCAATATAACAAGCAACTGCGACTCAGAATCAGGAACAAGGAGATAATATAACGACACTAAGTAGGGACCATCTGCAGATCCTCCACACAAGTCACCAAACTCCCATACTACTGAATCTAAGTTCAGCATAAGAAAATCCCCGACTGTGATAATACACAGATACCGGTACAAATTAGGTCAGAAACTACAGCTCAGGACCTGAGTTGCTCAGAGTGTCTTTGAGACACACAACCTCAGTACAACGTCGAAAATCACTAAGTCTATCCAATGTTCTGTGAACAGAGTTCTACAGAACTAACAAGAATAATGAGACAATCTGTCCAACCACCAAGAGAGTCTAGACCAGACTGAATACTTCAGGCGAGGTGAGGACACCCCCCTCGATCACGTGATAGCTCCGTGGGTCGCTGCCCAGCAAGAAGCCGGCAGGGAAACAAGCAAAGAGCGATAATTACAGTAGACAATCAAGACTTGAACTGAGCACATAATATGTTACATCCTACCTAACAAAAGGAAGCTAAGTCAAATAATAATATAAAGCAATACATTTACGAATTAGCTATTATCGCAAATATAAGCAATATAAAATTATATGAAAAGATAATAATTATATATATACATAATCATTGCAACCCATTCAGGGGTTGCAACCCCCCCCCCCCCCAACACGACAAACGGTCGCACAAGGAGTTGCATTAATGTCTTTCACATTATTACTGATTACTCATGATACTTTAATAACAATATAATATAAACATTAATCAGAGTCACTCTTGTGCCAAGCACCTCTATAATTTCACAGCGTCTATACACTAAGATATGCCCCTAGTACTAGGGCCGTACACAGTATCGTATCTCCACATACTCGTGGTTATGTACATCAGTGTAGAGACAGGATAGCCTAGACAAGCATAATAGTCTTGTGCTATAGACAGGAGATGGCATTCTACTCTTAAGTAGTGGTTGTGGAATGCTATGCACTATGGACATCTGAGTATGAAACAGCTTAAGGTGTGTAGTGAGGGGGATGGTCTGAGGCAGGACAGTGTTCCGTCACGCAGTACATCGCCCACACAACACTACCCACTCATCACTCAGCTTGTCTCCTTACACGTATATCAATACTGTGAATATATAAATATAATAATTAGACATGAGTATACATAGTTAATATGGGCTGGAGGGATTACGGTACTTTAATGAATTTGACATAGCAAGTAACAAAAGGTATTTGGGCATAAAATTACGTAAATTTTAAATGGGGAAGTGCCCAAATACACGTCAAAATGTTCCAAGGACACCACAAGAGCTAGAGCCTCTTTCTCAATAGTGGCATAATTTTTCTGGTGTCGTTTGAGCTTAGATGAATAGTAACATATAAGATGGAGAATATCAGTGGATGTTGACTGTTGGAGCAGCACAGCACCCACTGCATAACACTCGCATCTATACGTAAAAAGAAGGGAAGATTGAAATTAGGACTCAACACTGGAGCAGAGGAAAGCAGATGCTTCAACCTTTTGAACGAGTCTGAACAATGTCTAGTCCAGATGAACTGAACTTTGCTACTAATGAACACAGTAAGAGGTGTAGGTGGAGGTGTGTGTGCTGGCTTGTCTGTCACTTGACACACGTGGCAACGTCGCACATGATCAGCTACTGTTTCCTTCATCTTTGGCCAAGTAAAATGTTTTGCCAGTTTACCGAGTGTCTTCTTGACACCCAAATGTCCTCCTATGGGACTATTGTGAGCAAAATCAATGGCTTGTTCACGAAATGTAACTGGTAACACTACGAGATGCTTGACTGTGGTGCAAACACTATCAGCTGACAACTTACATGTATTTTTCTCCATCAGTACACCATTACTATAATAGTAATAATTATCGAGATCCTTTGCTTCACTCTCAGTAACTGCTATATCTCTCAGTCTTTCCAGTGACTGATCAACAAACTGATCCTTGATTAAATCATCATGAGTTAGAAATTTAACGTCAGTAGTGTCCTGACTAGGTTGAAGACACGGAGAAGTTGGTGTTAATGACCCTGGGCGCAGAGCGTCACTAAACAACATATTCAAGCCCAAATCATTGTCATCCACTAACTCAACAGGAGACAAGGATGGTTGTTGTATCTTTGACATAGCTCTAGTAATTGCGCTGAGAGGAAATAAAATAGGTTTCTCTCTACAAGCTTCAGTGGCATAATTATCATCAGTGTTATTATCAATCACAAGTGGTTCTTTACATATACCAGCATGAAGGATATCGTTCCCTATCAACAAGTCCACTGACCTGATGGGAAATACACCACTGGATATACCCACTGAAATATAACCAGTATAATAGCTTGTTTCAATGTATATTTTGTGAAGAGGTACTTTTACAACAGCCCCTCCATAGGATTCTAACAATACATCTATCTTGGTATAGGTATCATCAGTTATGGGTAGTACATCTTCTCTTAATAACGTGAGATAACTGCCAGTGTCTCGGAAAGTAATTATCTCAGATGTGATTCGTCAAATCCTACTTTACCTCTCGAAAAGTAAGGACTCATCGCTGAACGAATCTTTTCGTCAGATACACTTTCTGACGCTAGTCATCTGTTCTGAGTAATATTATCTAAAACAGTAGGATCAGAGGTATTACTAGGATTTTGGTGCCTTTGTTGCTCGGAAGAAGATACGACTTGTGTGGGGGCGCCAGCCATACGACTGCTTCTCGTATCTCTTTCTAACTTATAGCAATACTCTCTAGCATGTCCTTTTCTGTTACAATAGGTACATTTAACTTTCTTCTTCTCGATATCAGATTTCTGTCTAGCCACAGAGATTCAGGATTGTGAGTTTTCCTGGTAAAGGTACGAGAAGTTACAGTAGCAGGTACATCAGGCCGGCAATGAGCAGCTGATTTAGGTTGCCAACTTCTAGGACAATTTTTAGTTACTTTGTTTCTCTGTGTTTTAGTACGTACAAGTTTGTGAGAAATCTCGTAATTGTCTGCTAATGCTGCAGTTTCCAGAATATCCGAGGTAGTATGATCGATCAGATACTCTTGTACGTCAGCAGACATACAGTTGTTAAACTCTTCATGTAGTAACAACTGAACAAGGCTGTCGTAGTTGTTACACTTAGCAGACCTACACCACCTCTCAAATGCAACTTTTTTCTCATGAGCAAACTCTACACAAGTTTGATCTTGTCGTCGTTGTAATGTACGAAATGCACGTTGATAACTTACAGGCAACAAGTTATATGTCTCTAGAATAGTTTGTTTGACAGCGTCATAACTAATGTACTTGGCAAATGGTAAAGCAGCAGTATAAGTTTGAGCTCTTCCTGTCAAAGCTGTGTGCAACAAGGTAGCCCAGTGCTTACGTGGCCAGTTCATAGCACGTGCCTGGTTCTCAAACACATCAAAATAGGTGTCTAAGTCACTTTCAAAAAACTGAGGAACCATGGATGCAGCTTTCTGCACATTAAATGTGTCCTGTGATCTATCAGTCTGTCTTCCCAGACGAACATTTTCTCTCTGGAAATCTTCTTCGTTCAATTTCCTCTGTGCCTCTATTTATGCAGTCTGCAACATAATGAGGCGTTCAAACCTCTCAAACTGTTCCTGAGAGATAGGATCAGTGGGTAATGGAGGAGTAGGGAAATTAACATGTCTTTCTGGACTGTCCTTAGGTCGGAAACTTCGTCCAGCCGTCCCTAGAGAGTCTAGATCTGGTCTAGGATAAGTAGATACAGGTGTAGCATACACTGTACTAGTATGAGGCTGCGTCATACTAACAGGAGGGAAGGCGTGAGCGAGAACTGAGCTACACTAGGCTCACTTCTGCCTTAGTTGCTCTTTCTTCTACTTCATCGAATAGAGTCATACTTCCTAATTGTGACACTAGGCTTTCTGAATCTGAATCATAATCAGACATCTCTGTATGAGCAGGAAACAATATATCTTTAACGCTCTGACAGTTTCTGCGGTGTAATTCCTGTTATACATCACACCAAGATATTTGGCTACTCGCCAATACGTCTGAAGTTTTAATGTACTTAACTCAGACAAAGTCAGAGTATCAATTAACTGTTCCACTTTGGCATACATCACGAAAATAAGTGTACTACGAGAGAGTGATTATGGGAAACTATAATCCTAATAGGAATTTTAGTGTTGGTTGTCTTAGAGCTAGAGCTCAAACAGTATTTCCATCTCCTTGGATCAAGAGACTCAGTCAAGTACATACATCCACCTAGTATGTTGTACAAGACTAAACTCAAAGTCTTCAGATTAGGAAAGTACTCAAAGTGTTTGATCATAGAGTTACTAGTATGTCAAACTGGACAATTTCTCCAACACCTTGGATCAAGAGCATCCCGGACGGGCCCCCATTTGTTACAAAAAATGCGATTCTAAAAGCTTAGAGATCTCCAGTGAATACTAGAAAGGACTGCCCTTCTAGCATCCAGCCTGTTACTGGTTTTTTTAACAAGTAGTCAGTATCCTTGTCCAATTATCCATTAGAATACAGTATAAATTATTAGTGCTTCAGGATTAAAACTGGTAAGCTACTAACTAGAGAAATTAAAATTTAATAAATTTATTAAGTATCGTCTAGAGGTATATCATCAAATTAAATTAAATTAATCAGTTCAAACAAATTAATAATAATCACTTCTCTCGTATACAATAGTATTGTGCTGAAAGCACATATCACATTTATAATTCTTAAGTACCGTCTGGTACATTAACATTTAATAAGATATTACAAATATGTACAAGTAAGTTTGTGTATGTGTTTAAGTGCTCTAAGTAGTTCGCTATGTCTCAAGACTCGACTAGACTTAAACAAGTGACTGACAAAGTCCTCAAATAAACTAACTTCTTGACCAACTGGCAATCAGAACAGTCTGCTTGAACAATAAAAAGAATGCTAAGCCCAATAGCAATATAACAAGCAACTGCGACACAGAATCAGGAACAAGGAGATAATATAACGACACTAAGTAGGGACCATCTGCAGATCCTCCACAAAAGTCACCAAACTCCCATACTACTGAATCTAAGTTCAGCATAAGAAAATCCCCGACTGTGATAATACACAGATACCAGTACAAATTAGGTCAGAAACTACAGCTCAGGACCTGAGTTACTCAGTGTGTCTTTGAGACACACAACCTCAGTACAACGTCGAAAATCACTAAGTCTATCCAATGTTCTGTGAACAGAGTTCTACAGAACTAACAAGAATAATGAGACAGACAATCTGTCCAACCACCAAGAGAGTCTAGACCAGACTGAATACTTCAGGCGAGGTGAGGACACCCCCCCCTCGATCACGTGATAGCTCCGTGGGTCACTGCCCAGCAAGAAGCCGGCAGGGAAACAAGCAAAGAGTGATAATTACAGTAGTTAGACAATCAAGACTTGAACTGAGCACATAATATGTTACATCCTACCTAACAAAAGGAAGTTAAGTCAAATAATATAAAGCAATACATTTACGATTTAGCTATTATCGCAAATATAAGCAATATAAAATTATATGAAAAGATAATAATTATATATATACATAATAATCATTGCAACCCATTCAGGGGTTGCAACACTCACCAACCTACCACGAGTACCTCTATTCCTCTCACCAACCTACCACGAGTACCTCTATTCCTCTCACCAACCTACCACGAGTACCTCTATTCCTCTCACCAACCTACCACGAGTACCTCTATTCCTCTCACCAACCTACCACGAGTACCTCTATTCCTCTCTCCCTCCAACCTACAACGAGTACCTCTATTCCTCTCTCCCTCCAACCTACAACGAGTACCTCTATTCCTCTCTCCAACCTACCATGAGTATCCCTGCAAGTATAATAAATATTCTTCACTGAGAGAAAAAAAACTATCTCGCATGGACACCAAGGTATTTTTTTTTTTTATTTTGCCTGCAGGGGCAGAGGGTGTCTTCCTCTGAGTGAACTTTCTGCCATGATGACAGTGAATATTAAGCCAAACAGTTGACACACCAGGTAAATGATGGTATAAAATACCAACAATTGTGCAATACTGTATTTTGAATATTTTTTTCGAAATATTTCTTCAATAAAATATCTTAACACTTCCTATGCGTCTTATTTCACAGTTGACACTACTGACGACAACTTCACTTCTACCCCATGTCAATAATCAGGTGTCACTACCTTTACATAATTTAACAAATCCAGGATATTTACGTATAATGCAACAAACCTTAATTAAAACATAATTATAATGCTCTTAAATGTTAGTGGTTCAAATTTGCATTACTGTACCATGCTACATTTTAAGACAATGCCAGACTGTTTTTTTTTCTCATTACTATACATTCTATTTTATTTCCTCTTGAAGTCGAGTCGCCAACCTGCCACCACCTTCGGCCACCACCTTTCACCTTTCTATGTCCATCTTCTTTTACCATAAACAAATTTCATGTAACACTATTGTAATGTTTAAATTTAATGTTTTCTAATGTATCTCTCTCAATGACCTCAACCTCTAGATTTTTATATATATTTTCCTTGCAAAGTGCCGCAAAGTTTTCCCAACTTGTAGTCTGTGTTGACTTTCTATGCTTCTGTTCCTCCCATATTATTAGCAGTTTCATTCCCTGCTATTTTAACGAGAAAACGTAGCCATATAAATTTTACTTATGTTTTGTCTTTTTCAAGAGCAAATTCACATTATTTCTACAATATTGTAAGTAATATTTCCGGAGACTGGAATGAATAAAACTGAGTTGATCCTCACTTTCTATACAGCCTCTGTGAATAACTGAAGTTCACCTAACTACGCATTCCCTTTAAAAAACAAGTTTTCATAAATGTCTGGTGCTTTGTTTCCACACCTTGGCAAAGGCTAGAGAACATTCAGAACATTGCAATAAGTCTTGCCCCAGAGCTTAAGAGAAATGCAATACCCGGAGAGACTCAACTGAGTCTGACTACCATAGAACCAAATAGAGAACGGGAAACTATGATCACTACGAATAAAATCCTGATAATTTACAGGGTATACAATGACGGGCAGATCATGGAGAGGACCATGAACAGGTAGAAGTTAAAAAGGGATCCAATGTCGTGCAGAGTAAACTTTTCTTATTTTCCCTCAGTCACCTCGTTGCCAGACGTATTACTACGTGTTATTCTATTGTGCTTATTTTATTTTATTTTTATTATCACACTGGCCGATTCCCACCAAGGCAGGGTGGCCCGAAAAAGAAAAACTTTCACCATCATTCGCTCCATCACTGTCTTTCCAGAAGGGTGCTTTACACTACAGTTTTTAAACTGCAACATTAACACCCCTCCTTCAGAGTGCAGGCACTGTACTTCCCATCTCCAGGACTCAAGTCCGGCCTGCCGGTTTCCCTGAATCCCTTCATAAATGTTACTTTGCTCACACTCCAACAGCACGTCAAGTATTAAAAACCATTTGTCTCCATTCACTCCTATCAAACACGCTCACGCATGCCTGCTGGAAGTCCAAGCCCCTCGCACACAAAACCTCCTTTACCCCCTCCCTCCAACCCTTCCTAGGCCGACCCCTACCCCGCCTTCCTTCCACTACAGACTGATACACTCTTGAAGTCATTCTGTTTCGCTCCATTCTCTCTACATGTCCGAACCACCTCAACAACCCTTCCTCAGCCCTCTGGACAACAGTTTTGGTAATCCCGCACCTTCTCCTAACTTCCAAACTACGAATTCTCTGCATTATATTCACACCACACATTGCCCTCAGACATGACATCTCCACTGCCTCCAGCCTTCTCCTCGCTGCAACATTCATCACCCACGCTTCACACCCATATAAGAGCGTTGGTAAAACTATACTCTCATACATTCCCCTCTTTGCCTCCAAGGACAAAGTTCTATGTCTCCACAGACTCCTAAGTTTACATAGGTTTATGTAACCTAACCTAATCCAACCTGCCAATTTTTCACCATTCGTGAAAAAATACACAAAATGTCACGATAAGCCTCTCTCCCAGAAGTCACCATTTCTTTTTGTTACCTGGCAAGTATACGAAACTATGGGTTAACGTACGTTGATCTACCTTAACTGAGAGTAACAAATATTAAAATTTACGAGCAACTTCGAGGGAGCAGAAATGCACTAAAGTGCAATTCATGTTTAACTGGCTGCCCTAATTGGAGAACATGTTTTAAGACATGATTATCTTCCTCCTTCACAACTGGCTACACGTATCCACGTGCCTGTATATTGTTCTTGCCTGTGAGTATACTAACCTATGTGTGAGTATACTAACCTATGTGTGAGTATACTAGCCTATATGTGAGTATACGTGTTCGCATAGGCGTGTACTTGGAGTACGTGGCGGTATGAGCATGTACTTGCCAGTATGAGCGTATATCTATCTATAACTTCGCGTACATGCCAGTACGTGCGTATAATGCTAGTATGTGTTTGACAGTATGTGAATATACTTGTTTGTAAGTGCTTGTGATTATCCCTCAAGAAAGGAAGAGAAGGGAAGCAAGAAGGATAAATGAAAGAAGAGCCCCATCTCCCTGCTCCATCTCTGGCCCTCATTTACTCTCTCAACTCACACACACACACACGCCAGGCCTATTTTTTAATCGACATGTACCTAGGACAAAATGGTAACTAACACACACACACACCCTGCATATAATCCCGAGCTTTGTGGCATATAAACCAGCCCATTTACACCCTCATGCCCTAGCATGTTAATCAGCCCATTTACACCCTCATGCCCTAGCATGTAAACTAGCCTATTTACACCCCCAACGCCGAGAGACGTAAATCAACACCTCCCCACAATGAGGGGGGGGTGCACCTCGATAGCCTCTACAAACTACTTCCTTACATGGTGGGTATTTGGACAAAAACATCATAGTTTGTAATTTACAATAGAGAGGCACCTCCCTCCCTCCTTCCTCTACCCCTGACCCAGTTTGGCCTCAGAGTAGTCCCCGTGAAGACTCCAATATCATATTAATAGGAATATTATGCAAATATCAATACAGGATAAACAGTGAGAAGATCCGAATATTGGACACACCATAAATCGGGACCAGCCAGATTTTCGTCTGTGGTGGTGATTTTGTGGTGGTGGTTGTGGTGGCTATAGTGGTGGTGGTGGCGGCTATAGTGGTGGTGGCTATGGTGGTGGTGGCTATGGTGGTGGTTATGATGGTGGTTATGATGGTGGTGGTTATTACAAAAAAAGTAATTTTTAAAAGACGATGGTATTAAGATTTACTCCTTTTGTAATAAAGAGTTCGGGATACATAAATACACACATTAATATAAATTAATCTTTAATATATAAAAATCAACTATCTTTGGTCTAGAGGTATTTGAACTATGATATTTGTACATGTTACTATAATAAATTATAATTAGCATCTAACTAAAATAATTAATAACCCTACACAGGGTACCACTTTGACACTACTGTCACTATATATATATATCTCTATACTAAAATAATAAATTATAAATAACATTTTTATAATAATAAATTACAATCAACTGCCTCTCACGACACGAAGTCAGTCACACGACACTGTTCAGTGTACACTACAACCAGGCCATCTTCAGTGTCCCACGACACCCTTTTCATCTCAGTGTTCCACTACGGTCCTGTGCATATCTCAGTGTTCCACTCCATCGTACGTCCCTCAGTGTCACACTACGGTCCTGGCCCAGTTCAGTGTAACACTCCAACCTTTTCTTCATGTAATGTCCCACTAAACAGCATCTGACGACTCCGGCCCACAGTTGATCAACGTAGACGGTGAGTCCACAGACATCACCGGTAGTCCAGTAAATCCTCTCCAAAGGCGGTTGACACACCGCTAGCCGAACACCATGCTTCAAGCTCACTGAATGCGGCCGTCAAGTAACTGAGGCCAACAGACTCAGTGAGCTGCGGTGAGCGGTTCTTCTAACGCCAGTAGATAGGTACGATTCGGTGGTCAGGTACCTACTGCATAGACGTGTACCCTGAGGAGTTCAGGTACTTAATGTTGAAGCCAGTAGACGTGTACCCTTCGGTGGTCAGGTACCTACTGCTTAGGTGTGTACAGCGAGGCGCTCAGGTACATAATATTTCTAAAGCCAGTAGACGTGTACCCTTCGGTGGTCAGGTACCTACTGCTTAGGTGTGTACAGCGAGGCGCTCAGGTACATAATATTTCTAAAGCCAGTAGACGTGTACCCTTCGGTGGTCAGGTACCTACTGCTTAGGTGTGTACAGCGAGGCGCTCAGGTACATAATATTTCTAAAGCCAGTAGACGTGTACCCTTCGGTGGTCAGGTACCTACTGCTTAGGTGTGTACAGCGAGGCGCTCTGGTACATACTGTTACTAAAGCCAGTAGACGTGTACCCTTCGGTGGTCAGGTACCTACTGCTTAGGTGTGTACAGCGAGGCGCTCTGGTACATACTGTTACTAAAGCCAGTAGACGTGTACCCTTCGGTGGTCAGGTACCTACTGCTTAGGTGTGTACAGCGAGGCGCTCTGGTACATACTGTTACTAAAGCCAGTAGACGTGTACCCTTCGGTGGTCAGGTACCTACTGCTTAGGTGTGTACCGTGAGGCACTCAGGCTCTTACTGCTCTAAGGCCGGCTCAGCAGCCCCCACATTGGGTTTGATGACGCACCCAGTGGTACTGCCGGCCGGCATGTTAACTATTTAACCGCTAGTTTGGCAGGGGCCGCAACAGTGGTGGTTATGATGATGGTGGTGGTTATGATGATGGTGGTTATGATGATGGTGGTGGTTATGATGATGGTGGTTATGATGATAGTGGTGGTGGCGATGGTGATGGTAGTGGTGGCGATGGTGATAATGGTGGCGATGGTGATGGTAGTGATGGTGATGGTAGTTATGACGATAGTCGTGGTTGTAGGTCATGCCCAAGAGATGACCAGAGTTTAGAAAATAGGTAGGAGGCATCCTCTGTACTTATATTCCATTACTGAGGGAATGATTACCTCATATTCCACTGTCTTGTGTGTATGTTTCTGCAAGACTGAGGTATTAATTACCTTGTCTTCTACTGTCTCCAGTTTCAAATTACCTCTATACTGAACTGATAAAGGCACAGGTTGGCGGAACTTCTTCAAATAAAGATACCCAGGTGTAATGTATCTATATAACACATCATCTTGTCGGTACTGTAATGATACATGCCTGAAACAGCAACATCATAAAATCTTATTACAGAGAATGTCTCCTACAACCTATCTGCTAAGCTCTTGGGCATAACCTACTTCCACTAATGGGTCCCCGCCCACTAATGACGTGACTTCAACTGCTGCACCTCATCTGACTCCAGTATATAGGAGCTCATCTTTCTGTCTATGGGTCAAATGCGTCAAGACTACAGTAGTGAACACAGGCTTCCAGGCTGAGGACCTGATTATCTCATCTTCCACTTTCTTTTGCATATAGTTCTGCAAGGCTGAGAAAGATAGTGTTGGAATGAGTGATGGTGAATATTTTTTTTTTTCGGGTCACCCTACTTCGGCGGGAGACGGCCGGAGTGTTGAAACATTATCTCCATGAAAAACATTTGTATTTATGACTTAAACAGTTAATATATAATCATGATGTGCATCATATAAAACTAAACAAGTTTACCAAGAACTTCTACACAAAATGATCCATCTTCTATAACTACTGGGCACGACATGCCCAGGGTATAAACCAGAGAAAACGGTGTTCTTACGAGGTATAACTCATATAAATATTCCCGCTACTCAAAAATGACGTTGCGCATACCCTACCGAGAACAAGAATCCTGTGGCTTACACACACATCACTAGCTAAGGATGTTATCCAAGTAACTACCCAACGTCACTCTTCTCTACTACATTATGTAATGTTCCCACGGCAGGCTTAATTGGCAATGGCCTCATCACAGACTGAGGGACCAGGATTCGGTCCCCGGACGAGTGGAAACTTAGGCTCTAAGTTTGTTCAGGTACAGGTACACATAAATACAGTTACATAGATTATCATACATAGCAGCATATCTGTAAATTACCTAGGATAACCCAAAAAGTCAAAGTGACTTATATCCACTGGGGTCCTTTTAATAACTTTTTATTTAAACCTTAAAAGTTAAAGTAGTTAAGTAACTCTGTGAAAAGCAGTTATAATAAAAGAAAATATACTGGGAATACGGTAAACTGAGTTATTAATATTAAAGAGATGATCAGATCACAGTAATAGGTAAATGTATGTTAACTCTACAAGAAATCACTCTCTTTCCTTTCTGTAGCTACATTCATTAGGGACCTTTTGGCTCTTTTCTTTAACTGGGTCGTGCTATGACAGGCTTTGACAAGTGCAGGCAGTCTTTTCCACTCCTTTATTGCTGTACGATAAAATGTGTTTGAAGTCTGACCACCGACTGTGGGAACTACAAAATTGTGGTCCATTCCCTTAGTACTATACTTGATTTGGCTGCCAGCCTTGACAAACTTGGCAGCAAGATATTCTGGACACTGAGCAATTTTGTAAACGTGATTTAACTTTAGCTCTGTCTTCAACATTCAGCATAACCAGTTGTTGTGATTCATCCTGGCCTACGTGCTCTCTTGGGCCCATGTCCAGGATGAATCTCACCATTTTGTTCTGGGCGATTCGTAGTCTATCTTTCAGTTTTTTTGTAAAGGCAGCACCAGGAAGGGCAAGAATAACCTATATGGGTAAACATAGGCTCCTGCGAGCCTCAGTAGGCTAACTGTAGAGGAACTTTAGTCTGGCATTCGCTTTCTTTACTACACTGTTCCCAATCATTTCTCTTGACATGCTTAGGTCAAAGGGGATTCCCAGATATTTCACTGAGGATACTGAAGTGATGGGTTCCCAATTACACTGGACAGTAAAACTGTTTACCCTTTCCAGTTTATTTTACGTGCCAACGAGTATTGGCTTCCGTTTTCCAGAGGTGTAACGATAATTTGCTGTCTAGTAACCTTTTGCTGCAGGACTCTAGTTTTATTGATAGTACATTAGCTATATCTTGTGTATACAACAGAAGCTTACAATTGACACTGATAACGTGTCAAATGTAACGTGATTACGTATAACAATAAGGGACCCAAAATACTACCTTGGGGAACCCCACATGCTATCGGCAGGGGTTCTGATTCTATGTTAATCTATTGGATAGACAGAGCCACTGTATAGATAAACGTATGTTTAATAAAATGTTCTAGTTACAGCATACGTGTCTTACTTGTCGGTGTTCATCACTATTTGTATATTTATAAGTCGGCTAACACCCAAGTACCTATTTACTGCTAGGTGATCAAGAGCAATATATGTAATGAAACATGGCCACATCTCCACCTGCCCAAGGCTCCAGCCGAAAGCGCTACCATGGAGCACTTGAGAAAGGAAATTTTTAAAGTTCATAATGTGTTATGCTATAAAAGGCTTTACTCTATGAAGTAAACGTGTCATACGGAGAGAAGTAATAAGAGGCAGAGGGCGCCAATGGCTTCCAATCCTTCCCAAATTCATTTAGCAAAAATGAAATGCCCCTTCCCTTTTACTGTCAGTCTTTCTTCCAATGACGGCGAGTTTAATACGATATTCTTACCCAAAGTTTTCCCACAATGAAACATCCTGCGTAGGGTACCCTTACCCAATGTGCTCGCCGAAACACCATGTGTACGATACTCTTATGAAAAATGTAATCACTACGGTAAAACTCCATTGAAACAATAAATCCTAATCTATTCAATATTCCAATATCGTATCTTTCCTTATCAGGTTGCTCTCCTACCATTACACACAGAAGGCTTGTCATAATATATCCTCATCACAAGGTAACTTCTTTACTTACCACAATATCTTGTTAATCTACACACAGCAACTTTAGACTACCTCCACGACAATACCAATATAGCAACCCTTCCACAACGTCAGTAGTACACTAACAACACCTGGGAATGTGTAAATGCGAGTATCTTGTCAACTTAAACATTGATATCTGGTTAGTAAGTGAATGGGTGACCACATCACAACACAGCCGTTAACTTACGTTTTCGAGAAGCTATGGGCTTATTATTACATACCAATACCTTAACAGCGGTACTTCCACCAAGGTCTCGAAGGGTCGAAGGCAAGACGGAATCACAAAGTTTGTCTTGAAAATACTCCCTCCCGACCATCCTTCTGGGGAGCTACTACGACCTCTCCACATGTCCGGGGAACCACGATTTAAAATAAAAATGGAAAATTTATCAGAAGCCAGAACCAAATGGTAGGGGGTAGGACGCTCCCCAAATATTTAAATGGATATTGAAAGGAATGGGAAATTGGGGAGTGAAGTGGAGCCGCTGGTAGTATAGCAGAATGAGAAGAAACGGAACAGGAATCTCGAACCTATGGAAGATTATATGAGAGATGGAGGTAGGAGAGATTGAAAGATGGAGAGAGGAAGAAAATACAGGGGGGGGGGGGGGAGTAACCATAAAACATATAATGCCTATATCCTGACATTCTGAAGGAAATGTTGAGCTACCATCACACAAGCTGTTTATACAAATGAGAGCAGGAGCGTAAAGAATGCTCTTTTCTAGCCCTCAACTCCAGCCAAACTGCCGGCATGAAAACAAGAAAGGAGGTTAAATACAGAATGAAATCAACACAATCGCTACCAAGTTCACCACTATTTTTTTTTTATTAAAGACTTGATGAATAAGACATGTGCAAAGTCTGAGTATCTTTATTTGAAAAAAAAAAAAAACATTTAACCCACCAAGAGTTAACCTTCTTTATCAATGAGAAAAAGAGACCTACCTAACTGAACCAACGAGGTGGACGTAGAAGAGCAATGAAGTAGTGGTAGTGTCACATCTTGCGAGTGAAGATTTCAGTATTTTATCCTTAATTAAAGTTCTACCAATGAAAGGCGTTCAGTCCCTTAGCCTTCAACACATAATTATAAATATACGTAAATTTGGCGCATATTAGATTCAACAATGGTATGTAGGCCTTTTGCAGTGCTCTGCCAACTTCTATGAGGTTTAAGTTAGGTATGATCCAATTTTGAGGTTGGTTGTAGTTGGTCGTTCGGGGCTTTAACATAAAAAGCTGCTAAAAATCATTATTAATTCCCCACCACCGTAACGTAATCGAACGTATGGACAAGTCTGGAGGGGAGGGATGATGACCAATGAAAGAATGAGGCATAACGAAACTAGAAATAGGAATAGTGGAAGCAAAACAAGGAAAAGATCAAAAACTGAAAGGGAAAAGGTGGTGGAAAGGAAGATGTGCATCAAGAGTAAGACGTAGGGGTGGAAGTGTGTGTGGGGGTGGGGAAAAGATGGCTTGCCCCAGTGAGGGAGCAAAGAAAAGAACGACTTAGATCCGGTAAGAGGATGAAAAGGGAAGCTCAGAGCTCACGAGGAAGAAATGCAGCAAAGGAAAAGTTGAACGACACAGTTGTCGTGAGCAACGAAAAAGGAGGTGCCCGGCAAAAAGTCGCACACGGAGAAAATGAGAACGGACATGGGATATGAAAACAGAGTAGAGGAAGGCAGGACCGGCAAGACGACTTATCTCTCGCCTCTACCTGTGGTGGTTTAGCTTGTAATTTCAACACCGGATAGATGGCTGCGACCTTACTCTTATATACAAGATCAATTTCCTTAAGGCTCCGCACTAGTACAACTTCGTGACGGTCGAAGTACCGTTATCTGAACTCTCACCACAGCTGTATCCTTCTAAAGATTACTACATCAGCAAACGCGTATTCCTCAAAGGACTCACTGAAACAAGTTCTCACAGTGAGAAGACATAACCCACATAAGACGAAAAGAAAATAATGTGTTCAGTTATTTCGACCTCCAAATCAAATCCTCTTCAGTAAATGTTTCAGCCGGTGGCTGAAATACATAAAGCTTATCTGTTTTTGTTTTTATGTGGGTTATATTCTCCCACTGAAATATATAAAGTACACTTCGACTGACCAACAGGTTCTCACAATAATGGACAGAGAGCCTACTAGCGAAAGAAAAAGCTCTGGCTCATGCTACTTTCACCATACCGCAGTTCCCCGTGTTATAGTGCTTGGTATTAACTTAATTCAAAAATATTACTAGACCCAATGATAAAGAACAAACGTTGAAATGCTGAGGCACTAAAAATACATAATATGAAGAGGAAGTGGGCGAGGCTATTATAAAAGCCATTAAGGAAGTCAATTATACTAGCGATTTGATGAAGGAAGAACATATCTAAATCACAAAAGCTGTTCATGAGTCTAACCTCTTTGACTCACGAAATCGTAATGACACGATTGCAAACAAACGGTCTGGAGTTTTGAGACTCTCTGACCGCGGGTTCAAATCCCGCCCGTGGTATGGTTTCTAACCTCTTTCCTCGAGAGAAAACTGCGATTGTTATTGACCGTTGCTTACAAGTTGGTATTACAGGCTCTCATCAGTGTTATCAGTAAAGGAACCTCCCGAATCAAAATTTCCAGAAAACGAATCTTCCTCGTCAAAGTTTAAGTATGCCTTCGACATCTAAGTTATTGGTACTAAATTAATATCTCGCGTTTACGTTACCGGTAAACAAACGTCCCACGTCGAAGTTACCAGTAAGTGAACCTCCGACGTCAAGGTAACCGGTAAGAGAGCTTCCAGTGTCCAAGTTACCAATAAGGACTGGCAAGACTCATCCAAACTTGGAAGTCAAAGGCCTTCCCTCCTGGCCTGAGTGACCAGGCAGCAAGAGGCAAGTTGGTGGGTGTATCTGGAAATTAATCAGGTAGGAGCGGAAGGAAGCGAGGGTCGAGGACTGCTCTTGAAGCCAACATCAAAGATAGCGGTGGGGACCAGGAACACGCTACAATAACCACTACCAGAACCAATCACCACAGTCCATATGAGACAGAGTTCTGTGTTGCCGTACAACTCTTCACAGCCAAGATATGCACGACGCTGCTGAAGAACTACGGAACTAGGAAGTAAAGCAGTAGCAGCAAAGACAAAAAAAAAAAAAAAAAAAAAAGCAGTAGCAATAACCCCAGCATCAAAAGCAGCAACCGTAAACAGAATCCAAAGATGCAAGCCTTGTGCAGCTGCAGCACCCACTTAGCAGGGCACTGGTATAGTCAGGGCGAGAAGGGGGGAAAAAAAGGCGGATAGAGGAAGGGGGAGGGGGGTGCGACATAAATCCAGGTTGTACGCCGGAGACGATAATCCACAAACAATTAAGTAGGCGAGCGTCTCTGGCGAAGCAGATTACAATAGCTCTCCGTACTAGACCCGCACCCCACGCCGCTATCCACATGCTTATTAACATACACACTTCACTCCAACAAACACGCACCACCTACCCACCTTCCCTATACATAACAAGATTTACACTTGTCTACTTGGCCGAATTATTGTCATACCCATCAAACTATCGACGCCGGAGACGGAGGAATCCGTCCCAGTTATCCGAATCATATTACGGATGTAAAATCGTCCTCTTAGGAAAATTAGTAAAGCGAAGTGGGGGGGGGGGGCAATAGGCCTAGTGGGATTGCTGTAATAATACGGGAGGGGAGGTGGGGATGCGCCTCTTTGTGCACCCACAAGTATACCGCCCACGGTCACACACTGGGGATACCGCCCACGTTCACACACTGGGGATACCGCCAATGTTCACACACTGGGGATACCGCCAACGTTCACACACTGGGGATACCGCCCACGTTCACACACTGGGGATACCGCCCACGTTCACACACTGGGGATACCGCCCACGTTCACACACTGGGGATACCACCCACGTTCACACACTGGGGATACCACCCACGTTCACACACTGAAGATACCACCAATCTTCACACACTGGGGATACCGCCCACGTTCACACTGGGGATACCGCCCACGTTCACACACTGGGGATACCGCCCACGTTCACACACTGGAGATACCGCCCACGTTCACACACTCGGGATACCACCCACGTTCACACACTGGAGATACCGCCAACGTTCACACACTGGAGATACCGCCCACGGTCACACACTGGCGATACCGCCCACGTTCACACACTGGGGATACCACCCACGTTCACACACTGGGGATACCACCCACGTTCACACACTGGAGATACCGCCCACGTTCACACTGGGGATACCGCCCACGTTCACACTGGGGATACCGCCCACGTTCACACACTGGGGATACCGCCCACGTTCACACACTGGGGATACCGCCCACGTTCACACACTGGAGATACCGCCCACGGTCACACACTGGGGATACCGCCCACGTTCACACACTGGGCATACCACCCACGTTCACACAAGGGATACCACCCACGTTCACACACTGGGGATACCGCCCACGTTCACACACTGGGGATACCGCCCACGTTCAGACACTGGGGATACCGCCCACGGTCACACACTGGGGATACCGACCACGATCACACACTGGGGATACCGACCACGATCACACACTGGGGATACCGCCCACGATCACACACTGGGGATACCGCCCACGTTCACACACTGGGGATACCACCCACGTTCACACACTGGGGATACCGCCCACGTTCACACACTGGGGATACCGCCCACGTTCACACACTGGAGATACCGCCCACGTTCACACACTCGGGATACCACCCACGTTCACACACTGGAGATACCGCCAACGTTCACACACTGGAGATACCGCCCACGGTCACACACTGGCGATACCGCCCACGTTCACACACTGGGGATACCACCCACGTTCACACACTGGGGATACCACCCACGTTCACACACTAGGGATACCGCCCACGTTCACACTGGGGATACCGCCCACGTTCACACTGGGGATACCGCCCACGTTCACACACTGGGGATACCGCCCACGTTCACACACTGGAGATACCGCCAACGTTCACACACTGGAGATACCGCCCACGGTCACACACTGGGGATACCGCCCACGTTCACACACTGGGGATACCGCCCACGTTCACACACTGGGGATACCACCCACATTCACACACTGGGGATACCGCCCACGTTCACACACTGGGGATACCGCCCACATTCAGACACTGGGGATACCGCCCACGGTCACACACTGGGGATACCGACCACGATCACACACTGGGGATACCGACCACGATCACACACTGGGGATACCGCCCACGATCACACACTGGGGATACCGCCCACGTTCACACACTGGGGATACCACCCACGTTCACACACTGGGGATACCGCCCACGTTCACACTGGGGATACCGTCCACGTTCATACACTGGGGATACCGCCCACGTTCATACACTGGGGATACCGCCCACGTTCATACACTGGGGATACCGCCCACGTTCATACACTGGTAATACCGCCCACGTTCATACACTGGGGATACCGCCCACGTTCACACACTGGGGATACCGCCTACGTTCACACACTGGGGATACCACCCACGTTCACACTGGGGATACCACCCACGTTCACACACTGGGGATACCACCCACGTTCACACACTGGGGATACCACCCACGTTCACACACTGGGGATACCACCCACGTTTACACACTGGGGATACCACCCACGTTCACACTGGGGATACCACCCACGTTCACTGGGGATACCACCCACGATCACACTGGGGATACCGCCCACGTTCACACACTGGGGATATCACCCACGTTCACACACTGGGGATACCGCCCACGTTCACACACTGGGGATACCGCCCACGTTCACACACTGGGGATATCACCCACGTTCACACACTGGGGATACCACCCACGTTCACAAACTGGGGATACCACCCACGGTCACACACTGGGGATACCACCCACGTTCACACAATGGGGATACCACCCACGTTCACACACACTGGGGATACCACCCACGTTCACACACTGGGGATACCACCCACGTTCACACACTGGGGATACCACCTACGTTCACACACTGGGGATACCACCCACGTTCACACTGGGGATACCACCCATGTTCACACACTGGGGATGCCGCACACGTTCACACACTGTGGCTACCAACCACGTTCACACACTGGGGATACCACCCACGTTCACACACTGGGGATACCGCCCACGTTCACACACTGGGGATACCACCCACGTTCACACACTGGGGATACCACCCACGGTCACACACTGGGGATACCGCCCACGTTCACACTGGGGATACCACCCACGGTCACACACTGGGGATACCACCCACGTTCACACACTGGGGATACCACCCACGTTCACACACTGGGGATACCACCCACGTTCACACACTGGGGATACCACCCACGTTCACACACTGGGGATACCACCGACGTTCACACACTGGGGATACCACCGACGTTCACACACTGGGGATACCACCCACGGTCACACACTGGGGATACCACCCACGTTCACACAGTCGGGATACCACCCACGTTCACACACTGGGGATACCACCCAAGTTCACACACTGGGGATACCACCCACGTTCACACACTGGGGATACCACCCACGTTCACACACTGGGGATACCACCCACGTTCACACACTGGGGATACCACCCACGTTCACACACTGGGGATACCACCCACGTTCACACACTGGGGATACCATCCACGTTCACACTGGGGATACCACCCACGTTCACACACTGGGGATACCGCACACGTTCACACACTGTGGATACCAACGTTCACACACTGGGGATACCACCCACGTTCACACACTGGGGATACCGCCCACGTTCACACTGGGGATACCGCCCACGTTCACACACTGGGGATACCACCCACGTTCACACACTGGGGATACCACCCACGTTCACACACTGAAGATACCACCAATCTTCACACACTGGGGATAACGCACACTTTCACACTGGGGATACCGCCCACGTTCACACACTGGGGATACCGCCCACGTTCACACACTGGAGATACCGCCCACGTTCACACACTCGGGATACCACCCACGTTCACACACTGGAGATACCGCCAACGTTCACACACTGGAGATACCGCCCACGGTCACACACTGGCGATACCGCCCACGTTCACACACTGGGGATACCACCCACGTTCACACACTGGGGATACCACCCACGTTTACACACTAGGGATACCGCCCACGTTCACACTGGGGATACCGCCCACGTTCACACTGGGGATACCGCCCACGTTCACACACTGGGGATACCGCCCACGTTCACACACTGGAGATACCGCCAACGTTCACACACTGGAGATACCGCCCACGGTCACACACTGGGGATACCGCCCACGTTCACACACTGGGGATACCACCCACGTTCACACACTGGGGATACCACCCACATTCACACACTGGGGATACCGCCCACGTTCACACACTGGGGATACCGCCCACGTTCAGACACTGGGGATACCGCCCACGGTCACACACTGGGGATACCGACCACGATCACACACTGGGGATACCGACCACGATCACACACTGGGGATACCGCCCACGATCACACACTGGGGATACCGCCCACGATCACACACTGGGGATACCGCCCACGTTCACACACTGGGGATACCACCCACGTTCACACACTGGGGATACCGCCCACGTTCACACTGGGGATACCGTCCACGTTCATACACTGGGGATACCGCCCACGTTCATACACTGGGGATACCGCCCACGTTCATACACTGGGGATACCGCCCACGTTCATACACTGGGGATACCGCCCACGTTCACACACTGGGGATACCGCCTACGTTCACACACTGGGGATACCACCCACGTTCACACACTGGGGATACCACCCACGTTCACACACTGGGGATACCACCCACGTTCACACACTGGGGATACCACCCACGTTCACACACTGGGGATACCACCCACGTTCACACTGGGGATACCACCCACGTTCACTGGGGATACCACCCACGTTCACACTGGGGATACCGCCCACGTTCACACACTGGGGATATCACCCACGTTCACACACTGGGGATACCGCCCACGTTCACACACTGGGGATACCGCCCACGTTCACACACTGGGGATACCTCCCACGTTCACACACTGGGGATACCACCCACGTTCACAAACTGGGGATACCACCCACGGTCACACACTGGGGATACCACCCACGTTCACACAATGGGGATACCACCCACGTTCACACACACTGGGGATACCACCCACGTTCACACACACTGGGGATACCACCCACGTTCACACACTGGGGATATCACCTACGTTCACACACTGGGGATACCACCCACGTTCACACTGGGGATACCACCCATGTTCACACACTGGGGATGCCGCACACGTTCACACACTGTGGCTACCAACCACGTTCACACACTGGGGATACCACCCACGTTCACACACTGGGGATACCGCCCACGTTCACACACTGGGGATACCACCCACGTTCACACACTGGGGATACCACCCACGGTCACACACTGGGGATACCGCCCACGTTCACACTGGGGATACCACCCACGGTCACACACTGGGGATACCACCCACGTTCACACACTGGGGATACCACCCACGTTCACACACTGGGGATACCACCCACGTTCACACACTGGGGATACCACCGACGTTCACACACTGGGGATACCACCGACGTTCACACACTGGGGATACCACCGACGTTCACACACTGGGGATACCACCCACGGTCACACACTGGGGATACCACCCACGTTCACACAGTCGGGATACCACCCACGTTCACACACTGGGGATACCACCCAAGTTCACACACTGGGGATACCACCCACGTTCACACACTGGGGATACCACCCACGTTCACACACTGGGGATACCACCCACGTTCACACACTGGGGATACCACCCACGTTCACACACTGGGGATACCACCCACGTTCACACACTGGGGATACCATCCACGTTCACACTGGGGATACCACCCACGTTCACACACTGGGGATACCGCACACGTTCACACACTGTGGATACCAACGTTCACACACTGGGGATACCACCCACGTTCACACACTGGGGATACCGCCCACGTTCACACTGGGGATACCACCCACGTTCACACACTGGGGATACCACCCACGTTCACACACTGGGGATACCACCCACGGTCACACACTGGGGATACCACCCACGGTCACACACTGGGGATACCACCCACGGTCACACACTCGGGATACCACCCACGGTCACACACTGGGGATACCGCCCACGTTCACACACTGGGGATACCGCCCACGGTCACACACTGGGGATACCGCCCAAGTTCACACACTGGGGATACCACCCACGGTCACACTGGGGATACCGCCCACGTTCACACACTGGGGATACCACCCACGGTCACACACTGGGGATACCAACCACGGTCACACACTGGGGATATCACCCACGGTCACACACTGGGGATACCGCCCACGTTCACACACTGGGGATACCACCCACGTTCACACACTGGGGATACCACCCACGTTCACACACTGGGGATACCGCCCACGTTCACACTGGGGATACCACCCACGTTCACACACTGGGGATACCACCCACGTTCACACACTGGGGATACCACCCACGGTCACACACTGGGGATACCACCCACGGTCACACACGGGATACCACCCACGGTCACACACTCGGGATACCACCCACGGTCACACACTGGGGATACCGCCCACGTTCACACACTGGGGATACCGCCCACGGTCACACACTGGGGATACCGCCCAAGTTCACACACTGGGGATACCACCCACGGTCACACTGGGGATACCGCCCACGTTCACACACTGGGGATACCACCCCCGGTCACACACTGGGGATACCAACCACGGTCACACACTGGGGATATCACCCACGGTCACACACTGGGGATACCGCCCACGTTCACACACTGGGGATACCACCCACGTTCACACACTGGGGATACCACCCACGATCACACACTGGGGATACCGCCCACGTTCACACACTGGGGATACCACCCACGTTCACACACTGGGGATACCACCCACGTTCACACACTGGGGATACCACCCACGTTCACACACTGGGGATACCACCCACGTTCACACACTGGGGATACCACCCACGTTCACACTGGGGATACCACCCACGTTCACACTGGGGATACCACCCACGTTCACACACTGGGGATGCCGCACACGTTCACACACTGTGGCTACCACCAACGTTCACAAACTGGGGATACCACCCACGTTCACACACTGGGGATACCACCCACGTTCACACACTGGTGATACCACCCACGTTCACACACTGGGGATACCGCCCACGTTCACACACTGGGGATACAGCCCACGTTCACACACTGGGGATACCGCCCACGTTCACACACTGGGGATACCGGCCACGTTCACACACTGGGGATACCTCCCACGTTCACACACTGGGGATACCGCCCACGTTCACACACTGGGGATACCACCCACGTTCACACACTGGGGATACCGCCCACGTTCACACACTGGGGATACCGCCCACGTTCACACACTGGGGATACCGCCCACGTTCACACACTGGGGATACCGCCCACGTTCACACACTGGAGATACCGCCCACGGTCACACACTGGGGATACCGCCCACGTTCACACACTGGGCATACCACCCACGTTCACACAAGGGATACCACCCACGTTCACACACTGGGGATACCACCCACATTCACACACGGGATACCACCCACGTTCACACACTGGGGATACAGCCCACGTTCACACACTGGGGATACCGCCCACGTTCACACACTGGGGATACCGCCCACGTTCACACACTGGGGATACCGCCCATGTTCACTCACTGGGGATACCACCCACGTTCACACACTGGGGATACCACCCACGTTCACACACTGGGGATACCACCCACGTTCACACACTGGGGATACCGCCCACGTTCACACACTGGGGATACCGGTCACGTTCACACACTGGGGATACCACCCACGTTCACACACTGGAGATACCGCCCACGTTCACACTGGGGATACCGCCCACGTTCACACACTGGGGATACCGCCCACGTTCACACACTAGGGATACCGCCCACGTTCACACACTGGAGATACCGCCCACGTTCACACACTGGAGATACCGCCCACGTTCACACACTGGGGATACCACCCACGTTCACACACTGGGGATACCGCCCACGTTCACACACTGGGGATACCGCCCACGTTCACACACTGGGGATACCGCCCACGTTCACACACTGGGGATACCGCCCACGTTCACACACTGGGGATACCGCCCACGTTCACACACTGGGGATACCGCCCACGTTCACACACTGGGGATACCGCCCACGTACACACACTGGGGATACCGCCCACGTTCACACACTGGGGATACCGGTCACGTTCACACACTGGGGATACCGCCCACGTTCACACACTGGGGATACCGCCCACGTTCACACTGGGGATACCGCCCACGTTCACACACTGGGGATACCGCCCACGTTCACACACTGGGGATACCACCCATGTTCACACACTGGGGATACCGTCCACGTTCACACACTGGGGATACCGCCCACGTTCATACACTGGGGATACCGCCCACGTTCATACACTGGGGATACCGCCCACGTTCACACACTGGGGATACCGCCCACGTTCACACACTGGGGATACCACCCACGTTCACACACTGGGGATACCACCCACGTTCACACACTGGGGATACCACCCACGTTCACACACTGGGGATACCACCCACGTTCACACACTGGGGATACCACCCACGTTCACACACTGGGGATACCACCCACGTTCACACACTGGGGATACCACCCACGTTCACACTGGGGATACCACCCACGTTCACACTGGGGATACCACCCACGTTCACACTGGGGATACCACCCACGTTCACACTGGGGATACCGTCCACGTTCACACACTGGGGATATCACCCACGTTCACACATTGGGGATACCGCCCACGTTCACACTGGGGATATCACCCACGTTCACACACTAGGGATACCACCCACGTTCACACACTGGGGATACCACCCACGTTCACACACTGGGGATACCACCCACGTTTACACACTGGGGATATCACCCACGTTCACACACTGGGGATACCACCCACGTTCACACACTGGGGATACCACCCACGTTCACACACTGGGGATACCACCCACGTTCACAAACTGGGGATACCACCCACGTTCACACACTGGGGATACCACCCACGTTCACACACGTGGGATACCACCCACGTTCACACACTGGGGATACCACCCACGTTCACACACTGGGGATACCGCCCACGTTCACACACTGGGGATACCACCCACGTTCACACACTGGGGTTACCGCCCACGTTCACACACTGGGGATACCGCCCACGTTCACACACTGGGGATACCGCCCACGTTCACACACTGGGGATACCGCCCACGTTCACACACTGGGGATACCACCCACGTTCACACACTGGGGATACCGCCCACGTTCACACACTGGGGATACCGCCCACGTTCACACACTGGGGATACCGCCCACGTTCACACACTGGGGATACCACCCACGTTCACACACTGGGGATACCACCCACGTTCACACACTTGGGATACCACCATTATTAATGGCAAGAAAAGAAGTACACTTTTATAACTGAATATAATGTTAATTTTACCAGTTAAAAATCTTATCACTATCATTACTGCTAACCATACTAATGTTACAACTAGCACTAACAACCATACTAATGTTACAACTAGCACTAACAACCATACTAATGTTACAACTAGCACTAACAACCATACTAATGTTACAACTAGCACTAACAACCATACTGTTACAACTAGCACTAACAACCATACTAATGTTACAACTAGCACTAACAACCATACTAATGTTACAACTAGCACTAACAACCATACTAATGTTACAACTAGCACTAACAACCATACTAATGTTACAACTAGCACTAACAACCATACTAATGTTACAACTAGCACTAACCATACTAATGTTACAACTAGCACTAACAACCATACTAATGTTACAACTAGCACTAACAACCATACTAATGTTACAACTAGCACTAACAACCATACTGTTACAACTAGCACTAACAACCATACTGTTACAACTAGCACTAACAACCATACTGTTACAACTAGCACTAACAACCATACTAATGTTACAACTAGCACTAACAACCATACTAATGTTACAACTAGCACTAACAACCATACTGTTACAACTAGCACTAACAACCATACTAATGTTACAACTAGCACTAACAACCATACTAATATTACAACTAGCACTAACAACCATACTAATATTACAACTAGCACTAACAACGATACTAATATTACAACTAGCACTAACAACCATACTAATGTTACAACTAGCACTAACAACCATACTAATATTACAACTAGCACTAACAACCATACTAATATTACAACTAGCACTAACAACGATACTATTACAACTAGCACTAACAACCATACTAATGTTACAACTAGCACTAACAACCATACTAATATTACAACTAGCACTAACAACCATACTAATATTACAACTAGCACTAACAACGATACTAATATTACAACTAGCACTAACAACCATACTAATGTTACAACTAGCACTAACAACGATACTAATATTACAACTAGCACTAACAACCTTACTAATGTTACAACTAGCACTAACAACCATACTAATGTTACAACTAGCACTAACAACCATACTAATGTTACAACTAGCACTAACAAGCATACTAATGTTACAACTAGCACTAACAACCATACTAATATTACAACTAGCACTAACAACCATACTAATGTTACAACTAGCACTAACAACCATACTAATGTTACAACTAGGACTAACAACCATACTAATATTACAACTAGCAGTAACAACCATACTAATATTACAACTAGCACTAACAACCATACTGTTACAACTAGCACTAACAACCATACTAATATTACAACTAGCACTAACAACCATACAAATATTACAACTAGCACTAACAACCATACTAATATTACAACTAGCACTAACAACCATACTAATGTTACAACTAGCACTAACAACCATACTGTTACAACTAGCACTAACAACCATACTAATGTTACAACTAGCACTAACAACCATACTAATACAACTAGCACTAACAACCATGCTAATGTTACAACTAGCACTAACAACCATACTAATGTTACAACTAGCACTAACAACCATGCTAATGTTACAACTAGCACTAACAACCATACTAATGTTACAACTAGCACTAACAACCATGCTAATGTTACAACTAGCACTAACAACCATACTAATGTTACAACTAGCACTAACAACCATGCTAATGTTACAACTAGCACTAACAACCATACTAATGTTACAACTAGCACTAACCATACTAATATTACAACTAGCACTAACAACCATACTGTTACAACTAGCACTAACAACCATACTAATGTTACAACTAGCACTAACCATACTAATATTAAAACTAGCACTAACAACCATACTGTTACAACTAGCACTAACAACCATGCTAATGTTACAACTAGCACTAACAACCATACTAATGTTACAACTAGCACTAACAACCATACTAATATTACAACTAGCACTAACAACGATACTAATATTACAACTAGCACTAACAACCATACTAATGTTACAACTAGCACTAACAACGATACTAATATTACAACTAGCACTAACAACCTTACTAATGTTACAACTAGCACTAACAACCATACTAATGTTACAACTAGCACTAACAACCATACTAATGTTACAACTAGCACTAACAAGCATACTAATGTTACAACTAGCACTAACAACCATACTAATATTACAACTAGCACTAACAACCATACTAATGTTACAACTAGCACTAACAACCATACTAATGTTACAACTAGCACTAACAACCATACTAATATTACAACTAGCACTAACAACCATACTGTTACAACTAGCACTAACAACCATACTAATATTACAACTAGCACTAACAACCATACTAATATTACAACTAGCACTAACAACCATACTAATATTACAACTAGCACTAACAACCATACTAATGTTACAACTAGCACTAACAACCATACTGTTACAACTAGCACTAACAACCATACTGTTACAACTAGCACTAACAACCATACTAATACAACTAGCACTAACAACCATGCTAATGTTACAACTAGCACTAACAACCATACTAATGTTACAACTAGCACTAACAACCATGCTAATGTTACAACTAGCACTAACAACCATACTAATGTTACAACTAGCACTAACAACCATGCTAATGTTACAACTAGCACTAACAACCATACTAATGTTACAACTAGCACTAACAACCATGCTAATGTTACAACTAGCACTAACAACCATACTAATGTTACAACTAGCACTAACCATACTAATATTACAACTAGCACTAACAACCATACTGTTACAACTAGCACTAACAACCATACTAATGTTACAACTAGCACTAACCATACTAATATTAAAACTAGCACTAACAACCATACTGTTACAACTAGCACTAACAACCATGCTAATGTTACAACTAGCACTAACAACCATACTAATGTTACAACTAGCACTAACAACCATACTAATGTTACAACTAGCACTAACAACCATACTAATGTTACAACTAGCACTAACAACCATACTAATATTACAACTAGCACTAACAACCATACTATTACAACTAGCACTAACAACCATACTAATATTACAACTAGCACTAACAACCATACTAATGTTACAACTAGCACTAACAACCATACTAATATTACAACTAGCACTAACAACCATACTAATGTTACAACTAGCACTAACAACCATACTAATGTTACAACTAGCACTAACAACCATACTAATATTACAACTAGCACTAACAACCATACTGTTACAACTAGCACTAACAACCATACTAATGTTACAACTAGCACTAACAACCATACTAATGTTACAACTAGCACTAACAACCATACTAATGTTACAACTAGCACTAACAACCATACTAATGTTACAACTAGCACTAACAACCATACTAATGTTACAACTAGCACTAACAACCATACTATTACAAGTAGCACTAACAACCATACTAATGTTACAACTAGCACTAACCATACTAATGTTACACCTACCACTAACAACCATAGTAATGTTACAACTAGCACTAACAACCATACTAATGTTACAACTAGCACTAACAACCATACTAATGTTACAACTAGCACTAACAACCATACTGTTACAACTAGCACTAACAACCATACTAATGTTACAACTAGCACTAACAAGCATACTAATGTTACAACTAGCACTAACAACCATACTTATATTACAACTAGCACTAACAACCATACTAATGTTACAACTAGCACTAACAAGAGGCTTAAAGCAATGGAAATGCGTGCCTGAGTTCAATGAGTGAATCTTATGCAGAGACTACGAGATAAAGAAATCACCTGAAGGGGAATAAAAGATCTACTTCAAAGGGAAAAAGATGGGTTGTCGAGATGGCTTGGTCAGAGAGAGAGAGAGAGAGAGAGAGAGAGAGAGAGAGAGAGAGAGAGAGAGAGAGAGAGAGAGAGAGAGAGAGAGAGAGAGAGAGAATAGAGAAAGACTGCTTGATATACATATGGAGTGGATGAAAGGATGGTAGAAGACCATCAGTGGAAAGATATAGAGGTTTAATGTGAATGAAATAGTTATTTAGCAGGTATATAAGAGTGACAGATCGAAGTGTATGGAGGTATGTGGCCTATGAGATTTGACGAGCTGTTTGAGTGAGCTACTAAGAATGAACTAAAGAACCTTATCGAAGAGCCTTGGAGTATAAATTAACTATTATGATGGTAGCTTAAGAAACATGATTTCCGATTTTCAAAGCTTGGGTTAACATCAGGCCACGGCATCTGTGACACTCGAAAAAAAAATAGATGGAGAATCATGGTACCATGGTGGAATACTAAAACAATTCAATAAAAAATCCACAAAAAAGGCACTGAATTAAAACACAAACAGTGACAACTTCGCTGCTCTGACATCGGTATCAAAGCTTTAATGACAGGAATTTTAAAGTATTGAGAGTGGCAAGCGAGGGAGAACCTCTCCTCGCCATCCCCAACTTTGTAATTTTAATTAGACTTTTAATGAGGGTTTCTAATTGAAATATCTGGGCCGCTTCCACCCCGAGGGCTGTGCACAATACCACCCAGATTATCTCGTAGGCCTAGGCAAGAGAATAAGGGGAGAGGTGGGGATGAAAGAGGGAAGGGATGCTGGGGAGGAGAAAATGAGGGTCCGGGAGAGTGGAAGGGGAGAGCTCAGGAAAGAGAGGAAGTGGAGGATCCAGAAAAGAGGGAAAGTTGAGAACCCAGGAGAGAGAGGAAGTGTAGGACATATGAGGAAAGGGATGGGCCCAGAAGAGAGGGGAAGGGGGGTCCAGGTAAGAGGGGAAAAGGAAGGACCCAAGGGAGAGGAAGGGGAAGACCTATAAGAGGGAAAAGGATGGAATTAGGAAAGACGGAAAAGGGAGTACCCAGGAGAAAGAGTGAGGGGGGGGGGGAAGGTGGCGCTGGGAGGAGAAAATGAAGATAAGGAGAGGGAGTTGAAATGAAAAAGGAGATATGGGAGGTGAAATGGGAGAAGGAAAGGAAAGAGGAAGGAGAGAAGGGAAAGAAAGGGAAAGTGGAGAGTTTAGACGAGAGAACAGAGGCTGAGAAGTTGGAAGAGTAGAGAGAGAATTAGGTAGGGGGAAGACGCAAGGTGGGGGAAATAGGAAGTGCTGGTGAAGGCAAAGGTGGAAAAGGGAGATGAACTAAAAGGGGTGAAAGGGAGGTTAAAGAGCATATCGGGTATCTACTTACTGCTAGGTAAACAGAGCTAGCAGGTGTAAAAAAAAAAAAGTCTAACGTCTCCACTCGCCCCGGGATTGAACCCGGTATAAGCAATAACAGCGTTAAGTGGCAAGACTGTACAAGGCGGAATTAACAGAAGAAATAAGTCAAAATGACGATGAGTGAAACAAGAAAGATGGAGAAAACGAAAAATGAAAAAAAATATGAGCAACGGTAGATGAATAACTAATAAAAAAATATATAGAAAAATAATGATGAGTGTGGAAACAGAGTCTACAAGCTGGGATATTAAAAGAGATTTTTAAAGTATAACTGGGATAAGAAAGTGGTATATACATAGCACAGATATTAATGATTACAGTATACATAGGATATACGTATATGGAGCAGATATTAATGAAACACGGTATACTTTGAATATACACGGCGTAGATATTAATACGCGAGTCGTATATGTAACGTTAAATGTGTGTGTGTGTGTGTGTGTGTGTGTGTGTGTGTGTGTGTGTGTGTGTGTGTGTGTGTGTGTGTGTGTGTGTGTGTGTGTGTAAACAAAATATGGCAGTCACTGGATGTTTACAGATACGGTGTTCATAGGAATGGGAACTCGCCCGAGGGGTAACTTGCATATCCCGTCTCCGTTCTTCACCCATTACTTTCTCCACACAAATATCATTTTCTCATTGTCGTTTAAATGCTATCAACGAATAAAAAAAATATGTATTCCTAAAACAAGACATTTCCTTTGGTGAGGTAAAAAAAAAAGTAAAAAAATGAGCATAAATTCGTAAATGAATAAGACAGACATTTAAATTTGAGGAGCAGCCCCGTAGACTTTTCCCCCGCCGCTGGCATTGTTATTAGAGAAAACGGGTGCGATCCCCGGGCTAGGGGGAGGATTGCCACAAATCACCAGAGGCTTGGACTCCGGCGAGGGAGGGCGCACTCCTGCCCAAATTCCTATGCATAATGTAGGCTGGTTTCAGTCCTCTTACGTTGGGGGATTCGATTCTTGTTTTGCTATGCTAGTTTTGAATTGTATATGAGCATGTCTCGTCTTGCCCCCGCATACTACATCGACTTGGTACTTCCGACTGCCTAGTGTATTCTATAAAACTGATATATGTATATCCTGTCTGACTTTTTTGGGGGGTTATCCTAGGTAATCTACACATGTTGCTGTGCATGATGATTTAAGTAAATGTATTCATGTGTACCTGTATCTGAATGAACTTACTAAATGTTCCACTGGTATCGGCTGTACTCAGAGTATCAGTGTAGATGCAGTAGTATAAAAAAAATTATTATCTGAATCCCTACAAACTCGAACGTGACAATTTTACCATTTATATTAGCATATTAACTACGGTATTACCACATTATCAATGAAATATTACAAAAAAAAAAAAAAAAATTAAAATCTTTGAAGTTAAAATTCTCGGATTTGGAAATAACATTATACAACAGGCAGGAACGTACGTATTAATGTACACTGGCACGTAAAAGTGAATAGAGATGCAGCCTACCTATGGTTATTTATCCATGTCTGCATACATGAACAGATATGTGTATGTAACTCGCACACACACCTGACTTACAGAACACTCAAAGACAAAGGGACAAGGCTGATAAAGACAGACTATAAGAATTAGAAACTGGGTACGTAAAGTGAATAGCCAGACGACTGAGAAACCTATTAAGAAACATTGTTAAAGCATCAGAATGACGAGTCACACTGGAAGATGAAACAATCCACACCTTCACAGATGTATTATAAATCACCATCAATCTTACGATAAAAGAGGAAACACACATTAAAGCTTAAAAACCTATATTCAACTGGGTAATTTCAACTAATTACACAAATATACTGAAACCAAACACAAGCATAAAACAGGCGACATACGAACATCTTCCACAAATTTGACAACAAAACATCAAATAGAACACTACATATCAGCGCCACCATGAAACTCTTAACATGCACGCACACGAGCACACACACACACGCACACGAGCACACACACACACACACACACACACACACACACACACACACACACACACACCAGATTTGCTACAAGGTTAGTTCTAGAACTAAAAAGAAAAAAAAAAATAGGATATGATAGGTGAAGTAAATGATTAGAACTAAAAGACATGTTACAAGTTTCCCAATAGAATTTGAAGTTGGTGGGATATTTACAGGATGAAAAGAACAATGTTACCGAGTATATGTCGGCTCTGGAATAAAACCATACGGAAATGTTATTTATCAAGACTCACTAAACTTGTGGTTCTTAATAAACCCATAAAAAACGTGAGTTAACATCATTTACAAATTTTCTTTTCTTAGTTTAGTTTTATTCTATTAAAAAAAATTGCACAATCCTATAAGATACAATGTGATTTTTTTAAGAAAGTGAAATTTAAATTCCTTCTATAAGCCACAAGATAAACTGCTAAGTGGTTGAAGTAATATTTTTCAAATTGGCACCTACTCATCTCGCTAACTATTTGAATCTTCCAGTAATATGGATCAGCAGAAAGTTTGGAGGAAATCGGAAGAAGCATTCACAGGTTATCGCACAAAAACACTGATAAAACTGCCCACTCCTTCACACACACTTACCCAGATAATCTATATTGGCTGCCTTCATTACGCTCTTCCCCCTATCCATAATTCTCCCCCCCCCCTCTCCTCTATTAAATCCCTTTCCTTTCATTACCTCCTGTCCTTCATTACTCCTTTTCCTTACTCTTTTCTAACCCCCTCCCAACCCCACTTCGACCCTCTTACTCCAATCCACTTCACAGTCTCCCTCTGCCCTACTTAACCCACGCCCCCTTATCATGCCCCATTTCTCCTCCTCCAATACCCAGCTTCTCCCTCCCCCCTCCTCATCGTGGCTCAGACAGGCCTGACATATTTGGTATGCTCATCCCGAGGGCCTCTCTACCATGTCAATTTTCCAGACCATTGATTGCCTGAATAATTCCAGATGAGTCCGGTGGGTCACTCTGCCAGGCTGCTTACGTCTCAGCTCTCCTCCTTCCACTTGTCTATCTCGCTTGTTTACTCTGTACCTTGATTGTCTCATTTGTTTACTCTGCACCTTGATTGTCTCGCTTGTTTCCTCTGATCCTGACTGACTCTTTTGATTGTCTAGACCTCAAAATGATAGAATTGACCTCACTATGATAGAATTGATCTCACTATGACGGAATTGATCTCACTATGACGGAATTGGTCTCACTATGATATAATTGACCTCACTATGATAGAATTGACCTCACTATGATAGAATTGACCTCACTATGATAGAATTGACCTCACTATGATAGAATTGACCTCACTATGATAGAATTGACCTCACTATGATAGAATTGACCTCACTATGATAGAATTGACCTCACTATGATAGAATTGATCTCACTATGATAGAATTGATCTCGCTATGATATAATTGACCTCACTATGATATAATTGACCTCACTGTGATAGAACTGATCTCACTATGATAGAATTGATCTCACTATGATAGAATTGACCTATGATAGAATTGACCACACTATGATCGAATTGACCTCACTATGATAGAATTGACCTCACTATGATAGAATTGACCTCATTATGATATAATTGATCTCACTATGATATAATCAACCTCACTACCTCCCACCCACTCCCATCCCTTTTCTCTGTCTGTCTCTCTCTCTGAAAACTAGACACGTGTGCAACATCTGGATATCTTCATTGTAGACGTTTCGCCATCCAGTGGCAGCCAAGAAGGCTAGCGCTGTCTTCTCTCTCTCTCTTTCCTCTTCATTTTTCCTTTTTTTTCTGTTTTGGTCGAGCTTTGTTTCTTGATAGTCTATCAACGTCATTTGGTTGGCTACTCATGATTAACTTTCACTTCACATTTATGTAACATGCAAACCTGTATAATAATAATCCAATACTGTGTAACACTATCAATTAAACTGTGTATAATACTGAAGCAAGGCTGTCTAGCAAAAAATAACGCCCTGAAACAAAGCTGTAAGTGAATAGTGAGACTACAGGACTGTTGCACACCCACACTAACCCATCTCTTTCAATATTTGTTTATAGCTTATCCTAACTGCCTTCCCCTTCAGTTTATAAACCTTCACTTCTCTCTTACTTTCTGACGCCATTCTCCTTGTGTCTCAACCACCTTTTGATCTCTGCAGATACAAAAAAAATGATCCGATATATCAGTGGCCCCTCTATAAACATGCACAAAAGTTTCTCTTAACTTTAGTAATGTATACAGGAGAAGGGGTTACTAGCCCCTTGCTCCCGGCATGTTAGTCGCCTCTTACGACACGCATGGCTTACGGAGGAAGAATTCTGTTCCACTCCCCCTTGGAGATATGAGGAACTAAGAACAATTTAAAAAAACAGAAGAAAACCCAGAAGGGTTAGTGTGTGTGTGGGTGTATATATATAATATTGTGTATATATATATGTCGTGCCGAATAGGCAGAACTTGCGATCTTGGCTTAAATAGCAATGGTCATCTTGCCATATAGGACAAGTGAAAATTTGTGTATGCAATAATTTCGCCAAAATCATTCTGAACCTAACGAAAAAAATATATTTCACTGTGTTTGTTTAGTATTAAATTATTGTAAACAAATCTAAAATATATTTAGTTGGGTTAGGCTAAAATAAATTGTTCTTGCTATAATAAGGTTAGGTAAGTTTTCTAAGATTCTTTTGGTGCAAAATTAAAAGTTTTTACATTAACATTAATGAAAAAAATATATCTTTAAACGTATAAGAGAAAATTTTAGAAAGGACTTAATTTAAAATGAGTTATTGCTAATTGACCAGTTTTACATATTCAGGGCTGCGGCTGAGTGGCTCATTCCTGAGTGGTTCCCTTTCACACCTACATGCTAATGACCTTTTTCACACCTATATGCTAATGACCTTGACCTCGCCCTCGAGACCACCTCGCCCTCGAGACCACCTCACCCTCGAGACCACCTCACCCTCAACCCCCCACCCACGACCCCCACCCGCCCCCCCACCCGCCACCGCCCTCGCGCCAACCCACCCGCCGTGCCCTCGCGCCCGCCCGCGCCTTCTGCAGCGTCGTCCGGATCGCCCCCGCTCCCCGAATTTTTTTCCGATTTTTTTCGAATTTCATTTTATTGTGCTCTCCACTTCCTCGAATCAAGTTTTTGGGTTCCCCCTCTGGGGGTAAGCATTCAAATGAACTCCCACTTTCACCCCCACCCCAAATTTTTTCGAATTTTTTTCTCTCGATAATACAAAGACTCCATCTCCTCGGATCAAATTTTTCTCGAAATCAAAGTCTCCATCTCCACGGATCAAGCTTTTCTCGATATCAATAATACAAAGATTTCCCCCACCATCCACTTTTACCCTCTATGTCCAAGTATTTCTCCTCCATCTCCTCGGATCAAGTTTTTTGGATTCCCCCCACTTTCACCCCCATCCCAAATTTTTTCGAATTTTTTTTTCTGGATAATACGAAAGACTCCATCTCCTTGGATCAAGTTTTCTCGATAATACCAAGACTCCATCTCCTTGGATCAAGGTTTTCTCCTCCATCTCCTCGGATCGAGTTTTTGCATTCCCCCTCTGGGGGTAAGCATTCAAATGAACTCCTCCTATGAGGCATGGTACTTTCTCTTACTACAGGTCTAAACAAGTGTGACGTCACCCCACCTGTGTTTACTCGGCGGTCGGTGACGTCACGTGATGACATCACACATACAGGCTGAATCTTGTCGACTTCCCCCTATGTCAATGACGTCACGTGATGACCCCGCACACAGGCTGAATCTTGTCGACTTACCCCTACACATTTCATATACAACATAGGGAAAACATTTTCACTCTTAACCCAGGATAATCCAAATAATTTCACATTTTTTTCGTTAATACCCACAACAATCCACAATTTCTTTACAAAATACAACACAAGTCTAGACATTTTTCTCGTTTTAACTATTTCATCTCAGGTCACTCCCCACGAAGTAACCTCTCTCTCCTCCTCCCCACCCTCCCGAACCCTCACACTCCAACCAACACCTCACAATTTTCACTCATAACCCCCAATTTTTCTCGTTTTAACTATTTCATCAGAAAGTCACCACAACACTTATAACCACTTTTCGATAAATTCACTAGTCACAATTTTACATATTACGAAGTTAATACGCACACACACCTCACTTTACTTTGAACACATTCAAAACACTCTCATAAATCATTTGAATACTCACAAAAATACCTTTGAACATTTCCAAACAACACTGAAACACTTCCAAAATATCATTTTGAATACTCCCAAATAAGATTTGACAGCTCTAATTTATCTGCACTTACACATTTCATTAAATTACAACTCATCCCCCCAAACTCCTCCCTCAGTCTCCAGACTTCACAACATTATCACAAAAAGTAACTCAAACACTTTTACTTTGAACATCACCAAAAAACACCATCAATTACCTTTAAATACTCCAAAAACATCACTCGAACACCCCCAAATCACCTCTGAATACTCCCAGAACACCTTCAAAAACACCTTTGAATAACCTCAAAACACCATTTCAGTACTCCCAAATACACCACTGAATACTACTCAAACACCACTGAATACACTCAAAACACCACCAAAATCACCATAAACTAAGATCAACACCCACATCCCACAACACCCACAACCCACAACACCCACATCCCACATCACCCACAACCCACATCACCCACACCCCACAATTTTTTCTCGTTTTAACTAATTTCATCAGATAGTCACAACAACAACACACTTATAATCACTTTTCAACAACTCTAGTTCGACAACACCCACAACCCACAACATCCACACTCAACAATTTTTTCTCGTTTTAACTAATTTCATCAGAAAAAGTCACAACAACAACCCACTTATAACATCTTTTTCGGTATCTCTAGTTCGACAACAACACCCACATCCCGCAACACCCACAACACCCACAACCCACATCACCCACACCCCACAACACACAACCCACATCACCCACACCCCACAATTTTTTTCTCGTTTTAACTAATTTCATCAGAAAGTCACAACAACAACAACCCACAACTTATAATCACACCTTTGAATAACCTCAAAACACCATTTGAGAACTCCCAAATACACCACTGAATACTACTAAAACACCACTGAATACACTCAAAACACCACCAAAATCACCATAAACTAAGATCAACACCCACATCCCACAACACCCACAACCCACAACACCCACATCCCACATCACCCACAACCCACATCACCAACAACCCACAATTTTTTTCTCGTTTTAACTAATTTCATCACAAAGTCACAACAACAACAACCCACAACTTATAATCACTTTTCAACAACTCTAGTTCGACAACAACACCCACATCCCACAACACCCACACCCCACAATTTTTTCTCGTTTTAACTAATTTCATCAGAAAAAAATCACAACAACCCACTTATAACATATTTTTCGGTATCTCTAGTTCGACAACAACAACACCCACATCCCACATCACCCACAACCCACATCCCACATCACCCACAACCCACATCCCACACAACCCACATCACCCACACCCCACAACACCCACAACCCACAATTTTTTTTCTCGTTTTAACTAATTTCATCAGAAAAAGTCACAACAACCAACTTACAATCACTTTTCAGCATCTCTAGTTCGACAACAACACCCACAAACCCACAACCCACAACACCCACATCCCACAACACCCACATCCCACAACACCCACAACCCACAATTTTTTCTCGTTTTAACTAATTTCATCAGAAAAAAGGCACAACAACCCACAACTTATAACCACTTTTTCGGTATCTCTAGTTCGACAACAACACCCACATCCCACAACACCCACAACCCACATCACCCACACCCCACAACACCCACAACCCACATCACCCACACCCCACAACACACACAACCCACAATTTTTTTCTCGTTTTAACTAATTTCATCAGAAAAAGTCACATCAACAACCCACAACTTATTACCACTTTTCAGCATCTCTAGTTCGACAACACCCAACCCAAACACCACATCCCACACCCACATCCCACAACACCCACAACCCACAACTTATAACCCGGTATCTCTAACCCACAATTTTTTTTCTCGTTTTAACTAATTTCATCAGAAAAAGTCACATCAACAACCCACAACTTATAACCACTTTTTCGACATCACTAGTTCGACAACAACACCCACAACCACCAACACCCCACAACCCACAATTTTTTTCTCGTTTTAACTAATTTCATCAGAAAAAGTCACAAAAACAACCCACTTATATCATCTTTTTTGGTATCTCTAGTTCGACTACATTACCCACAACCCTCATCAATTACCAATTTATTCACAATTTTTTCCCCTTCTTTTTACTGAATCTTAAATGTAATACACATTCCTCTTTACATTACTAAAATTCTAATAAAATCCTCTCCATACCCGTCTCCTTGTATCCACATAAATTGATATTATACTCTCATCAAATAATCTCACTACCCAACTATTGCGACATGTTTCAACACCCTCCATTCTTTTCCAATGTATCATAACTTTTCAATTCTATAATTTCTTTTTAAAATATTTCTTCTGAAACACAAAAAAATCAAATTTAAATCCACAAATGCACCCAAACACCCCCCCAAACCCAACAAAAATCACACAACCAAGATATTCACAAAACTTATGACCACCCAACACACAATACACACACACACACACACACACACACACAAATTACACAAACACACAAAAACACATACACACCTCACTTTTTTTGAAAAATTTTCAAAAAATTTATAAATTTTTTGGGCCCTTTTTCTCAAATTTAAGAAATATTTTCTCACCCACAACCTTAAAAATTCTACTACAAAGAACCCCCAAGATTATTTCGAACACTCCAAAACTTTAAATTTTTTTAATAAACCCCTTTTGGGAACTTTTCCCAAACAACTAAAATAATTTCCAAAATTTTTTTTGAAAAAATTCCCAAAAATAAGATTTATCCCCGAATTTATCTACACTACTTTATTTATTAACTGAAATTAAAACTCATAATATTTCAGCCCCCAGATTTATTAATTATCACAAAACTAACTAAAATTTACATAAAATTTTTAATAAATTAAACAAAACACATTTTCTGAGTTTTTCCCCATTTTTTTATTTTTTTCGAATTTTCCCTTAGGGGTTAGGCCCTTCAAATTTTTTGCACACGGGTTTTAGGAGGCAGATAGAAAAGGGGGGGGAGGGGGAGGGTTTTTTGGGCCCTAATGTCATAAAAGAAAACAATTTCTAGGAGATATAATGGAATGAATAAAAGGGATGTTTCGGGGATGATGGGGATGAAAATTGATAAAAATGGGGTAAAAATGAAAAAGGGGTAATAATATTTATACCAAATGTAAAGTATGGGTTTTTGGGGTTTTTTTTTTATTAAGATTTTATGTCTTAGTTGGGGGGTTAATGACTTAGATTTGGGAATATTTCCATGTTTTAAATTTGTGATTGAAATTTGGGGTTGTGGGGTCTGTGTATTTTTTTTTTTTGTGATAGGATATGTTATATGCTCATGTTATGTTATGGATGTTGTTAAGTTGGATTTTGTGTTTTTTTTTTTGTAATGAAATAAAAGGGTTTTTATGATATGAGTTTTGAGACCCATGATTTTGTTTTTTGGATTTTGGTGATGAGTGTTAAAGGATGTTTAAAATAAAAGGTTTTTGGTTCATGTTTTTTGGGGAATAATTAAAAAAATGAGGGGTTTTTGGATATTATGTATAAAAAACTTGGTAATCGTTTTGGATATAGTGTTCTTAGAAAATTTAAAACGGGTTGGGAAACAAGGGGGGTTTGGGGAAAAAAGATTTCCAACCACCAAGTAACACAGAGGGGAGTGGAGGGCCACGGGGGAGTAAAGGGTCCTGTGAGGTGGACACTGGGGTGGTAGGAGGGGGAGTGCGCTTGACATTGTAAAAAGTTTTTTTGGGGAAAAATGTTTAAAAAAATGAGTGTTTTTTTAAAATTTTTTTGAAAGTGAAAGGGGTGATTGTTGGGGGGGTTGTCTTAGATTAAGTGTGTGTACAAGATATGTTTTCAGTTGATGGTGATAAATTCAAGTGTTTATGAATTTTTGTCCCATGTTTTTTTTTATGCCCAATGGGGAGGGAGTTCTGGTTATAGGATTTGGGGGGATTTCTATAAAAAGGGTTTTAGATGGTGATTTTAAAACTTTTTTGGGATTTTAAGGTGATTTGGTATTTCGGGTGTTTTTGGGAGTAACGTAGTTTTTTGGGAGTTTTCGGAGGTGTTTGATGGTGTTTTTAAGGGGCCAAAATGTAAATTTTTTTGAAGATGATAGGGGTGTCTGGTTTTCCAAAGTTAGTCAGTGTGTTAGATATGGTAATGTCTCATGTCATAAGTGAAATTTTTTATTTTTTTTTTTTTTTGTGCTAATGAAAATTGGGAAAAGGGGAGGAGGAGTTTGGGGGGATGAGATGAAATTTTAATTAAAGGGAAATGTAAATGAAAAATGTAAATTGTTGGGTGGTTAGAGAAAGACAAAATGTTTGGATTTTAGTAAAAAGGATATTTTTAGGGGATCTTCGTTATGATGATGTTTTAAGAAAAAGTAAAAAATGGGGATCTTTGGTTATAGAATTTTAAAACGTCTTGATTGTGGTGATCTTAGATTTTGGGAATATATAACAGATATGTGTTTTTTGTTTTGGAAAAATGTTTTATGTCAAAGTGTCTGAGTTAGTTTTTGTGAAAAGTCAAAAGTCTAATTTTTGAGGGAGTAGTAATGGAGGTTGAAATTTTCCCAGTTAATGAAATTTTAAAGTGTAGATAAATTGAGTTTATAAATTTATTTAATTCAAAATGTTTTTTTAAAGTGTAATAAAGTTTAATTTAATGACAATATAAGAAAAAGGACAAAATTAAACAAATTTTAATTTATTGTAAAAATTTGCTTTTTCCAAGTTTTTTTTCCCCAAATTAAAACAATAATGAAAAAGGGGGGGTAAAAAGGCTCAGAGGAGTTCAAAACTAGTGGGGTCCATTTCGATATTCACTAGGGGTGGTAGTAGTAGATGAATAGTAACAAAATAATACAATATGGGGAGCAAAATTAAAAGGGGCACTGATCGTTTTGAATACAATTAAAAAAAACACGGAAACCCAAAACCCAATTTCCGAAGTTTAGAAAAACCCCTCCTAAAAAAGAAACCCCTTTGTCACCATTTTCCCCTTGTTATACTACAAAAAGCACATTGGGGTAACACAAAAAAACCCTTTCCTTTCCATTTATATTTTCCAACTTTTTTTTTTATTACCGAAATAGCTTTTTTTCCTTTTTACTCATTTAGGGAATTTAATTGCCTTCCATATTGAATTGGGGTAATCCCACTACTACTAAAATCCCCACTGTCACGAAATTTAAAAACCATTTTAAAAGGGCACCCCTCCCCTGGTTTTATAAACCCTCTGTGTCCATGTATTGTTTGTAATTTAAAGGGCCCCTTGGAGAGCGAAATTGCCCCCCAATAAATTTTGCATTAGTTGACTTTGCCCTTTTTATTTTAAATTTTTTGGAAGTGCTTCAGAGTTTTTTGGGAAAATGTTAAAAAGTGTTTATGTGAATTAAATGATTTATGAGAGTTTTCTAAAAAATTTTGGGGGTTCTTCTGTAGTGAGGGGGTTTGGGGTTGTAGAGAAAAATTTTTTAAAGATATTGAAAAAAAGGGCCCCAAAATTTGAGATGAGAGTGTTTTGAAGGTGTTCAAAAAAAGGGAGGTGTGTGTGTGTGTGTGTGTGTGTGTGTGTGTGTGTTTTTGGGGTTTTTTATTCAGATTTTTGGTAATATTTTGGCGGGGTTTTTTGGGGATTTAAGGGGGTGATAAATGCATTTGTATGGGGAAATGTGTTTTTTGTGTGTGTCAAGAGATGGGGGAGATGGGGGTGGGATTTTAAAAAATGTGGGGAGGGGAGGGGGGCCGGGGAGTTTTTTTTAAAATTTAATAAAATAGGGGGGAGTTTTTCTAAAAAAAGGAAAGGAATTTTTTAAAAAAAAAATTATAGAATTGAAAAGTTATGATATACTAAAAAAATGGAGGATGGCATGCTTAAGTAGTTGGGTAGTGGGGATTAGTTTTTTATATAAATAAATTTTGGGGGATAAAAAGGGATAGGGAGGGGTTTTTATTAAAATTTAGTAATGTAAAGGGGAAAAGGGATTAATTTGACCCGTAAAAAAAGGGGAAAAAATTTTATCGAATAACCAGAATAAATTGGTAAGTGATGGGGGTTGTGGGTAATGCAGCCAAACTAGAGATCCAAAAAATATAAAAGGGGGGTTTTTTTTGTGGGATGTTTGGGGGTGGGGGGATGGGTTTCAACCCGGAGGGAAAAAGGGTTTATGTTGGGTTTTGATGGCTTTTTCTGATAAAATTATTTAAAAAGAGAAAAATTGTGGGTTTTTTGGGGGTTGTGAAAATGTGGGTTGGGTGGGGGGATGGGTGGCTGGGGTTGTCAAACCCAGAAAACCCCCAAAAGATGTTATTTGGGGGGTTGTTTTAATTTCTGATAAAAATTAGGGGGGTTAAAAACAAAAAATTTTTTTTTTGGGGGTGGGGTGTTGGGGTTGGGGGTTTTTGGGGTTGTGGGGGGTTTTGGGTTGTCAAACCCTAGATGTTTGAAAATTTTAATAAGTTGGGGGTTGTTGTTGTTTTTTTGATGAAATTTTTAAAAACGAAAAAAAATTGTTGGTTGGGGGGGGGTTGGGGGTGTTGTTGTCGAATTGGGTTGGGGAAAAGGGATTATGGTTGTGGGTTGTTTTTTGGATTTTGGTTTTAAATTTAAGAAACGAAAAAAAATTGGGGGGTTGTTGGGGGGGGGGTTGGGGGGGAGGGGATGTGGGGGTTGGGGGGTTTGGGGATGGGGGGATTTTAAAATTTTTTTGTTTTTGGGTGGGTTTGAGGTTTTCCAGTGGGGTTTTTAGGGGTTTCCAAGGTTTTTTGGGAACTAAAAGGTTTTGAGGTTACCCGGTGTGGTTTATGTTTTTGTTGTTGTTGGGGGATTTTCTGATGAAATTAGTTAAAACGAAAAAAAATTGTGGGGTGTGGGTGATGGGGTTGGTGTGTTGGGGGTGTGCGTGATGGGGTTTTGGAGGTTGTGGGGTGGGTCCGGGTTTTTGGGGATGGGGTGTTGTGGTGTTTGTTTGCCAGAGATACCAAAAAAGATGTTATGTTGTGGGTTGTTTTTGGGATTTTTTCTGAAAAAAATTTAAAACAAAAAAATTCAGGGGTGTTGGGGTTTTGGGTGTTGGGGTTGTGGGTGATGTGGGTTTTGGGTTTAAACCCAGAGGGTTAAAAAAGGGAAAAAGTGTGTTTTTTTTGGGGTTTTTGATAAATTAGTTAAACAAAAAAAATTTGGGGGGTGGGGTGATGGGTTTGGGGTGATGGGGAATGTGGGGTTGTGGGGGTTTTTGGGGATGTGGGTTTTGGGATTTAGTTTATGGTGGTTTTTTTGAGTGAAATTATGGTGTTTTATTAGTATTCAGTGGTTTGAGTACCAATGATGTTTTTGAGGTTATTTAAAATGTTTTTAATGTTCAAAAGGGGGTATTTAAAGGAAAAAATTTTCGGGGAAATTCAGGGGGTTTTTTGGGGGGAAATTTTTTTGGGGTTTTTTAAAAAGGAAATTGGTTTTTTGGGGTGTTCAAAGAGTTTTGGAGTTATTTTTTGTGATAATTTGGGGGCCCAGACTGAGGAGGATTTTGGGGGATATTGAATTTAAAAAAATGTGAAAGGCAGATAAAAGAGCTTAAACTTTTTTGGGGAATTTTAAAAAATTTGATTTTTTAAAGTGTTTTTTGATTTTTAAATTTCAAAGGAGGTGAGTATTCAAATGATTTATAATTTTTTGGGTTGTTCAAAGAAAGTAAAAGGGTGGTTTAATTCCTGTAATATGAAAAATTTTGGACTTTTTAAAAAATTTATCGAAAAGTGGTTATATGTTTTGGGAATTTTTTGATGAAATAGTTAAAAGAGAAAAAAAGGGTTAGATTTGGTTTATTTTTTTAAAAAAATTTTTGGATTGTTGTGGGGATTAACGAAAGAAATGGAAATTATTTGGATTATCCTGGGGTTAAAAAAAATGTGTTTTTGGGGGAAAAAATTTTGTTTTTGGGGGGGTCATCGCCTGACGTCACTGGGCATAGGGGGTTTACAAGATTCAAACCCGTATGTGATCAACACCGACGTCACTGAAAAGGGGAAAGGGCAAGATTCAGCCGAGGGGCCCCCAGTGACGTCACCGATATAGGGGGAAACCCACAAGATTCAGCTCAGGTGGGAAAAACACCCCGGGGTCACCGACCGCCGAGGGATACAAGGGGATGACGCCCATGGGGTTTTGACCTGTAGTAAAGAGAGTACCATTCCCCCAGGAGGAGTTCATTTGAAAAGCTTACCCTGGAGGGGAGAATCCAAAAAATTGATCCAAGGAGATGGAGACTTTGATTTTTAGAAAACTTAACCGAGGAGATGGGGAAATTTTTATTTCGAGGAAAACCCCAAACCCAAGGGGATGGGGACTTTAAATTAAAAATTTGACCGGGGGGAATTGGGGGTCTTTGTAATTTTCGAGAAAAAAAAAGGGATGCAAGGGGGGTCCCTTTTTAATGCTTATACCCGAGGGGGAACCAAAAAAATTGGGCCGAGGGGAAAGGAGTTTTTTTTATCAGAAAAATTTATCCAAAGGGGTGGGGCTTTGAAAAAATTATAAAAACTTTATCCAAGGGGATGGGGGGGAAGGGGGGTACCAAAAAATTTTTTCCAAGGAGATGGGGTTTTTTATTATCGAGAAAAAAATTTGGGGTGGTGGGTGAAAGTGGAGGGGGGGAATCAAAACTTGATCCGAGGAGATCATAAGAAAAAAAAAACTTTTAAAAGAATTTGGGGTGGGGGGAGTGGGAGGGGGAAACCCAAAAATTTGATCCAGGGGATGGAGATCATAAGAAAATGAAAAAAAAAATTTGGAAAAAAAATGGAAAAAATTTGGGGGGGGATCCGGACGACGCTGCAGAAGGGCGGGCGGGCGGAGGGGCGGGGGGGCCTGGGTGGGTAAAAAGGGGGGGGGGTGGGGGAAAAAAGGGGGGGGGGGTGGGGGGGGGTGGGGGGGTTCAGGGGGGGGTCCGGGGGAGGTGGTCTCGGGGGGGACAAAGGGCAAAAATAGGGTGAAAAGGGCAAAGCAAAGGTGTGGGGGGGCCCCTTGAGAAGGCCTCGGGAGGAAGCCACCCGCCACATGGGGCCCCCTGATTTTTAAAGCCACCCGCCCATGAAAGCCCCAGAAATCATCACTATTTTATATATGCGTGGAAATAAATTTAATTAAAAGAATCATTTAAATTAATCCTTTTTAAAAATTTTTTATAGTTTTTAAAAAACAAAAATTTTTTTCTTTAAATTTTGATTTTTGTAAAAAGGTTCCCAGAAAATTTAAAAACCTTTTTATAAAAGATACCCTTTTTTTAGCTTTTAAATTAATTAAATATTTTGATTTTTAAAATAATTTTTATAACAATTTAGTATTAAATTATTGTAAAAAAATCTAAAATATATTTAGTTGGGTTAGATTAAAATAATTTGCGCTTGTTTTAATAAGGTTAGGTAAGTTTTCTAAGTTCCTCTTGGTGCAAAATTATAAATTTTTATATCGACATTAACGAAAAAAATATATCTTTACACGTATAAGAAAATTTTTTAGAAAGGACTTAATTATAAATGAGTTCTTGCTAATTGACCAGTTTTACATATTCGGCACGGCATATATATATATGTATATATATATGTATATATATATATATATGTATATATATGTATATATATATATATATATATATATATATATATATATATATATATATATATATAAATGAGAGAGAGAGAGAGGAGGGGGAAGGGGAAGGGGAAGGGGAAGGGGAAGGGGAAGGGAAAGAGTGGGAGGGGAAGGGGCGGAGGGACGGAACCGTGAGCCAACACAGTATTACAATTATTGATTAACATTACTGTATCATTACTAGTGTCCCGGCAGGAAGCTTGCCAAAGGAAATATGCCAGGGAATCATACCTTGTGATAACCTAGGGTGATATATAAAAATACTCTTTATAGCCTGTACACTAACAACAGCACTTCCGGCTCTAGTTAATACTTAATTTTATCATATATTACATCGTAAAGGTTTAGCTCTTCTTTCTTATTATAATAATAATTACATCGTAAAATGTGGTATGTTGCGTGCGATGATATACAGGATCACACACATTACGGGATCCATGTACCTTGTCAATTGCATTCATAATAAAAATTTGCGAGTCGAAGTGCCGGGTCAAGCCTAAAGAGGTTCATGGCCAGCTTCCTTGCTCAAGGCAAGAAGACCTGGTCGTGTTCTCACACCAAGCTAGACGCATTCACCTACAAAAAAAAAAAAAAGGTTGCCTAACAAGCTTTAATAAGACGCAAAGCTAATCGTAGTCCCAATAAAAGCTTGTCCTGAAACACGTGTCCTTAACTACTCTCTGCAACACATTAGGAAAAAACATGCACACACGCACGAACGCGTGCAACACACATAAGGAATCAGGTCTCGACTTTTGCAAACACAAATCGAGGATTACATATTCTAATGATCATTTTATAATCAAAAGATAATCTCTAAAAGTATTGGAATTCATAATTCCCGAACTCCACCTAAAATTAACGTATAAAGAAAAGTTGCAGGTTTAAATACCTACTAACTGCAAGTGGGTCAATTAGGATGCAGTTAACTTGTACACTAACATAAAAAAATCAGTAAAACAGGGATTAAACAATAACGGCATGTACACTGATACATACATCTCTCCATGAATATACATGCGAGATATAGACAAGTCCGTTTATAATACAATCTGGAGCTCAAGCGTAATTGTAGTGTTCATACTTGTTACGCTTGAAGCAATTTATTCAGCCGTGACGTCTGATTATAGTACGATACTCATGGGAAAGAAATAAACCCGTAAGGGTCAAACAACGCCTAAAAAATTGACAGTAATCAAGTTTCATCCAAGTGAAAAGTGGTTTTAATTTCTTGGATTATGAGCACCAATAGCATCAGGGAATCTTCCCTTAAATTATTATTATAATTAACAAGAAGCGCTAAGCCAGTCTTCCCTTAAAGCAGTGGTTCCCAAACTGGGGGTAAATTACCCCCTGGGGGTAATTTAACCATTTTTGGGGGGTAATGGAGGGGTGACAGAAAAAGTTATATATATTATATATATTATATATTATATATATATATATTATATATTATATATATATATTATATATTATATATATTATATATATATATATATATAATATATATATATAATATATACATATATATATATATATATATATATATATATATATATGTATATATTATATATATATATTATATATATATATATATATATATATATATATATATATATATATATTATATATTATATATATGTATATATTATATATATATATTATATATATATATATATTATGTATATATATTATATATATATATATATATATTATATATATATATATATGTATATTATATATATATATATATTATATATATATATATATATATATATATATATATATATATATATATATATATATATATATATATATATATATATATATATATATAACACATCGGTCGTCTCCCACCAAGGCAGGGTGGCTCGAAAGAGAAAAACTTTCATCATGTACTCCATCACTGTCTTGCCTAAAAACTATTTGTCTCCATTCGCTCCTATCTAACACGCTCACACATGCTTGCTGGAAGTCCAAGCTCATCGCACACAAAACCTCCTTTACCCAGTCCTTCCAACCTTTCCTAGGCCGACCCCTACCCCGCCTTCCCTCCACTACAGATTTATACATTCTCGAAGTCATTTTATTTTGTTCCATTCCCTCTACATGCCCGAACCACCTCAACAACCCCTCCTCAGCCCTCTGGATAATAGTTTTGGTAATCCTGCACCTCCTCCTAATTTCCAAACTACGAATCCTCTGCATTATATTCACACCACACATCGCCTTCAAACATGACATCTACACTACCTCCAGCTTTCTCCTTGCTGCAACATTCACCACCCATGTTTCACACCCATATAAGAGTGTTGGTATAACTATACTCTCATACATTCCCCTGTTTACTTCCCTGGACAAAGTTCTTTGTCTACACAGACTTCTAAATGCACTACTCACCTTTTTCCCTTCCTCAATTCTACGATTCACCTCATTTTTCATAGAGCCATCTTCTGACACGTCCACTCCCAGATATCTAAATATATTCACCTCCTCCATACTCTCTCCCTCCAATCTGATATCCAATTTTTCCGTCATCTAATTTTTTATCAACATCACCTTACTCTTCCCTATATTCACTTTTAATTTTCTTCTTTTACATACCCTACCAAACTCATCCACCAATCTCTGCAACTTCTCTTCAGAATCTCCCAAAAGCACATTGTCATTTGCAAAGAGCAACTGTGAGACCTCCTACTTTGTTTTAGATTCTTTATCTTTTAACCCCACACCTCTTGCCAACGCCCGCGCATTCACTTCTCTTACCATCCCATCTATAAATATAATGAACAACCATTGTGACATCACACATTTTTGAAAGGCCTACTTTTACTGGAAAATAATCCCTCTCTCTCCTACATACTCATTTCAGGTCATCAAATGCCCCGTGGAGTCTCTGTGGAGGACACAGGCATACCTTAAATCGTCTCTGTTACAGGCACATCGATGCTCGTTCAGGCGGACCGCAAGATCTCTGCCTATCTCCCCTACATATTTCTTGGGACAGAATCCACTAGGGATTTTGTGGATGAGGAACAACTCGTTCTCGCAGAATCAGACCTCAGATCAGATCTCTTACAACCCCATCTATAAATATATTGAACAACCACGGAGACATCACACATCCTTGTAAGGCCTACTTTTACTGGGAAATAATCCCCCTCTTTCCTACATACTCTAACCTGAGCCTCACTATCTTCGTATAAACTTTTCACTGCTTTCAGTAACCTACCTCCTATTCCATACATTTGTAACATCTGCCACACTGCTCCCCTGTTATACGCCTTTTCCAAATCCATAAATGCCACAAAAACCTCTTAACCTTTATCTAAAAATTGTTCATCAAAATGTTTCACTGTAAACACTTGGTCCACACACCCCCTACTTTTCCTTAAGCCTCCTTGTCCATTTCCTATCCTACTCTCCGTCTTTCTCTTAATTCTTTCAGTAACAACTCTACCACACACTATACCAAGAACACTCAAGACTTATTCCCCTATAATTTTTGCATTCTCTTTTGTCCCCTTTGCTTTTATACAAAGGAACTATGCATGCTCTCTGCCAATCCCTAGGTACCTTACCCTCTTCCATACCTTTATTAAATAATAGCACCAACCACTCCAAAACTATATCCCCACCTACTTTGAACATTTTTATCTTGATCCCATCAATCCCTGTTGCCTTACCCCGTTTCATTCCATCCACTTCCTCACGAACTTCCCCCACACCCACAGCTGGCTCTTCCTCACTCCTACAAGATGTTATTCTTCCTTGCCCTACACACAGCTTCCCTATCTTCGTCAACATTTGTCAATTCCTCAAAATATTCCCCTCTATTAAATCCATTCGTTACCTAGGCTTCCTCAACTATATATATATATATATATATATATATATATATATATATATATATATATATATATATATATATATATATATATATATGTATATATATATATATATGCAAAATAACCACTGTGAAAGAATAGAGAAATTCCATGCGCTTTCGTGACTACTCACATTATCAAGGAACTATGATAATGTGAGTAGTCACGAAAGCGCTTGGAAATTCTCTATTCTTTCACAGTGGTAGTTTTGCACATTCTGAAATCACCTGTTTACTCTGATCTTATTGCATCATATTTATATATATATATATATATATATATATATATATATATATATATATATATATATATATATATATATATATATATATAAAACCCTCTGGGTTTCTTCTATTTTCTTACTAATTCTTGTCCTTGTTTATTTCCATTTATCTCCATAGGGAAGTGGAACAGAATTCTTCCTCTGTGTGGAACTTTTTTTTTTCCTAAATTCAACATGTGTAAATATGAATAAAATAATTGCACATTAAATGTGATGCTGATTTGACCCTTCAAGAAATTTTGTGTAAAGGAGGGTGTTCAGTGGCCACAGAGTGATATGGGGGGGGGGGAAGGACGTCATAATGGATTAATGCGTGAGCACTGATTGTGGTGAAATCGTCTAGTAATCCGGTGTCATCAAGGCCATAATTGAATGGATTGGTGTCAAACTATAATTAATAAGTACTGGAATGTCCCCTGCTGAAAAATATGGGCAGAGAATTTGCGGGGCCTCCATAATTAGGTGATGATAGTGGAAATAATGAGGCATCGCCATGAAACACATCCAGTATGTATGCCATTAGTCCTTTCATTTAGATTTCTCGCTGGCCAGTAGGATTCTACTTGTTAGGTAGACAATGTGGTGTGATCCAACTACAATATAAATGGTAAGTGGTAATATAAATTTCTTAATTATCTAATTTTTGGAACATGTGTGCCTGGTGTCAGTTAGAAAATTCTTACCCCGTTTGTGTGTATTAGTGTTCCCATTAATCCTTATTGGAGATCAGCTCCTTCATTTTTCATACAGTCAACACTATTTGATAATTTACCATTATTGGTATTAATGTTTATTATTGTAATTATTAATTTAATGTCAGGTCAAGCCTTTTGTGAGAATGGCGAAATAGTGGGCATCGATGGAGTGACAGTCCTGTGACTAAGTCCACTTATCTCACCCAAATTACCTGCATGTAATAATTCAGGTACTATCCTGTAAACCTCCTGGAGACCTGCAGGTAATTTCTCACACTCCTTAAGCCATGCATGTCATAAGAGGCGAATAAAATGCCAGAAGCAAGAGGGAAGTAACCCCTTGTCCTGTATATATTACTTAAGTTGAAAAGAGATACTTTCTTTTTTTTTTGGGGGGGGGGACTCTGATCGGTGGGATATGGCCGGTTTGTTGAAATATATTTAATATATATATATATATATATATATATATATATATATATATATATATATATATATATATATATATATATATATATATATATATATATATTTGACAATGCTTGTTTGGCTGTCCCACCAGAGAGGGACAGGTCACTAGCAACATATGTTATTAGGGCAATAAATACATTCCCTAGAGATGACAACCTCGTCGTCTCTCTAGGGCGACAAACACCCGCCGGCCAAATGCCAACAACAGGACACCTGATGCATCAAAAATCAGAGCCCAAATTTGCAAAAATTAGAAGAGCACTGAGGCTTATAACCATGAGAATACCATCACTCCTAAGGACGTCATTACAGCACAAGCCTTGAAGGATAAACATCCACCCAGGGATCCCAGTACCAACAGTGACCTCCCTGACATCGCAGCAGGTGAAGAACGTTGAACCTTACAGGATGCTGATGTGTATAAAGCTGCTATGTCATTTCCACAAGACTCAGCAGGAGGTTTAACCGGTTTAAGGCCACAACACTTAAAACAAATGATCAATCCAGCAATTGGTGATGTTTCAGTGAGGTTGCTGTCTGAACTCACCAAATTTTCCAATGTGTGCCTGGCTGGCAGTGTCCCAGAGGCCATTAGACCTCTTTTCTTCGGTGCCTCACTGTGTGCCCTCCGGAAAAAGGATGGAGGAATCATGCCCACTGCAGTGAGGCTGCAGTAAGAATGGTGAATCAAGAGGCTGCCTCAATGTTGAAACCAACTCAGCTCGGTTTTGGTGTTCAACAAGGCTGTGAAGCAGCTGCGCATGCAGCACGAGTATATATCAAACCATGTCTGATGAAAAAGCCTTGATCAAATATGACTTTGCCAACATTTTCAACTTAGTCAGAAGGGATGCTGCTCTCCAAGTAGTTTCTAGACACTTCTCTCTATCCTTTCATAAAATCGTGTTATAGTACGGCTTCTAAACTATTGTCCGGGGACCATGAAATTGACTCGTGTGAATGTGTGCAACAGGGGGACGCTCTCGCCCCCTTTCTATTGTCTGGTCATCAAGGAAGTCACAGAAGCACTCTCCAGTGAGCCCCATATCTAGTTCTTGGATGATGGTACTCTAGCTGGCACTACGGAATCTCTCCTAGAGGACATCAGAAAAATTAAAGACATGGGAGAGAGCCTGGGCCTATCTTTAAACCCCACCAAATGTGAAATAGTTTCTACCAATCGACAGATGATCCAGAATATTAGTGCCGTTTTACCAGGAGCACGAGCCATTGATCCAGCCAACAGCACTCTCATTGGTGCTAAAGAGTACAAGATCGGCAAGTACAGGGACATAAGCCAACAGTATCAATTTGTCGGGATCAGAGACTGTGGGATCATGGAGAAAAAATTCCACACATTTCCTTAAAGAACTGGGTTCCAGACTCATCGACACCACCAGGGACCCAAGGGCAGCCACTTTCATGCTCCAGCGCCTCAGCGTGGCCATCCAGGGGGAAAATGCATGCTGCATACTTGGCTCGCGTCCTGCTTTGGAGGAGCTAGAGGAGATTCATAATCTGATATATTGTACCAATGTATTCATGTTCGCATTTTCTGTCAATGTATCCTGTCTATTAATAAAGTTCACATAGAACATAGAGTATAGGGGGGTGGTCGGAGAATATATTCAAACAGCTCGAGGGAGAACCTTAAGTTTTCCCTGAGGTACGTTTATTGTCTTCTCTGAGGATGAGGGTCCCCAGTAGAGTTCTAGAGGTGGTACCTCCCTATATGCCTTCAATATATATATATATATATATATATATATATATATATATATATATATATATATATATATATATATATATATATATATATATATATATATATATATATATATATATATATATATATATATATATATATATAATGTATATACCTTAATGCCTCTTATTCCCCCAATCGATATATGACCCCCTATGAGTCTAGCACTTCCCCAAGAATGTAATAATAATAATAATAATAATAACTAGATTTCAAGATTTATTACTATTATTATTATTATTATCAAAACGAAGCGCTAAATCAAGATTTATTACAAGAGCAAGTATGAGACATTCATTTCTTCACACCACAAAATCTTGACTAATGCTACATGTTTACATTAAACTTCTACAGATAATACACTCATTTAGGACAACTCAAACTATAATATATTGTCTTGAGTTATTATTATTATTATTAAAATTAAGGAAGAAATGCTAAATTAATTAGGATCATGCAGCTCCTTGACAACAGGAGCATAATGGGTCTAAAGTGGCCTGTAGTTCAGCGCTAGAGAATTCGGTTCACAACCTAATGAACACGGGTTCGTGTGAGCTACTCTCTACGCACATGCTGCCCATGTTCACCTAGCAGTAAATATGTGCCTTGGTGTTACCTGGCTGTTGTGGCTCGCATCCTCTGAACTAGGTCGAGATATGGTAACGGCTCGTAACCTGAAAATTTAAACAATGCAAAAAACGACTGAACCCGAATGTTATTTGGGGTAATTAGTGGTAATGCGTTATTTACATAGGCTAAGTCTGAATACTTGGCTAGGATTTTTAGTGTCTATATGGATAAAATATTAAAAAAACTGTGAAAGAACTGTACATAAAAGTAATGTATATAATGAGGTAAGATGTGAGAATCATTCTCATGACAAGGTTACATATGGTCATACACACTACCAGATATGTTTGTAACCCACTACTTAGTTTATTCAGATGACTCGCTCGCTGGCTGCCAAAGGAGGGTGAGTAACATAAAACTGGAGGTACCGTTAACTGTCCCATAAACCATACCACGGACGGGGATAGAACCCTCGATCAGAGAGTCTCAAAACTCCAGACCGTCGTGTTAGCCACTGGAACAGCTAGCCACAATAAGATTCGTCCAACTAGGTATATCGCGGGTTCTATCCCCGTCCGTGGTATGGTTTGTTTGCAATCGTGTCATTACGATTTCGTGAGTCAACTGTCCCATGTTAGTCATAGTGGCTGCATCCATATGAACGGTGAGGGACGATCGCCAGTGGCCACTATGGAGGGACCCCCCCCCAGCAAATTCTCTAGTACAAAAGTAGTGTAGCAGTTAGCTTCTGTCAGTGATGCAGAGCTTGTGTCTTCATTAAGGTGTTATCAAGGGGCAATCCTTTTTCAAAATGAGCAATGGAGACTAAGTGCTGGTCTTGCTGGATGACCCATATATTCATGGGAAGACCCATATATTCATGGGAAAGCACTAAAGCAATACAGTCTCGGAAATGGGAGGTACAGTACAATCTCTGTATTCGGAATTAATTGGTTCCTGAGTGTTCTGAATGTTGAATTTTATCAATACTGGATCAATATTTTTCCACAGGAAATAATGTAAGTTGTATTAATTCGTTACTCTTCACAAACCATTTTAAGTCAGAATATTGGTTAACTAAACTTGTAAAATAACATGTACATGCAAAAAAAATCATAAATGAGCACTGCAAGAATTTAAACTCCTGTTGCCACATTACCACTTTTTACTGCGCCTTTATTTTCTATATTAGAAAATACGGTAGAAGTTGACATGCCATATTTCTTGGCTAGGTCAAGAAGACATATTCCATTTTCGTGTTTTAAAATAAGTTCCCTTTTTAGTTCACTGGTTGTTCTTACAGCTTTCATTTTAGGTTTATTATTCACTATTCTTATTCGGGGCCATGATCACTTATTTTCAATAATAAAATACTAATAACACAAAGTTAACAACTGAATAACAAGAGCATGCGCCCTTCCGAATATAGTGACATTTGCGAATATCGGTACTTTTTTTTCTCGAACTTTTTTCGAATACGGGATTTTACAAATAAAGGGGCATCCGAATACAGAGATTCTACTTTAAATAAGTTTTGATCCAAAGAAAGTGTACCTTCGATTTCTTGGATGAAGCCCCCTTCCCCGTGAAAGACAACTCATCGATGTATAACTCTCCTTCCATGATGTCATAATTATAATTTACACTTAGCGAAAAGGGCACTTAGAATTGTCAGCATTAGGTAGTCAGCGAAAAAGGCATTTAGAATTGTCAGAATTAAATAGTTCGAAGATTATTCTTGATTTTTTTTTTATTATAGAAATTCTGAAAGAGAGGCTTTTCCCTTCACATTATTTGGTTACGTAGCTCAAGATGGGTAACATATGGGGCGTCAAAACTACACCAATTGACAGATAAATGTATAATTATTTATAAGGCCTTTACTAATGGGTACTTGACACTGCAAATGTTTTCAGTTATGAGATGACATAATAAAGTCCCAGGTAAATGAAGAGGTGTGTTGCCAAGTGCTTCATAACAACAAGCGCAATGTTTTATATGCGACGTTTCACCTACTAGAGGCCTTATTAAATACTTGATAAATTATCTTAGTGAAACGTATCATTTTATATAAAAAATTATTTGTTATACGTGATGAATAATGCATATGTGCAATACTTTGGTATCTTTATTCCTGAAACTTTTCACCTATACAGTAGGCTTCCTCAGGCACATACTTAGGTGACTAAAATTGGAGATTAGCAGAAGCCATGGAGAGGTAAAGATAATGTAATCAGTCCCTCTCCTGCTGCTTCTGCTATCTCCAATTTTAGTAACCTTTGTATTTGACTGAAGAAGCTTATTGTGTAGGCGAAACGTTTTGGGAATAAAGATATCAAAAAGCTGCACATGTATCTTATTCACCAATATTTCGGTATTGTATTTAAGTATTATAATGATATTTTGCTATTTTTTCCTACCAGCCCCAAGTACTTGACACTGACAGCCTTGGTACCAGCCCCAAAAGTACTGGTTTGGATGAAGGCTTTTGTAGGCTTCCACATCCTTTCCCGTATAGGGAGAGTTACTGTTCACTATGTGGTAATATAAATCAGGAGTTATCGCACTGTTTGGTCAATATCAGTTCGCGAGGACGTTCAGTATGGCTGACACGTGAAAATCAGGTGACTTTAGTCACGTGATTGTAAATCCTCAATATAAGGTTACTTTGTGATTTATTACCAGAGTATTAGAACTAGGAATAAAACTTGTCGTCCATTCATAATGCTAGAAGGGACTTCATCCAGATCCAGTTTTTATTAAAAAAAATCCGCTGTATTTAATGTAACATAATTACCAGTAGCAAGACTGTTTCTATGGAATGCATCATGTAACTGAATCACTACACAAGTTCGACAAGAGCGTCATACAGTTTCAGATATTTTTAATGTGAAGTTATAACTGACAACTTTTGAAAATAGCAGCAATTGAAAAAAATCTTAAATTGCAAAACTATGTACAATTAATCTGACTTTACAAAAATTTAAAGGCTCTACAACTTCCCTTATGTCCTAAAAGATTAAGCACAGATCTAACACCGGCACTGGAATTTTTTTTTTTAGTTTTGGTGATAGTGGTATTAGATATTTTAAAAGAAATAAAAAATTCGGACGCGGGTCTTAGTCATATGATAACCCAGATAATTGAACTTTTAGTTATATGACTGAAGCTTTCCAATGGCTTCTTGATTCACCACGTAAAAAAAGACATATCATAAAATGTGGCGGCAGGACTTCAAACACTATATAAAATAGGCACAATATTTCATCATCAAGTTTATTTCATGAAGTCTTAATATTTTTCTCGTATTAATTGTTAACTGACAAATTAATCAATTTGAACTTACAATAATAAAAATGCCTTATTTATTTTTTCGAAAAACGATCGTACGTACGTATTTACAAATTCAAAAGAACAATTATTTTCACGACACTAGTCAAAAAATATCACAACAGCGTTGAGTGGCTTGTGGTGCCTAACCCAGATTGCTGCAAGGCACAGCGCCGATATTTCGCTCTACGTAGAGCCTTATAGTGAGTGGATAAAGTTTTACACAGTGCTGTATGACCTATATGCGTTTAACGCCTATTTTGAAATACTGATATAGTGAAACGTTGTTCTAATAAAATGATTCTGCAACATGTATTTTGTCTATTACTGTCTGAGGTACACCATTTGGATCAGTATGTATGTACACAAAAGACAATGTTTCGATCAAGAGAGCTTTATTATGACTTTCGCTCAGAAAGCTTTATCAAGTCATAAACTACTTGAGCGGAATGTTATCTTAATAAAAGCTTGCACTGCTTCACGTGTATTACAAGATAATAGATCTACTGTACAACTATGATATAATTCTTCAGTGTTAAGTAGTCAGTGAGCCAATAATGTTAAGTTGGCCCATAATGCCAGGCATAATAGAGGCTGTCTTTGCACTGCAACCCATTATTGTAAATACATAATCTCAATGTACTATTTGCAAAGACATAAATAAATAAATCAATATACACACAATACATTGTATGATCACTATCACTTATTTAATATTCTGACTGCTAATTGCGGCTCCAACGCAAATTGATTTATTGCTAAAAATAATATCTACTTAAGTCATTGTATTAATTGTTCTTAAATGACAGTTAACTAGCGCTTGAAGACCAGTTCTGACGTTAGATACAATAATAATGCAAATAATAATAATAATAATAATAATAATAATAATAATAATAATAATATTAATGGTGATGCGTTGAGCTCATAGGGATCATACAGAGCTTAAGAAATGGTAGATAATCAGGTTTAAGTCAGAGGGAAGATAGTTTCAATTCCTTGGATCAAGGGCCCTTTACCGGCATCAAGGCACCCCCACCCCATCCTGTGAAAGAAATGGATTACATGAGTAGGATGAGGTATTCAATGCTGCATCCATTGATCCTTCCTTGGATCAGCTCTGATTACTTCTTTTTCAGGCGCTGTATGACCCGTGCAGAGTTAGCGCTTCCCCATGATTATAATAATTTGGAATCAAAATCTGAGTAGCAATTATAGCTGATATATCTATTAGAATTTTGACCGTATGGCTTGTTCCAGCATTTTAGTTCAATATTGTTACAATAAGTGATATAATTAAGCGGTCTCTAAGAAACCAATCATATTTGATGATGATTCTAATTTCTTCAGAAAATATTAATCCATTTCTAAAGTATATATATCATGTATATATTTTTTGGGAGGGGAGGAGCGCTTATATCCAGCAGCAGTTATATAGTTCCTGAGGAAAATAAGTCAATAAAGTTTGATCCGAGTAAAGGGAGGGTAGCTCACCTTATTTGGATGAAGAGTGCCTTATCAGTATCAAAGCACTTCCTTGAAAGGTCTAAAATATGAATGAAATATCAAATATATTTGTGGAAAATACTGTATATATTTTCCAGAAATACAGTAGTTATATGTATATAGATGGCCATTCTGTATTTAATAAAAATTATGTTATCGAAAATGGGAAGCCTGCGCAGACGAGACTCGCCATTGTTGTTTGAATTGAACAGAACGTTAGTGAATAATAAGAATTTTTCGTGCTCTAGAGGTTAAAATTGGGCTGACACCTCTCAAATAGGAGGCGAAATTGTTGGATGTGTATTCCTGCATAACTTGAGATATCAGGCGACTGGACAAGACAACTCCAGGAACCTCAGATAAGTCTGTGATGTTTTAACCCTGGCCAGTGTTATTTTCATGTACAGACAGTGAAGTTTTCTGAGTATGATACACCTTGATCTCCAGTCAAATTGGTGAGTGAATTTAAGATATTCTCCTTCTGTTATGTATATGTGTATATATTTAATCCTTTATTAATTTTAATATACAGTCCACAAACATATATATTTACCAGAATTCTTGCTGATGCATCTTTCATTTGTAATTAATAGGTCTTGAGCAACTTGTGGATATGACAGTTGTAGGTATCGAAGGGGTACATTTTTTGTGACCTAGGTGTCCCAAATTCCTACTTGTCTATGTAACTGATAAATAATAATTATCTTTATCATCATTTACTGTTATGTACATAATGAGTTACATACAGATAAATGTAATTTTCCACAATATTAATAAAAAAGTATCCCACTGTAACATTCTACATTTCTACTTGTTTTGCAAAAAATACTGTTCCCTAATCAATTATCTTTATTCATTTCATTACAAATAAAATGCCAGGTGCGCTTGTCATGTTACTAATAATACAATTATTAACAATCTGACAATTTACTATAATTGATATCGAGCTTAATATATATATATATATATATATATATATATATATATATATATATATATATATATATATATATATATATATATATATATATATATATGTGCAAAACAACCACTCTGAAAGAATATAGAAATTCCAAGCGCTTTCGTGACTACTCACATTATCACGGAACTATGAAAGTGAAGCATCAAACCACCAAATCCTACTCCACAAACTTGACCACTACGGTATAAGAGGCCATGCGCTTGCTTATTTCAAATCTTACATTACTAATAGGTATCAGTACGTCACCATTAAAGACACAGCATCAGCAACACGGCCACTTGATACTGGAGTTCCGCAGGGAAGTGTCCTTGGTCCCCTGCTCTTCCTCATATACATCAATGACCTTCCAAACGTATCCCAACGCCTGAAACCCATTCTCTTTGCTGATGACACGACTTATGTCATCTCTCACCCTAATCTTGCCACCCTCAACACCATTGTGAATGAGGAGCTGATTAAAATATCGACTTGGATGACAGCCAATAAACTTACGCTTAACACTGACAAAACTTACTATATTATGTTTGGTAGCAGAGCAGGAGATGCACAAATTAACATTATGATTGACAACACTCTAATTACCAGAAATAATGGGGGAAAATTCCTAGGCTTATACCTTGACAACAACCTGAATTTCAGCACCCATATCCAGCATATAGCCAAAAAAGTATCCAAAACGGTTGGGATCCTCTCCAAGATACGATACTACGTGCCGCAAAATGCCCTTCTCACACTATACCACTCACTTATTTATCCATACCTCACCTATGCTATTTGTGCTTGGGGATCAACTGCAGCAACACACCTAAAGCCAATAATAACCCATCAAAAAGCTGCAGTAAGAATAATCACTAAATCCCATCCCTGGCAGCACACCCCCCCACTCTTCAAAGATCTAAACTTACTCCCAGTTCAGTACATCCACACTTACTACTGTGCAATCTATATCTACAGGGCCTTAAACTCTAATATCAACCTTGACCTAAAACACTTTCTTGATAGTTGTGACAGAACCCACAGACATAACACCAGACACAAACATCTCTACGACATTCCCCGTGTCCGACTAAACCTTTACAAAAATTCAATGTATGTCAAAGGCCCTAAAATCTGGAATACCCTACCTGAGAACTCTAGAACTGCAGACACATTCATCACCTTCAAAACTACCATTAGAAAACATCTTATCTCCCTGATACACCCCGTCAACTAACTACACGAATACCACCTGGTGGTTCACACTTACACTCGCTCACTCATTTGACCATAAACAGAAATAATCTCAGTCTTAAAATAATGAATCCTGTGATACTCCAATACTGAAACTATATACTGTGCCAAAACAAAAGCATTCACATTGCTAAACTCATAAACTAGTATTTAGTCACTTAGCCATAATACCAACTTACCTCATAATTTGTAATATTTTACAATTAAGAATAAAACTAAGTATGCCCGAAATGCCTAGCCATGCTAAGCGTTCTAGTGGTACACTCTGTAATCACAATTTTACTACATGTAAACCAAACAATAACCAAATTTCTGTAAACTCAGCATTGTAATCCTTATAGAGAATAAACTTTTGAATTCTGAATTTTGAATTTGAAGGAAGCTATATAAGGGGTCCGGCCAGCACCTCACTATCAGATCCCACAACGGTTAAACACGTGACGCGCGGCGAGCCAACTTGGATAGGTCCTTTGCACAACTCACCCCCAAGCTATTTATTTGTCCAGTGTATTATTAAATTCTTCCCAAATTCTATTAATTATAAATGGATCTAATTTATATAAACCAAAGGAAATATTCATATTATTGTCAAAACTGCTTTTTATGAAACAAGATTCAATTATATTCCTGTCGACCATGGACTTGCTTGATACTACTTTCTCAACTTTTTGAAAATCAATTGGATGGTTAAAATCTCTTACATGAATAAATAGAGCATTGGAATCTTGTCCAGTTCTAATGCTATATTTATGTTGTTTTAATCTTAGTTCGAGATTTTTACCAGTTTGACCGTAATAAACTTTATCGCAAATTTTACAAGGAATCTTATAGACATCCGTTTTTTTACTGTATCAAGATTTTTGAATACAACTTTAATATTAAAAGTCTTAAGAAGAGAAGGCATATCAACCAAGTTTTCATGGTAAGGGAGAACCAACATATTTTTAGTTGAATAAGGCTGGTTGCAAGATTCCAATGCTCTATTTATTCATGTAAGAGATTTTAACCATCCAATTGATTTTCAAAAAGTTGAGAAAGTAGTATCAAGCAAGTCCATGGTCGACAGGAATATAATTGAATCTTGTTTCATAAAAAGCAATTTTGACAATAATATGAATATTTCCTTTGGTTTATATAAATTAGATCCATTTATAATTAATAGAATTTGGGAAGAATTTAATAATACACTGGACAAATAAATAGCTTGGGGGTGAGTTGTGCAAAGGACCTATCCAAGTTGGCTCGCCGCGCGTCACGTGTTTAACCGTTGTGGAATCTGATAGTGATGTGCTGGCCGGACCCCTTATATAGCTTCCTTGGATGCTTCACTTTCATAGTTCCTTGATAATGTGAGTAGTCACGAAAGTGCTTGGAATTTCTCTATTCTTTCAGAGTGGTTGTTTTGCATATTTTGAAATCACCTGTTTACTGTGATCTTATTGCATATATATATATGTATATACATATACATATATATATATATATATATATATATATATATATATATATATATATATATATATATATATATATATATATATATACGCATATATATATAATATACATATATACGTATATATATATATATATATATATATATATTTTTTTTTTTTTTTTTTTTTTTTTCAACAAGTCGGCCGTCTCCCACCGAGGCAGGGTGACCCAAAAAAGAAAGAAAATCCCCAAAAAGAAAATACTTTCATCATCATTCAACACTTTCACCACACTGGCACATTATCACTGTTTTTGCAGAGGTGCTCAGAATACAACAGTCTAGAAGCATACACATATAAAGATACACAACATATCCCTCCAAACTGCCAATATCCCAAACCCCTCCTTTAAAGTGCAGGCATTGTACTTCCCATTTCCAGGACTCAAGTCCGACTATATGAAAATAACCGGTTTCCCTGAATCCCTTCACTAAATATTACCCTGCTCACACTCCAACAGATCGTCAGGTCCCAAGTACCATTCGTCTCCATTCACTCCTATCTAACACGCTCATGCACGCTTGCTGGAAGTCCAAGCCCCTTACCCACAAAACCTCCTTTACCCCCTCTCTCCAACCCTTTCGAGGACGACCCCTACCCCGCCTTCCTTCCCCTATAGATTTATATGCTTTCCATGTCATTCTACTTTGATCCATTCTCTCTAAATGACCAAACCACCTCAACAACCCCTCTTCTGCCCTCTGACTAATACTTTTATTAACTCCACACCTTCTCCTAATTTCCACACTCCGAATTTTCTGCATAATATTTACATCACACATTGCCCTTAAACAGGACATCTCCACTGCTTCCAACCGTCTCTTCGCTGCTGCATTTACCACCCAAGCTTCACACCCATATAAGAGTGTTGGTACTACTATACTTTCATACATTCCCTTCTTTGCCTCCATAGATAACGTTTTTTGACTCCACATATACCTCAACGCACCACTCACCTTTTTTCCCTCATCAATTCTATGATTAACCTCATCCTTCATAAATCCATCCGCCGACACGTCAACTCCCAAGTATCTGAAAACATTCACTTCTTCCATACTCCTCCTCCCCAATTTGATATCCAATTTTTCTTTATCTAAATAATTTGACACCCTCATCACCTTACTCTTTTCTATGTTCACTTTCAACTTTCTACCTTTACACACATTCCCAAACTCATCCACTAACCTTTGCAATTTTTCTTTAGAATCTCCCATAAGCACAGTATCATCAGCAAAAAGTAACTGTGTCAATTCCCATTTTGAATTTGATTCCCCATAATGTAATCCC